>NW_015505208.1:929088-939595 GCF_001515645.1 Sinocyclocheilus grahami | reverse complement strand
GGGTGGGTGGGGGGTAGACAGGCGTGGATCTGGAGCTGAAACACTCTTTGTAACTCACATATGCTGTTCCAGACCTGAAACTACATGCTTTGTACTATTTTTTTGGTTGGTGGAGAAGAAACATGTTAACTAGACAGTTTTTTTTAAATGTTGCTCAAAATGAATTATTTATTTGACTGTTGTATAAAAGCAAAATCACACTCGCCAGAATGCTGTTGTATTGGATCAGCTCTAGTCATGTGAAAGCTGTCTGTTGTTAGGATGAAATGGAGCTGTCAGACAAGTTCGAACTGAAAGAGTCAATCTGTGGAACTACTGGCAAAAAAGATTGAACCTCTGCTATAGAGACTGCTGCTATCTTGAATGAGAGGCCTTGTGACCAATAATAAAATGGTAGTTTTGACTCTTCATGTGTTGTAAACATGAGCCCATGTGATTTCTGCTCACCTCGTGCTGCCTTTGTGTGTTAGTATTGACTGAAGGTGTTGACTGAGAATTTATTTAGTTCATTCTCCCACCAATACATACCATTTTAACATTTTTCTTTAATTTCTTATAAGTTAAGCACTCTTGATTAGTTGCAAAGAGAAATCCCAGCACAGTATTCATATCTGTGACAAACGCCCCATTTTCTGTATTATGGTATGTTAATGTTTTCAAATTAGACTATTATTATCATTAACTGAAGTACCATCTTTCATGTCTGGTTAAGCACTTGGCTTTCTTCGTTGGCATTTTGGGTTGCTTTTGAGGGGAGGTGAAGTGGGCTCATCTGTCATTGTTCTCAGTGTCACTCAAGACATGTAAAAAAAACCTTGGTGTCATGGGAACGACACTCGAAGTGTTTTGCATCTCATGCCTATAAAGAGAGACCAAAAAAATGAGAATAAGCAATGTCAAGATAACCATGCTTATACTATAAAATGTCATTTGAAGACTTGAGGTTTAATGAATTCATTGCATTTCCTTCTATTCCAGGTCACTGCTAAAGGAGCTGGTCTGAACCCTAATGCCAAGGTGTGGCAGGAGATCCCTGCAACACAAAGTGAAGCTCCTGTGGATGGCAATGTGGCCTCCCCCTGGTCCCAGAACAATACAGCTGAAGGTAAAGGAAATTTCCTTGTGTTCTAAATCTCAGTTCCATGCAACTGATTTGTTAGTGTTTTTCCAGAATGCATATACCCTACTGTTCAAACATTTGGGTGGATAAGATTTTTTGTAAACATTTTAAAGTCCCTTGTGCTCACCAAAGCTATGTTTATGTAATGAAAAATACAGTAAAACCGTTATATTGTGAAATTTTTTAATGTTTTCTATTTTATAATGTAATTTATTCATGTAATGACACAGCTGAATTTTCAGCAGTCATTACTCCACTCTTCAGTGTCACCTGATCCTTCAGAAATCCTTGTAATATGCTTATTTGGTGCTCAAGAAACATTATTAAATTTTTGTTTAAACCATTAAAATAGAAATCTTTTTTTACATTATAAATGTCTTTACTGTCACTTGACCAATTTAATGCATCCTTGCTGAGTAAAAGTATTAATTTATTTTTAAAAGCCTGACTGAACCCAAACTTTAAACAGCAGTTGTGAAGCATTTGTTTTGATGGTCTGTGTACATGTGCAGACAGATGACTTTTTCCCAATGTTGTGCCATACATATAGCCAGTTTAGACAATAGATGACCTGCCCATCTCAATCCAAGCAGCTGAGTCCTTAATATTTTCAAGAAACGGCTGAAAACACATCTCTTTCATCTTCATTTGACCCTCTAACTCTAGCACTCTCTGTTCTAATGCTACTTCTAATTTTATCTGCTTGTTTTTTTAATAATAACTTGACCCTCTAACATTTGCACACTCTATTCTATTTCTATTCTAACTACTTGTTTTATTTATAAAGAAAAAAGAGCCTCTAACACTAGCATTCTCTATTCTTTCCACTTATTTTCTTTTTATTTATTATAATGACCTTCTAACACTAGCATTCCCTATTCTTTTTCTATTCTTTCAACTTGTTTTCTTTTTATTGATTATAAAAACAAAATAAGCAAACAAAAAAAAACCTTGCTACTTAAACTGTTATGTGAAGCCCCGCCCACGAACCCCGCCCCCTACTGTCACCCTATTATAAATATACTTAATTATTATGAAAATACCAGAGATGGCTTAAATAACACAGATAAACTATATTGTCGCAGTCGAGTGTTTGTCTTTGTTTTATCATTCAAAACTTTTATATGTTCTGTTTACTCAGTTACAGCTAGAATAGCTATGTCTTTGTCCATATAAGGGATTTCCTGGAGGGTCATGAGTTCTCTACTTCTGTGACTGGATATGTGGATTTTCTGTGTGAGGGCGCCCTCTGGCGTCCAGTATGAATGAAACAGACATCATGTGTTTATAGTGCTAATGGCCAATCCATCATTTTTTGGGGGAATTATTTATTTTTTAATAAGTATCGGTTTAGGCACCGGAACCGTTTTAAAAGTATTGATTTGGCACCGGTATCGAGAAAAAAAAACAAAAAACACACCCAACCCTGTATATAGCGAGGGTCCGACCACGTTTAAAGCCCAGAAATGTACCAAGAACATTGACAAAATAGTCCACGTGATATCAGTGGTTCAACCGTGAATTTATGAAGCTACAAGAATACTTTTTGTGTGCAAAAAAAAAACTAAAATTATTTTATTCAACAATTCCTCGCCCCCCGAGTCACCCTCTGCCTCCATTATGGAGAGTACCACAGCACACACAAAATACATAATAAAATCTCATTTAATGTATTTATGATTTTAATTGTTTATCTGTCATTTGTTTTTGTTCACATAGATAACTCTGTAGGTAAACCGTACACGCCCGGCTTCTCCACTCCTGAGGACAACAGCACCACTAGTACTGTAGTAGGTGTGGTGAACGGTATGGACCCCCCTGACCAAAGCTTCCCGGTTTCTGAGCACACTACAGCAACTAATGGTATGTAATGTAAATACGATACGCTTCATGTGTACATGTTAATTAGATAAATCTCCTAAATCCATCACTGCTAACTGTTGTTGGTGTTTTCAATCAGCAGACATTTGCCAAACACTTACCTTTGTTTATGCTCTTTGTTTACATGCAGTGGAGTCCAAGCTCCCTGAGGAACAGCCTGTCTCTCAAGAGACTTTGCGTGAGTCTCTCAAAAAAGAATTGGAGTTCTGTTTCTCCAGGTAAGTGCAGCCGTGTAATGCGATGTAAGCTTTCAATTTAATGCAACTAAGTAAACAGCACTTTACGGCCATTCTCCTCCCATCAGCTGCGTTTACCGATGCTCCTCTTTCATCCCACAGGGAGAACTTATCTAAGGATCTTTACCTAATATCTCAAATGGACAGTGACCAGTTTGTCCCTATTTGGACTATTGCCAGCATGGAAGGAATCAAGGTCCTCACAACTGACACGGACCTCATCTTGGATGTCCTCAGATGTACGTGCCTGCATTTTACATCTATGGTCCAGTATTTTTATTCACAGTACAAAAATGAATATTGCTCTGACCGCCTACAGCATCTCCGATGGTTCAAGTTGACGAAAAAGGGGAAAAGGTGCGGCCAAATCACAAGCGATGCATCATCATTCTGCGAGAAGTCCCTGAAACAACACCTGTTGAGGTGAGAAATATTATCAAGAAGTAGAAGCTGTGGCTATCTTAGGATCCTCTTATATTTATGTGCATGTTTGTTGTTCTCATCAGGAAGTGGAAGCCTTGTTTAAGAATGACAACTGTCCCAAGGTAATAAGCGTGGAGTTTGCACACAACAACAACTGGTACATTACATTCCAATCGGATACAGACGCTCAACAGGTATGAATTTCTGCTTTTATTTAGAGATTAAACAAATTGCTTACCCTTGGATTTGAAACTAATTGGGTTTCCTCCATCCAGGCATACAAATATTTAAGGGAAGAAGTAAAGACATTTCAGGGAAAACCAATCATGGTAAGGTCTTTACAAAAATGTGCAGCATTAAATTCGTTTATACATGTCAGGTGGGTTCTTACCTTTTTCCGTTTCCTGTTCTTAGGCCAGAATAAAAGCCATCAACACGTTCTTTGCGAAGAATGGTTACCGCAGCCTGGACTGCAGTGTGTATCCTCAGCAATCTCACACTCAGTCCCAGTACAGCTCCCCTCTCTTCATGCAGCCTGTTTACAGCCCCCAGCAGCAGTACCCACTCTACGGCATAGTACCTCCTACCTGGACGCCATCTCCGACTCCATACTTTGAGACACCCCTCGTAAGTCTTTCTAGTTTGACTAGGGATGCACCTAACAATCGTTTTTGTTGTAATGATTTTTTTAATTTCATTGTTTTAACTGATTCCGTTTTCCACAGGCACCTTTTCCCAACAGTGGTTTTGTCAATGGATTTAGCTCACCTGGACACTACAAAACTGGCTCAACTTCTCTCAACCTTAGCCGTCCCTTTAGCAGGAACCGGTAGGTCAAGTTGGGCACTTCATTATACTACCAGTTTATTTTGAATTAATTAACTGTATAGTTCTAACCTCACTATAGAGTGCAACAGGGTTCTGGCAGTAAATTCATTAATGAAGGAATTCAAGGGAATTGATGGTAACTTAAACCGTTAAAAGACAGCATTACTGTGAGCTTTGAGGTTATAATCTGTGGTATATGCTTTCGTTGAAGCTAACAGACTGCATAATTTCAACTTTCTTTAATTTTAAATAATCGTGTTTAGCAGCGGAATTCCTAGTGAAAAACTACATTACCCATGATTCTTCAAAAAAATATCCACCAATCAGAGAATCGAAAGAACACTTTAGGGCCCACCCACTCTCATGAAACACTGTGAATGATGTGATAGTCTCCCTACACTCTCAAACTACTTATATTAAATAAAAAATTAAATCAGTTTTAATTTGTCATTCACAATGTTTCTTGGGATTGTAGTTCTTTGCCTCATTAAAGCCGTTATGTACAGTTTTGTACCTTTGTCTGTTAGAACTCTTCAATTACTATTTTTTTTTTTTTTTAATTTCCATGAGAAAAATGACTGTAAGAATACTCTCAGAACCAAGGCCACTGAAAAAAGGTGCGGGCACTGTTGTACTCCATTTTAAAGGATGTCTGAAATCTGCATTCCCATTTTTTTATTTGATAAAAGAAGTTAGAACGTTTCATTCATGTACAAGCTTCTTTTTTGTAGTGTAAGAATGTAGGCAGTTACAGTAGATCACTTGGATATTTTTACTGTTCCCACAGTGTTCCACTCTATTCAAGAAAGAATGTAATAAATGCCTTCAGGTACAGCTTCAAAAACTTCAAATATCAACAATCATCAATCCATTCTTACTATCCTGTTCAGACAGCTACAATACCAGCTCTGGTGTTTAGCTCTCTAGCTCAAAATTGTGGTTTACGGACAAAATTATTGGGGGAGGGTTATAAAGTAAGAGAAAAGAATTACTGCAATTATTATCACCTTAATATTTCCATTAACTAATTATTTTGTGTCTTTATTATATTGGCACTCAAATCATTACACTAACAGCTTTTTATGTTGAATGATCTTCATGAGCAGTGGTTAAACATTTCTGTATGTTTTATTCATTTAAAGAAACATTTAGATTAAGGGCTGTCAGAATTAATGTGAAAGATAAAATGTTAGTGCGTACAGTTCTGCCTTGAATTGATAAAAATGTGTTATCTAAAAAAAATTATATTTTACTCAATTTACAGCCCTAATTTAAATGCCTGAAGTGAGTTTACAGAAGATAATAAACCAGAAAAATATTAGGGGTGTAACGGTTCACAAAATTCATGGTTCGGTTTGATATGACACTGTGGTGTCAAGGTTCAGTTCGGTATGTTCGTAATTGCTTTCGTCGCTATGTTGGAAATATTTTAAACCATGAAGGCGAGCCAATGGATATCACATAAGCAACGTGCAAACTTTGTGCAAGAGTTATGCCAGTGAACGTCTTTATCTCAGTCAATTCACTATGCAGAAAATGAAAGTAAAAACGGAATCACAGAGTAATGACAGACCTTTCTGCATCTGCCACCGCATATTCTCTCCGAGACGGCGAGATGAATCTACTTCAACATATGCTGATAACGGTATATTATATCTAACTGTTTTCATTTATTCCCTTAATATTTCTCTTGTGGCCCGTACATGGTGAAAAAAAAATTAAGAAACGTATTTCATGTTAAACAGGTTGTTTTTGAAAGTCGGCGCTTTAAATAAGTGAAATAAAGCTTTTTATTTAATTGTGTTTTTTTTATTGATGACTGCCGTGTTAACATTTTAATTATAGGCCTATATTTAATTGTATGATAGACCTGTTTTAAAATACAATTTTTAAAACATTTTATTTGAGGAGTAAATAGCCTTATCTTTTGTTATCCTCACAGTATGTCAGTTATGCGGTTTTGCGGGGCAAATTAATTGTAATTTCAATTTAATAATAAAATGTAATAATAAATGTAACTTCATAATAATAATAATAGGCCTAATAAAAATAAGAATGTAATGGGCCTACATTAAATGGAAATGCCAAATCCTCCTAATATTGCCAATAATTGATGTTTTTGACAATATCTCTGGCTATCGTCGATACAAGATCATCGTCTTTCGATGCACCCCAGCAAGAAGAGGTTATCACGGGGCAGATAGCACGTTGCCTGTTACGTCATTTGGGCTGCCTTGTTGAGCGCATTGGCACTGAGAACATTATATTTCACACACTTTCAGCTCTTTTATTTTCCAAATGTAATAGGATTAGTCCAACAAATCGTTCGGTTTGAAATGTGTACCGAACCGAAAGCCTCGTACCAAACGGTTCAATACGAATACGTGTATTGTTACACCCTAATATATATATTATATATCCATATATATTATATATTTATATATCCAAAATAAAAGTTTTTGTTTACCTAATATATGCGTTTACTCTATATATTTATTATGTATAAATAAATACAAACACATGCATGTGTATATATTTAAGAAAAATATGTTATGTTTATATATTAAATATATTTATATATATAATATAAGATTATGAATATATAGATCTATAAACATGTAAATATTTTCAAAATATATACTGTATGTGTGTGTATTTATATATACATAATAAATATACACCGTACATATATAATATTTAAAAAAAACGTATTTTTGGTTGCGATTAACCTTTTGACAGCACACTATATATATATATATGTATATGTTTATATTTATACAAATTTAGACAGATGCACTGTAAGCTCACTGGCAGGAAAAATACTGGTTTTAATGCCAGAATATGCCTGTTTGTCTCCATTTTTATTTTGGAGTAATTGCATGCTGCCCATTACTTGAAGAACCATCATCTACATCCAGACTTGCACAATTATTAGCAAAAAAAAAAGTTTGTATGGACAGAAGATACTGTTACATAGAAGCAAATCTCATGTGTTTTTCTGTTTCTGCTTTTTGAGTAGGAACCATGTGAAGCCTCAGACGAGGGCTAATGATGGGCTGTCTTCCACTGTGTCTCCGGTGGCTCTTGTGGATGGGTTGTCTGGTCTGCACAGTCCCCAACCTCCATCCAGCGCCGGGCCAGTGCTGTCATCCACTGAACTCAACTCATCCTTTCCACACCTAGCTTCCAATGATCCAACTGATGATGGTACCATGGCGGGACGTGGAAGGTTTGTCAGGTTTTCCATTCTTAATACTGAATGTCATCTATTGTAACAATGTAAATGTCTTTACTGTCACTTTTGATCAATTTAAAAGGTTCTTGTTGAATAAAAGTATTAATTTCTTTTTTTTAAAAAAACACACTTACTGGCCCCAAACTTTTAAATGGTAGTGTATAAATGATCAAAATAGTCATTAGTTGCTGCCCTCTTTTCCGGGTCCCATGTGACCTCCAAAATGTAATCCTTTTATTTTAGTGTACCCTTGTGAACTAGTGCAATTATGGAGTGTTTCACCTTTTTAGAATGTCATTGTAATTAAATTTCAATCAGATCGTACATTTTATAAATTTGTGTTAATCTTTTGTTTCAGGAGAACGACATACAGAGGCACTCGAAGGCGGCGAGAGGATGATCGCACAACAGTAATGCTTTTTTTTTTTTTTTGTTGCTGGTTACAGTTGAACCTCTTCTTATTTATGCCTTCTTAATTGTTTTTTTTTTCTTGTTTGTTTCCACAGAGACCAGTTCCCCTGTCTCAAGTGAAGGTACCGCCCCCCAAGTTTGACCTGGCTGCCTCCAACTTCCCTCCGCTGCCTGGCTGCTCTGCCAGTCCGCAGGGGGAGCCTGTGCTGGAGAACCGGCTCTCTGATGTTGTACGGGGCCTGAATAGGGAAAAGGTATGTTAAAATACAATAATACGTTTTAACACCACTCTGATTGTTTTTGTTTTGCTCATTGCGTGTGGTTTAATTTCTCTCCAGCAGCAGGATTCAAACAAAGAGTCCGCTGCGAGTCCCGCAGGCCCAGCCTCAG
Source organism: Sinocyclocheilus grahami (assembly GCF_001515645.1). Lineage (NCBI taxonomy): Eukaryota > Metazoa > Chordata > Actinopteri > Cypriniformes > Cyprinidae > Sinocyclocheilus > Sinocyclocheilus grahami. The sequence continues at coordinate 931,071 of NW_015505208.1, read as the reverse complement.
AGGAGACCGTCTCCAGGCCCACCCAGCCTGTAGCCAAGATGACTGCTCACGTCCCTGGTCCCGTGACCTCCAGGTAAACGATTGTTACAAATGACTGGCATTCTGAATCTTGTTTTTATTAGTGTCTGAGTTTGCTACTTGTCTTGTAGCTCCAACCACCTGGAGAAGAAACCAGAGCAGGTGGAGCCTCCGGTTTATAAAGAGACGTCTGTGACCTCTGCCCCCGTTGCAGCTGTGCCACCCACCCCTGCCCCAACAGCACCTGGTCCAAAGCCTCAGGCCAGCTCGGCCACACCTGCAGCCACCCCCCAATCTAACACTGCCCCCTCCAGTACTCCTGCGCTGGTGAGTTATTGCTTCTCTCAGGCTGACGGTTATATTCAGAATGGCCAAGTAGTCAGTGATGTGAGTGTCTCTGATCTGCCTGAAGAACTATAGACTCTGTGTTCAATGGGATGTAGGTTCAAGACCCCATTCTTTTCTCATTTTCTCTCTCCACTTTTCCATTATTTCTAGTCTGTCCTACAAATGAAACAGTCCTATTCTAGATGTAGGATTTGTTTGTTTTTTTGACCTGGGTGATTAATGTTCCCTTACTCCCTGCCCTTACTTGCATTTTTTTTTTGTATTTACATAGTACCAATGTATGAGTATATTCCATCATATTATTAAGTTTTATTGTATATTTACTTTTTTTTTGTAATATGTAAATATTGCAGCGTACCATGTAACTTATTTGTTTTTGAAAATATTAATGTTGCAACATATAACAGTATTTTATTTATTTACAGGGTTGTGATTTTTCTTTTCTTTTTTATACATAGTTCTGTATTTTCTTACCTGAGAAGTATGATGTGAATTGTTAAAATCTGAATTCTTTATCCCAAAACACTGGGTTACATATGTTTTTAACATAATACAGTAGAAATATTTGGCTTTTTAACTAATCAAAACTATTATCAATATTTTTTTATATTTATATATATTTGTTTATTTTTTTACAGAAGTGTTTTATGCTCACCAAGACTGCATATATTAAATTTATTTATATTTTAGTTTTTTATTTCAATATGTTTTAAGATCTAGCTGTATTAATCTATAAAAATAAAACCTGACAAAAAATGAAAATCTATAAATATAATCTTAATATAAATATTTTCTGTGGTAACCTCTATGGTTGAACGTTTAAAATCAAGGAAATTAAGACTACTGTAGTATTGTACAGTATAATATTATTTTGCAATAGTAATGTCTTTTTGTTTAATAAATTTTTTTCTTATCTGATCACATGCCTTTTATTTATTTACTTATTTACATATGGTTCGCATGGGTAAATATATTAACACCCTCCATCTAAACTGAAACCTAAAACGGACATTAAGTCTCCCAGACATTTCCATATACCACAGCTATTCAGAGTTCTGTAACCTATCTTTGAATATGTTGTTGAGATGCGTCTCCTACCCAGTACTTAAAGGCTAGTGCAAATTGAGAAACCTTTTTCTAATTTGTCCCCTCTTCTCCTAAGGAACCTCGCAAGCTCAGTTACGCTGAAGTATGTCAGCGACCACCTAAGGATCCCCCTCCTTCAGCATCCACTTCCAGCCCCAACAATGCAAGCACGCAGCCTCTGAGAGAGCTGCGCGTCAACAAGGTGGAGGAGCAGCAGCCCTCCAGCCCTGCAAACAAACAGGAGCGGCCTCAGGAAACAGGGGGAAACTGCAAGGCCAGGGAGGGCCGACCGGCCCGTGACTCCCAGGGCTTTTCTCGCAGCAATGGACCCCCCAGAACCAGTGCAGGGGGGTTCAAGCTACGGGAGCAACAGAGACGCCCTCCTTTTGGCCATCGCGGTTCCCCCCAGGGAGGTTCCAGACACACTGGGAAAGAGCAGAATATCCCCCCCGTATCGCCAAAGTAAAGACTATAAACAGAAATCCTTAATGTATGAATATTTTCACACGCATATATATATATATATATATA
>NW_015505208.1:879398-929078 GCF_001515645.1 Sinocyclocheilus grahami | reverse complement strand
TATATATATATATATGTATATATATGTGTATATATATATATATATATAAAGAGATGAAACATGATATAAAATTCAAAATTTTAAATGGTATTCACCTCTCCTGCCTGGAGCACTTCCAGAGGAAAAGTCTCATAAAGTGACAATGCACAGACTGGGGTATCCAGGCAAAATGGGCATCAGAAATTAGAAGCAGTTGTTGCTTGCTGAAGGACGCCATCGAATAGGAAACAAACAAAAAAAAACATTTTATGCTTCTAACTTGACAATGTCCCTTCAGAATGTAAATCCATGTGAGTTTTTTTTTTTCTTCTTGAAAGGAGGGTGGCCTCTCTTAGCTTGGGAGAGGGGGAAAATGGGTGGTCTGATGGCCCTGATCGGTGTCTGCAAAGAGCATATGCACTAAGAAAAGGAACATGCATAAACTATGTCATGTACCTATACAAAGATATCACTTTGACATGCAATGATTCATCTTTTTCTTTTCTTTAGTTTTCGGGTGCTTCATTCACAATCACAGGACACTGGACGCTCGACCCCCGGGGTGGTTTGACCGTGTAAATGAAATTTTGTGGTTTCCTTTAGAGTCGATTCATCTGGGATTTAGATCCCGTGTAGAATACGCCACGTGTGCTTAAGTGAATAATTTTGCAAGTATCTTTAGGGCTGACAGTGCGATTTGGTCTGGAGTTTTGCATTAGTTCGTGTGACATACTGTAGCTCGTGATTAATTCTGGAACGGGCGTTCGGATTTACTTGCGATCAACTTTGGAGCCTTGTTAATGATTCAAATATATAGCCTACTGTCACTTCGTGAAGTCAAAGCCTGCCAATTATGATGCTGTTATGTCACTGATTTGCTGATGGGTGATTAGTTTCTTTTTCATTTTATGTGTGATTTTGTCATTGTTTTGGTAGCTAGTTTGAGTAACCAACAGCCTGTGAATGATAACTCTAACAGTCAGGTACATAGGTACTCATGAACTTTGTGTCATCTCAGATTTGTCCTTTTTATGCATTCTCCTTCCTGGACTGCTCAAATGGCTGCTCAAATATCCTGATAATCAGTCAGGCTCTTGACTATGTTTACAACAAGGTGGTGGTGGATTGAATTAATGCAAGGCAGAGTCAGAATCCTGTTCATTATGTGGATTGGTTCTTATTTAGAGGGTTTCTTATATTCATTGTCATTACATTCAGAGTTGGTTGATTGTATGGAGCAGTTGGTCGTCAAGCTGGTCTGAAGTTTAGTTTCTATCCATTACTGTTGAAATGATAAAATATGATTACCACGGTTATATCTAAAATAAGGCACAATCAGCTCATCTTTTTGTGTTTCAGTTGAAGAAATCCAAATGTTTTTAGCTTTTGGTCATTTAGAAACCAAAATCAACAGTGCTGGTCTCTTTCAGCCATTTTTATGATGATTTATGTGCAAATCTAATGCCCAGAGTGGGTTATCTGGCTCAGGGTGACGTTTCATCTCATTCCTGTCATTTACAGCACCAATACTGGTCTCGCATTTTTATGAACTTCCAATTCGGCAAAGTATGTTTTATTGTTTGAAGGAGATGAGATTGAAAGGAGAATTGAATGTTATATGCTCGGTAGCCCCTGAATGTGTCCTCCATAAATTGTAATACAAACCTTCCTCCCTAAATAGAGCATTTTGACTGTTGGATAAATGGCAATATCTGTGCAAAATCCTCTCGTTATGATTGCTGCAAAGTTTCATATAGCTTTGCCATGGAAATGTGAGTGTCGTCATTGCTATGCCAATGCTAGCTTTTTTTTTTTTTTTTTTGGATATGGTGGCATGTGTTTGGATAATTAGAAATTGACAGTTGCTTTGGTAGATGGTACCTGATAGTGACTGTGGGGAATATGAATAGCAGGGGTGCGTTCATTACAAAAAAGTTGCTGTGGTGAATTGGTGCCGTTATTTGAACATTTAATCAGGAGGATACAGTATTGCTGTTCAATTCATTGTAAAGTATTGCTTTTAAAAATTGGTTTTTAATTTATTTTAGTTCTGCTGTCCATCCCCCATGCAACCCCCGTCCCTTGTAAGTTTATCATGACTATGTACAAAAAGACATTGGGAGAGAATCACAGATTTAACATATTTGTATATATTTTTTTTATTTCAGCAGAGAAAATACTTGATGCGTTTACTAGAGGCTTAGTAATGCGGTAAATAACAAATCACTGGGGCTTTTTTTCCTTGTTTTCATTAATGAATATGAGCAGCTAGTGGTTTAGGATAATGAAATGCACTAACTTTGTTTAAAAAAAAAAATCTTATTGTTATGTAATGTGAAATTATACTAGGAGCATAAGGTAATGATATTGATGTTGACAGGCTTGCAGAAATCTACAGAAAATAGCAAATGTCTCTTTAATGTTTGGGTTATTACTGTTAATTGATTTAGGGGTTGGTGTGGCAAAGGGAAGAATTATATAACAATGGATTGAAGTTAGACACTAAATTCTAGCTGTCTGCATAAAATGTCACAAAAAGAAAATAAATTATTTTGTTTTGGCCTTACCCATGACTGGTTCATTTGCTGTATTGTTTCTAATTTTTTGTCAAACTGTTTTGTGTTGCCTTTGTCTGGTTAAGAAGAAATTTGTAGAGCTTTAAAGTCAATACAAAAACATTTATAGACCATTGATAATTTATTTGACCTAAGAAGGGTCTTTTAGTTAGTACTCTGTTAAATTCAAATTCAACTTATTTAAAATGGTCAATTTAAAGCGTAGTGTGTAGTATTTCTCTGACATTTACTGATGTACACTACCATTCAAAAGTTTGCTGTTGGTAGGATATTTTTAGAAAGTCTCTTATGCTCACCAAGGCTGCATTTATTTGATTAAAACAATTTGATACAGTAATATTGCTTAATATTATTACAAGTTAAAATAACTATTTTCCATTTTAATATATTGTAAAATGCAACTTATGTCTGTGATGGCAAAGCTGAGTTTCCAGCAGCTGTCCCTTCATTCTTCAGTGTCACATGATCCTTCAGAAATCATTCTAATATGCTGATTTGGTGCTTAAGAAGCAGTTATTCTAATCAATGTTAAAAACAGTTGTGCTGCTTAATATTTTTGTGGAAACCACAATTCTTTTTTTCAGGAGTTTTAGAATAAAAAGTAACCATGTAAGTGTCACTTTTGATCAACTTAACCCGTTTAATCCCAAATATTTCCCCGACATGAAAATATCCAAATGATGTGTCATTGGTAACCCCTTGAAATAATAATTTGTTAAAAAAATTTTTGGGGAAAAGTGTGTGAAAAATTGTGTTTTATGGTCGGTCACAATTGTGACCAGTGGGATAATGTGTATACTGAATGTACATATTTCTGCAGTCATAAACATCGTTATATATCTTAGCCCAGCTATTTTAAACTGTTTGATCACATTTTAGTTTGATTCACATTCTACTATTATGCATAAAAAAACCTTATACAACACTGATAGGAATGTCGGCGCCGATGGCCTCTTGGGCAGCATGCTGACATGTAGCGCCTTTGCGTTTGGGGCGTCCCGAGTTCGAGTCCAGGCTCGTGGACCTTTCCCGATCCCCCCCCCCCCCCTTCTCTCTCTCACTCACTTCGCTTCCTGTCAACCTACTGTCCTATCTAAATAAAAGGCATAAAACAGCAAAAAAAAAAAAAAGAAACATTGATAGGAATGCTGAGATTAAAAAATAAATAAAATACAACCAACATTTTTCAAAATTGTTACTTTTTTGTAAATTATATCATCAAATTGTTATATTAGTCCTACCAGTATTACGACATCAATATTGTAACTTATTTGTAACATTTGAACTTTTAATTTAGTGCAATATTTTGTCATTGCAACATTTTAGTGTAATTTTCACTAACAACTGCAATTGGATTTACATCGTATACCTAAGTTCACTGTTATCCCACCGGTCACTATTGTGACCAAGATGTTTACTCATTCTAGGACCACACTCAACAAAACTGAATATATATTAATACCAGACATCTTAAAGATAATGTGTACCAAAAATCTTTGTTAACATACTTTACTAGCCTTTCGTTTTGGAGCTTTGATGCAGCCATCATCTTCTCAAGGTGCAAACAGTCATGTGACATGTGACAATTTGCACTAATCATGTGAAACTGCATATATTTAATTGAGTCCCTTTATTTTTTCCATATTTGCTAAAACAAGATTAAATTGTCTATTTACTAAAACATCAGTTAGTAAGGTTTTTAGAGCTTTATAAATGAAAACCTTTATACGGTCACTATTGTGGAATTAAATGGCATCCTTGTTGAATAAAAATACTGTTTTTGTTGTTGTTTTTTTAAATAAAATGATTAATGACTCCAATGAATTTTGAATGGTAGTGTTTATGTAAGGTATACTTTACAGTCCGTTATCACACAAAAATGTGTATAATATAATTACAAAACGATGCATAAAGTATGCTAAATCTCAGACTAATTTATCTAACTGCTAATCAGGAGGGTACATTTTTAATAAGAGCATTGCTCTAAGGCAAATGTCAAATGAAGTTAATTTCTAGAGCTAGTCATCTCAAAACCCACTGAAAATACAACTTGTTGATTTAATGTAATTTGTCACAGCAAACTGAATTTATAACACTGCTTCATTTGAGGTTTCTTTTTTTTTATTGTACTGTAACAGGAAAACAATCAATAGTGTGAGAGGGTACTGTGCGACACATAAAGTGTCATTCACTCAGGGGCCCCTCAGCACGGGGCCCTTCGTGTCTATATTTGGCAGGAAGAGTACGGTATGTGAAGAATGGCCTCTCACACATACAGACGCGCATAACTCATTTTAGCCGTATTTCTAGCCGCATTTCCAAGCTACGAATGTGTTTGTGCTACCAATGAAAACAGACGGATTCAAATTGTTTGTCACTTCCTCTCGTGACGTCACAGTGTTTGTGTGCGGACACACGGACAGATTAGCTACAAACCTGCAGCTGGTTTCATTTCCTGCAGGTACCGTTTTAACACTTAATCGACTTCGATTACATACTTTGCGTTTTGCTTTTGTTTCACTTGCGTCTAAGAAGATCCAGAGGTAAGAAAATATGTAATTTCACCTCCCGGGTGTCGAAACTAGCTCCAAACGGCTAACGTTAACGTTAGTTCATTCCGGTAGGACACATACCGAAAGGAGTAAACAAACACAACCCTGCCTTTTTTAAGAAACAAAAACAAAAAAAACATTTCGTTTAGATGGAGCCAGATGTCTTTGTTGACTGGCACTATAAAGCTGTCATGTTTTAGACTTGATTTGCTTGTTAAAGCTGGTGTTTCTTCGCTAGCTGATCTGTCATATGACCTTTTGTTGACAGCATGACAACAAGACAAGACGAACAGCAAACAGCTCCTTTGCTTTGGTTATTTGCATGATTATGTTGCATGCATGCTTTGATCAGTATTTATAAGACAGGTCGAGTGTGTCAGGCACCTGCTACACAAAGAATAACTATATTTTGTTAGTATTATGTCTACAGCTTGATATAACACAATAGAGTATTACCTGGACCTAGATGGAGGAGCGAAATTTGTCGAATTAATTATTAATGAATGAAGACATGTTTCGAAAAGATACAGTATTAACCCTCATTGGCATATGGAAAAAATAAATATAAAAATGAATGTATGAAAAATGTGATTTGGGAAATGAAGTGAAAAATTAAATAAATACAGAAATGAATATAAATAAAAGCAAAAAATCTATAAACAATAAATAAAACAAGTAAAACTATTGTAAAACAGTACATTTTATGTGCTTTATTTGTTTTTATTCATTAATAGGCAAATTGATGTAAAAAAGAAATTACAAATTTTGATGAGAAATTAAGCATTTGTTTATAATTTATTTAATATCTGTTTGTTATTTATTTATTTACATGTATCTATTTATTTTTCATATTTGCCAGGTTATTATAATAAATAATGAATAAACTATTATATTATAACTTATTATATTATAGTAATATGTATTTGTATTATTATGTAAACATTTATAATTTGTTTAATATGTATTTATTGGCATTTATTCTATTTATTTTAATGATTGTTTGATTATTATTATTATTATTATTAAATAAATTGTAAATGTGGCATATCCCCATTGACATAAACTAGTAAAGAGATTGAATGATTGTATGATTCCTAATGTAAATATATTAGCCTACTTGTTCTATCAACTTTATTCTCTTGTTAATCAATTTTCTATTATTTTCTCACTTTCACAGCCATCTCATTTTGGTGCGGCGTCACCCGGTCTGGGTGAAATGTCCTTTAGCTCCACATGAGCTCTACTATGTGGTACATCATGCAGAGTATTCAGAGCAAATACTCATTGTCGGAAAGACTCATTCGAACCATAGCTGCCATTCGCTCCTTCCCACATGATAATGTGGAAGATCTCATACGCAGGGTGAGTTGTTACCAAAGCTTCAGAAAGAGTTTTATATATTGCGTTCTGAATGAAAACGTGCTGCTTTCACAGGGAGCAGATGTGAACCGGATGCATGGCACGCTGAAGCCACTGCACTGTGCCTGTATGGTGGCTGATGCTGATTGTGTGGAGCTTTTGCTGGAGAAAGGTGCCGAGGTACAGTGTAACAAGAATCATTTTTTATGAGTTTGCTAACTAAAGTCAATTCCCTAAATTCAGTGTTTGGACAGTTTAAAAGTAAAGCGTGCAATTTTGGTGCCACTAGTGGTGGAGAAATTACACATTTTATTAAGTTAAGTTATTAATGGGTCTGTGACACATAAGTGATTAAAGGTCTTTTCAAATATAGTTTAAAACACGTCAAGTTATATACAATGTTTTTTTCTTACATTTTGAATACTTGTGAGAAGAATACACATCTTAATCTTTATTTTCCGAAAAAGTATTAAATATATTATTGAAGGTAAATGTTCATTTAAATTAAAAAAAAAAGTAAACTAACTTGACTTGACATAAAAAGGTCAAAATATATTATTGACTTTGATACGCCGTCTGCAAGGGTCCTCTATGACATCAATTCCTGTTTTATTTTTTCCTGTATAATTTTGCTTGTTGTTTGCAGCAGATGACTTTGATTTGGCAGACAAAAGTTTTTAAATATTAAAGGGGACATACAACATTGCTAAAAAGAACATTATTTTGTGTATTTGGTGTAATGAAATGTGTTTATGCGGTTTAAGGTTAAAAAAAACATTATTTTCCACATACTGTACATTATTGTTTCTCCTCTATGCCCCGCCTTTCTGAAACGCCTCGATTTTTACAAAGCTCATCGGTCTGAAAAGCGAGTTGTGCTGTGATTGGCCAGCTATCCAGGGCGTTGTGATTGGCCGAATACCTCAAGCGTGTGACGGAAATGTTACGCCCCTTACCATATTGTGATGATGCCCTGTCCCGGCCGGAGCGACGAGACAAAAACATTAAAACCCATTATAAACGAGGCATTTGTTGCATCCAGTGGGGACCTAATTATGGATTATAATGACTTATACTGTCTTTTTTCGCGTTGCATTGTTGTTGCAGCAACAATACTACAGCGAGAATAAAAGTTACGCCTTCTTTCTTTGCGTGAACATTTGGGCGGCGTTATGCAAATCTTCCCACATCGTGACATAGATATGTGGAGACATGTTGGAACGAGTCGTTTTAGGCAGGCGTGGTTGACTCTGAACTTTTATAAAGAATATCTCTTTGGATTTGAGACTTTAGTCTTTGCAACTTTACAGTTCCTCTTTATGCACCAAGAGCTTGTAACATTCCAAAGAGAAAGGAAAAATTTAAATAGCATCATATGACCCCTTTAATGAGAAATTAGAATGTTTTGTTAAAATAAATGTACACTACTGGGCAAAAGTTTGGGGTCAGTATGATTTTTTTTTTTAAATAAATGAAAACTTTCAGCAAGGATTAAATTTATCAAAAGTGACAGTAAAGACATTAATAATGTTACAAAAGATTTATATTTCAAATAAATGCTGTTGATTTGAACTTTCTATTCATCAAAGAATCGTGAAAAACATTCATCATGGTTTTCACACAAATATTAAGCAGCCCATCTGTTTTCAATATTGATAAGACATTTTCTGAAGAGTCATGTGACACTGAAGTTATGGCTGCTGAAAATTCAGTTTTGCCATCACAGGAATAAATTACATTTTAAAATATTTAACAATATTACTGTTTTTACTGTATTTTTGATCAAATACATTTAAAGTTGTTTCTATTTATAATTCAAGTTTTAATATGGCTTTTTTCTTCATTGTAGTATCTGGAAAGATGCATCACCCATCACCAAATGCAAAAAATTTTGACTAATTTTTTTACAGTATTTTAATTGAGAATTTAACAACAACAACAAAAAAATTCACCATCTAACTCTCTCACACAGGTAAACGCCTTGGATGGCTACAACCGCACTGCCCTGCATTACGCAGCGGAGAAGGACGAGGGTTGTGTGGAGCTGCTTCTAGAATACGGGGCCCAGCCGAATGCTCTGGATGGCAACAAGGATACCCCACTGCACTGGGCCGCCTTCAAAGATAACCCCGAGTGTGTACGGGCCCTGTTAGAGAGTGGCGCATGCCCGAATGTCCGCGATTACAATAACGACACACCCCTCAGTTGGGCGGCCATGAAGGGCAACCTGGAGAGCGTCCGTGTGCTGCTGGAGTACGGTGCTCAAGTCCACGTCACCAACCTAAAGGGCCAGACGCCCATCTCGCGGCTGGTGGCACTGCTGGCTCGGGGCCTGGGCACGGAACAGGAGGAAGAGTGCCTGGAGCTGCTTTGCCGCGCCGCGGGGAGGTTCGAGATCCGCAGGGCCGACGGCTCTTTACCGCGTGAGCTCAGTAAAGATCCTCAGTTACTGGCTCGACTCACTAGCCTCGTAGCCCAGCCGCCCTCGTTGCGAGCCTTGGCGCGCTGCGCCGTTCGTAACAGCCTGGGAGTTCAGTACATCCCATCTGCGGTGAAACGGCTCCCGCTTCCAGAGTCAGTGAAAGAATATGTGCTCCTCAGAGACTGAGCGAGAAGACTGTGCTTAATGTCAGACGTGGAGGAGGTAGATGTCTTCTGTGTACGTGAACGTGATTATAATCAGACTGCAGTCTGAAGTGTGTCTGTCCATACACAGTGGTTGAAGAAGTGAGGAAGTTTCTTTTGTTGCTATAATGCCATCAAACAAATTCAGACTTTGGTTGCAGTACGATTGTCCGCTTTGGTGAGGAAAAATATTGATCTGGTAGGAGAGAGATGTCGATAATGCACTTATGAACCCATAATGTTAAAATATCAGTAGATAACAATGTGTGAAACACTCTAATAGCAAAAACAAGAAAATAATTAAAAATATTATTTACCAGTAAATCCTATGTACACACAAATAACACTTTAACAGCACTTATAAGTTATAATTATATGTTAACTTTATTTCTTCTATTTGAAGTTAAAGTTTTTATTTATGCAGTAATAGTTTTTTTTAAGACAACTAAAACCTTAAAATTTTAAAGTCAAATAAATATTAACATTTTTGTTGAATCATTTTATGAGACTTCCCAGCTATCAAAAATAAGCCTGAAAATATGGGTGAAATTTTGCAAAAAAATATAGTACATTTGCCTCAAAGTAACCTTGTTTTACATTTGTTTACTATTCTGAAACAGAACAATGTAAGAACACTTCATTGGATCTCAAAACAATATCTATTTCTGTCCATCTATCACATTCGTAATCATGAATATTTCTCTTGAAAACTACCTGGTTTAGAGTCATGGATTGTATTACTTATTTTGGTGCTGATGATTGCAGAAAATGAGCTGTAGTTACGTTTGAGATGAAAACATAGCAAACCTTAACAAGAATATTCTGTGTCAGTAATGGGAATGTTCATTTTTTAGCTTCGCGGTGTCATGTAAGCATAATCATTCCCAACGCTGGCAGACCATGAATGAGATGTCTTAAATGAATTCATGTCAACACTAGTGTCACATCTTGTGAACCCCCACTGATTTTTTGCAGCTCTGTTTTCATTTCTCTGTTGTTATATTGCTTGATTAAGAAGTATGTAGTGCTCACATCTAGTTTTATGCATGCATACTAACCAGTAAAAGCCTCCATGCATTGTTCAAGTGTTTTACTGCAGTTTTTTTCTTCAAACCAAGTGAAACGTGAACGTGATTATGAACACATCATTTGCCTTCTCAATGGCTTGAGACCTCAGATGAGCTGTGTGTGTATCATTTTAACCAGTAGAGGATGCTGGAATACCACATGATATAAAACAGTCGGCTAAAGCTACAGAATGTTGCCATTTACCTTGTTTGTAAAATAATAAAAATGATGTTCTAATTTTTCATGAAAAAAAAAAGACTGTCAAATATCAGACCTTCAGGAAAAAGTAAAACCTATATTTACTTATAATAGCTAAATAAACATTTACTATTTTATATGAATTAGCAAAAACGTATTAACATTTTCTGTACGTTATTAAGACTTTAAAAACGCTCTCCGTTAAAGCCATGATTTTGTTTTCTTAATAGGACATTTAATAGCGAGAAAGAAGCATACTTTAATTGTGTACATTATGCTTCTTAACATAAGCAAGTGAGTTTGTGTGTTTTTTTTAACTCCTGTCCAAGCACAGGATGTCCTCTTTAAGAGAATGTAAATCGGTCAGGAAGGAAACTACAGTAGGACTGAATAAAGGCCCTCTGCAGCTCATCTTCCTCTGCTTTCAAAGCCGTCACCTTCAGTTTACATCAGTCTTCATCTTCATCATGGCTTTACAATAGTTCATGCACAGCAAAATAAGTATGATACACTCAATAGCAGAATGAATCACTGACCACTTGTGAAGAGAGTTAGTAAGGCCGGGATGGGACCAAAATATTGTTCATGACAATCTAAGGGTATGAATAATTAAAAACATTGCTTCCTTTTTTTTGCCATTTTGTAATACAAGGAATGAGGAAACGCGATTAAAAGTGCGAAGAAATTGACTGTACAATCAATTATTATATTTGAATAAGATTTTCTAACTATTTTCAAACTTTCTTCACTAACACTTAACAGAAACTGGGAGTAACAGAAACTGATATATTAAATGAATTAAACATGATACATTCTGTGACTCCAGAAGTTTCAAGAACTATGTCCTTCAATAGTTAATGAGAGGGTAACAATTAAATATGATTTTCAGTTTACAGCTTTATTGATTTTTTATTCATATTTACAATTTTTAATACGTTTATGTATTTTAATTTACATTACAGCTTGATTGTTTTAATATATGAATACTAATGATCTTGGGAACCACTATTCTAAAACAAGACAGTGTAGTACCCTATTATTTATTATTATTTAGAAACCTGTAAGACTGAAAAAAGGTTCAAAAGTCTTTAAGAAAAAAGTATGGGATTAATATGGCAAATTAAATTGTATTTATTTATTTTCACATTTTAAAATAATCTATTTTAGAGTAAGAACGTGATTTACATTCACATTCATAGCAACATTCACAGTTCGTGCCAAAATTTTAACATTATTATAGTCCGAAAATAAACAAGCTATCAACAACATGATCATTAAACAACCAACAAGTTGACAGGATCGTAAACATCCCGTCCCAGGTGAGCGCTGAGGGTTTGGGGTTGTGTGACGCCAAAATCTCGCGATACTTCACAGGGAGGGGCGTGTCAGATTCCACGAGAGGAGCGAGAGCTAGAGAGAGTGGGATAGAGGGGCGCTGTGGTAAGTTTGTAAACATTCTTCTTTTGTCAGAAATGAAGGTTGTCTTGATTTGAAACAACGCCCAATTGTTATTTATATCCGTTACCTGGTTTGTCTGTGATCAAGAGTAACTTTTATGAGGAGACTGAGAGGCTGTCAGATTGGCAGTGGGTTACAGCCGAAGTCTGCGCGTACACTGCAGCTCGTTCAGAGCTCTTGACAAGCGAGAGAAGAAAATCTTAGGAACAGAAAAGTGCCCCTAGCGTCATTTATTATCTTGTAAATGTATATACCATATTACCATATACTATATCGTTTTTTGCTTATATGAAATGACAAATTTGATGCCACGGTCAGTTTGTTTGCTTCAAAGTACTCTTTGCATACTTTTGTGTCTAGCGGGGGGAGTATGAGCGGCCTGTACGCTCTAAGTACGTGAATTCCATTTTTTGAGTGGGATTTCCGTGCGCCAATGAGACGCAACTAATAATCGTGATTGACGTTTATTGTAGCCAAACAGCAATTCGATATTTTTGATTGACGCGCGTGTGACCAATCAGAACGAGGGTAGGGCGGGCACATGCGGGAAAAGGCTGGCTTTAAAGTTGGCATGTTCGCAAGACATCAAGCTAGCATGGGTTTGCTAAATAGTTAGCGACGTTTATTTTCGGCGAGGGTGCTAGAAATGAACATTATTTTTGGTGTATTGCAGCAATACAGCATAGAAGTTAGAAATTGCACATTGAAGTGTCATAAAACTATGTATAAAACAAAACTCGGCAACCGTGGCTTGTGTTTTTAGTGTTTATGTCCATAAAAGTTATATTTTTGTTGCTTAGAGAGAGTCATGATTTGAAGTAGGATAAATTACTTTTCATATTTTACTTTTTAGTTTTTTCAACTAAACTTTTCTAAAAGCTTTGCAGTAATTACTGTTAGGTTAAGGCAGATGTTTTTTTTTTTTGTCATGAATAAATCAAAGAGGGTCAACCCCACACAAATGTCAGAATTATAAATCATTCCTTGCAATTTAAACAAACAATATTTGTTTTTGTCTCGTTTGTTAGCTGTATGAATATATGATATAAAACAAGCACCTGCTGTTGATCAGTTTGTTATCCCATGAAATTGTTGTGGGTATTTGTCCAGATAAGTCAGATAAAATAAAGATAAGATAAAGACATATTTGCTCATAATGCATCCAGTGTGAAAAGACGCCTCCTAAAACAGCTGATAACAATCAACTTGATCTCATCTGAGCGTGTGAATGTCCCATCTTAGACCTGTAAACACCATCTGTATGTCTGAGGACCTGTAATTGTAGATATAGGTCATCTTCATATGGCACTTGTTGAATTCCAATAATGTTACTCTTTGGAATGACTGTACGTCTCCATATAATACATCATCCTCTCAGTAGACATATTTGCTTGTGCACTAGTGAGCATTTTTGCAGCTGTTACAGGAATTGCATCATAGCGGCTTGGTTAATAAGAGCTCAGTGCTTTACTTGTTACTTTCACCTCTGCTATAAGGCATCTGCAGCGGTTCACAATGTGTTAAGTGAAGACGTTTTACAGGAAGGAACTTCATATGCCAGTTTGACGTCTTTCATATGATGAAATCGGCACTGTTTGTGACTGCCAGGTCGTTTGTTGAACCACGCTAACCATTAAAAGTCAGAACTGTGAATGACGGATTATGTTATGATTATGTAAGTTGTCCTGGCAACAGTTGTATTCAGGATAATATAACTGACAGCTTATAATGATAGTTGCCCGGATGCGACAATAGAGCAGACCAAATAACACTGTTTCAAATGTCCAGCAGACCAAATAACAGACTGTTCAAATAAAACAGACAATAAGGGTAAACTTCCAGCTGTGCTTGAGTTGATTCTGGGCATCTGTGCTCTACTAAAGTTATGTAATATTTGGTCCGCTCTAAAAGGTGTGCCAGGCTCATGAAGTACTGTGAGAGAACCTCGCAAAGATCGAGGGAGATACTGCATAGTAGAAATAATGAATGGACAATGTGGGTGGCTGGAAACTGTTTTTTGTCCGGTTTTTGGCAAGCACACCAGGGTTGATGGATTGTTCTGATTTAGGAATCATTCAAATATGATATTCGCATGCCATCATGGTGTGGTAGTGTTTAGGGAAACAGCAGATTATGCCAAAATTGAATTGGTATGTCCATTATAATGTAATTAGCCACTCTTTCAGAACATTGCCATACTGACAGCAATATTTTTCCAGCTTTTTAATTTGAGCTTGATGTTTATTTGCTCTGAAATTGCTTAAAATGTTTTTGCTGTCAAATCATAGAAACCATCATCTTGACCATACGCTGTGGTTTAATACAAGAAGTAAAATATGGTGAACAATCTAGATGATAATAATGCTAAGATGTTTTTCACACTGTTTTACATCAAAGGGACACAACATTTTTATTTTCAAAAGTTTGGGGTCTGCAAAAATTCTTTAATGTTTTTGAAAGAATTATCTGCATATACTGCATTTGATCAAAAATACAATGAAATCTGTAATACTGTAAATATTACAATTTAAAATAACATTTTAAATACATTTTAAAACGTAACTTATTCCTGTGATGACAAAGCTCAATCTTCAGCAGGCGTTACTCCAGTCTTCAGTGTCAGATATGACCCTTTAGAAATCATTTTAATATGCTGATTTGCTTAAGAAACATTGTCAATGTTGAAAATTGTTGTTGTGCTGCTTAATATTTTTTGTGGTATATTTAGATTCTTTGATTAGAAAGTTCAAAAGAACAGTATTTATATGTAACATCATACATGTCTTTACTGTCACTTGTTTTGACAAGGTCAGTGTGTCCTTGCTGAATAAAAGTATTCATTTCTTTCTTTAATTTCTTTCTTCTGACCCCAGACTTTTGATCAGCAGTGTTTGCACGCTATTAAACTGCTATACATTAATAAACAGCAATATTTACCTACATATGTTTTTACTACAGTATTTCGTAGGGACTGAAACAAAGGTTTTTCAGTAATGATGCAAATAAGTCCATTTGAATCAGTGTCGCATAACATATTGCCAGCAACATAATTGCAAATATATCATGGACGTTTGATATATTTCTGTAGGCAGGAGAGAAGACGCACTGTTGCCATTTTGTTGACTTGTAGCATGTCCAACATTGTTGCAGCAGCAGTATGATCTGATCTGAGGAGGATTATGGGTTTACAGAGGGGTCCACATTGTTCCTAGCAGAATACAGATCCTGGGGACTGCATTGGGCTACATTGTGTATTTCCTCACTATGGGTTTAGCACCGGGCACACAGCAGTCATGCAGACATGGATCTAAAGTTTCATTTTGTTCCATTTTCCAAAGCTCAGGTTCACTAAGGTTACATAAATCCAAATCAACCATAAAACACACCCGCACCCTAGATCCCCCGTCCCCGAAACCATCCGCGGGAACCTTGGCCTTTACCTGCAAGTTACCGAACACCCTCCAAAAGCGTTCGTTCCATTCTCTGCTCCCTGCCCCCCTTTTCCGTCACTCCCTTTTTGTGGGGTCTCCCTTACTCTCTGGCAGCACACTCTCCAGATTCCTCATTCTTGGCTCCAGCTGGAGCTATTAATACAGTTTGTTTTGTCAGTTTCCTAGCAGACAGCATCAAACAGTGCACGCCTGAGGCAGATTATAGCCGGACCTTGCTACACCGTCCACCTGCTGAGTAGGAGAAATCCAAGTTAACAGCAGGATGCTGTTTGTCCCCATGTCGGACCACTAAGGCCCAATTGATCCTGAGGAACTGGGCTGTGAATTCAAAATAATGCATTTCACAGAGTTCCCACAGTTGTGGAAAAAAATCTGGAAAGGTGAAGTCAGGGAAATTAAGGACATTTTAAATTGTCCTGGAAATTTCTGTAGTCAATATAATTCTCTAAATTATTTTTTAAATTATTGTTTCACAGCTTAAAAGTTGTTTTTTTATATATACAGTGTGTTAAAGAATTTTAAAAAAATCAAATTTTTATGATTTATTTTTTAAATCTAGAAATTCATCAATTGTTTACTCAGGGACTGCTAATAATGTTAGCTCCTGTATCGTTTGCTGTGATTCCGCGTTTGTAATTTTGAATAAAAGCAGCGTCCTCTTAATGATTCGATGCAAATATAAATGTAAATGCGAAAGTCATGGAAATCCATTGGTCGGAAGGTGTGGGATCCCTGAATGTATTGCATTTTTAAAAACTCAAGCAGTGCGTTGCTAGTATACTGCCAGCTGTCGTCCTGTTTAAATGGTTGATGATAGACAAACCCAGCAGTTCAGTTTATCTTCAGTAGTGCTATCAAAATTGGTGGATGTTGTCAGAGCCGTGGCTTAGCAACAAGCACTCATGCAGGGATATGCGGTTCTCATGTAGGAGACTCTAGTTGAATTTGTTTAATGATGCACCAAAATGTATGTTTACTAAAAGACTGAAACCAAAATTATCGTTTTTATTTATTTGTAACCGAAAATAAGTAAGAAACTGGGTAATTAAACTCTGTATGCTGTTCAGGGTTTCAGTTCTCAGGTGATAAACAACACTGTAAAAAAAAATTGAAGTTGTAAATAAAACCGATTATCGGAGAATGTTTCAGTCTTTCTACTTCAAAATGTTGTTTCTTTCACTATTTAACTTACAGTTTCTTTGTAGTTATTTGTAGGAGTGTGAACCTACACTGGTCTCGGTTCGGTTCGATTACAAATATCATGTCATCGATTCGGTTCAATTCGATATCATGATGCATCACAATGCATTGACGATGCACTGCATCCTCAATTTTTAATTTGACTTCACATGTATACAATTTTGTCAATAAATACAAGCAGTCAGATATATGAACTGTACCTGATGTGGTTTCTCAAGTTAGTGGTATTACCCCCTGCATATTTTATTGTGCGTGACATGATTTACACACAGAGTGTCTCTTCTCCAGGTCGTGCTTACCAGGTTGTTCATAAAAGCCGAAATGTGCCCAGATGTCGGCTTTTAAAGTAGTTGGAGCATTTTTAATTACTCGTACTCGCCTCTCTCCGCCATTAGGCGTGTTCGATTTGAAGCGGTGCTGCGCAGAATGATCAGTGTACTGTATGACATAAAACGCGAGAGCAATTCGAAAGCATAAGGATCCGTCTGCTCTCTTATCGCTCTCGCGGTACTTGATGTCATGCACTGATCATTCTGCGCTGCGGCGCTTCAAGCCGAATACGGCTAATGTATGCTACCGCAACAAAGCACGTATGTGACAAATGACGTTAGAAAAGCATCAGTACGTTATAATTGGTTATGGTCTATTACTGAACCGATACGAATCGTCCTCGTCTGCATCGCACTGCATCGTAGAAATTATTCATTTCGACACCCGATATTTTTTCGATATTTTTTTATTTGTGAAATTTACTAGCAATTTCTGGTTCTACACCAGTTTTTTTTTTTTTTTTTTAAATAAGATTTTTATTTTGGCATTTTGCCAAAGTCAGTGTAATGAAAGGAAGCGAATTGCGAGAGAGAGGGGGACAGGATCGTGAAAGGTCCACGAGCTGGGATTCGAGCTCAGAATGCCCGTAGCGCAACAGCGATGTATTGGTGCTGACACACCAGGTTTTTTTTTAGTGCTATTGTAGTAATGTTTTTCAGCAACAAGTCACCTCTCGTTATTTCAGCTGAACAAATGATACACATGCTAATTTAGCTTCCTTTTTGCTCACTGTGAAGTGTGTCCACCCTGCTAGTTTGTTTATCTACAGTATATTGAGTGCACAAAATAATATGGCTCAATTAAAACATGTAACTGGAAAAATGCTGATCAAACATCACTGTTTTGATAAATGGTTTTGGCCCTCCAAAACTATTTTGGCCAAAACCGAAAATTATTTTATTGTTAGTTGCTGAAATTTTGTTGCATCACAGATTTATTTATTTATTTTGATCTTTTTAGTTTGTTATAATGCAAGCCTTTTGAGATGTTAAGAGAATGTCATTTCATTAATAAAGTTTTTTTAAATTGAGCATTCGTTGGAAATAATTAAAGTATAAACATGCTTAAACAGACTTAAGTTACAAATGCTTCCCATGCTTTTATATTGCAAACATAATCTTAATCATAACAGGAAGTGGTCTTAGATTACTCCAGAATGTCTTTGTGAATAATCCATCAAGGCTCTATTTTTGTTTTGGACGGTCAGTTGTAGCACAGGTGGCCCGATCTCTGTTCGGCTGATTTATTGTGCAATGGTAAACTTCAGACTCCAGCATGAGTGTGCAAACTCTTAGTTTGAGGCTTACTGAGATGTGGACACTTCACCAAGGGTATAACGAATGGGTGGTTCTCATTTGTATTTTTCTCATTGTGCGTTTCTCTGACCAAACTGTCTGTGTGTATTGCGACCAGTCCGAAAGATCTGGCACCAAGTTGTTGGCTCACTTGTAGAGCGTGTGAGGTCTGCAAGGAATCAAGTTGCTTAGCTTGTATGCCACTTTGATCTCAGCTGTAATGGAAATGGCCTTTTGGGGCAAACAAGATGCAGCTATTTTCTTTATGGAAAACAGAGAAAGGATCTGGGCAGAGGCTGCTGATTTCAGCTTATAACTGCATGTCCCTCCACACGAGTCACTTGAATGCAACTGAAATAAGGAAATATACAGCATTCTGTTTTGTTCTTTTGTGCTTTGTATACCTGTGCAATTTAAAGGGGATAGTTCATCCAAAAATGAAAATTTTGTCATTAATTACTCACCCTCATGTCGTTCCAAACCCTTAAGACCTTCATTCAGCTTTGGAACACAAATTAAGATATTTTTTATTAAATCCGAGAGATTTCTGACCCTGCATAGACAGCAAAGCAACTACCACGTTCAAGGCCCAGAAAGGTAGTAAGGACATCGTTAAAATTGTCCATTTTACATCAGTGGTTTAACCTTAATTTTATGAAGCTACGATAATATTTTTTGTGCGCAAAGAACACAAAAAAACAAAAAGAAAACGTTATTCAGCAATTTCTTCTCTTCCATGTCAGTCTTCAATGCACATTCACAAGTACCACAACTAAATTTGTGTTCTGAAGATTTGTGTTCTTACGGGTTTGGAATGACATGAGTGTGAGTAATTAATGACAGAATTTTCATTTTTGGGTAAATTATCCCTTTAATGAAGTGTTTTTTTTGTAAAGGTCCCCTTAACAGCATGTCCATATGTCAGTCGAAATAAGCTCTTTTGCACTACAAATCATTGTTTTTTTGCACTACAATCAATTTATCTGCACTGTTTTACTTTTACTGGTTTGCACTCTATCTGCCATATGCCTTGTGCTTTATATATATATATAGATATATTTTTACATTTTACCTTATTTGTATAGTTGTATTTTGTATTTAATCTGTACCTATCTGTATTTATGTTATCTGTATGCACCAAGGGTCTGAGAGTAACGCAATTTAAATTATCTGTGTGTATGTGCTGTACATGTGGAATAATTGACAATAAAGCAGACTTGACTTGACTTGACATATGAGTGCAAGATAGGTAAATACACATTGATTAGCCAACTAGTTGTTCAGACAACCCACCAAATAATTGTTTTTTAAAATATGTGCATTTTTGTGTATTTCTATTCTATTTGCACTTTGAGAGCAGTTGCTTTTGTTTGCTGTAACTTTACAGCACTAATGTTACATAAATTAGTAGCATCTCAGCCTGCAGACCTGCCAGTCTAAATGGCTTTTTAAATTTTTACAGATGACACATGCAAGCTTTATCCATTTAAATCCCTGTTGTTATAGTCAAGGAAGATGTTTGGTTCATTCTTCACCTTTTGTTTGCGGTGGTGGTGGTTGTGTAACTCACCAGACGTCATTCTGAGCTGGTGGGGCATGTTGAAAGTTTAATGAAACTTCCCTCCATTTAAATTTAATGAACACGTTACTTTTTCCAAAATTCCCAGCCTCTCTATGCGTGGAGCGTTGGGTTTTAAAGGAGTGAGAGTGTAGATTAAGGTGAACTGCTGTGAAGACAGATGACAAATTCAGTCAGCCCACTCAAACTTGCTGAAGGCCACCACAGCTAAATCTAAAACGTGTATATAATGGATACTAAACATAAGTGTGTAGTACATGAACACATTTGAAACTAGAGCTAGGCAATATATTGATTATTACAGAATACTTGTGATTTTTCTGTCAGTATAAAACTATGCACCGTTATGATCTTTAATGCCCATTATTTGACCAATACGTCCTGAGGACCTTGACATTTGAGTAGTTTTGCAATCTTTTCTTAGAAGGATAAGTTGAAACCTTTATATAAATGATGACTTGATTCAGCGATTTATTTGCTTCACTTAAAGGGATATTTCACCCAAAAATGAAAATTCTGTCATTAATTACTCACCCTCATGTCGTTCCAAACCCCGTAAGATCTTCGTTCATCTTCAGAACACAAATTAAGATATTTTTGATTTAATCCGAGAGCTTTCTGACCCTGCATAGACAGCAACATAACTGACACGTTCAAGGCGCAAAGAAGAATTTGTTGAATAAAGGCGTTATTTTTGTTTTCTTTGTGCACAAAAAGTATTCTTGTAGCTTCATAAAATGAAGGTTGAATCACTGATATCACATGGACTATTTTAATGATGTCCTTCCTTACTGCAGTACCATTCTGGGCCTTGTGTTGCTGTCTATGCAGGGTCAGAAAGCTCTCAGATTTAATAAAAAATATCTTAATTTGTGTTCTGAAGATGAACGAAAGTCCTACAGATTTGGAACAACATGAGGGTAATTAATGACAGAATTTCATTTTTGGGTGAACTATCCCTTTAAAAAGGTTTTAAATGCCTCCTTGTTGCATTTTTTACTAAATATACGACTATGCATTGGTAAATATGCATATTATATATATATATATATAGGCATTGCAGTTTATTGCTATATAGTATGTTGGAGCATTTAAATTAAAATTATTACATATAATTCTTTTATTGTGTTTATTTAGTGAAAACGTCTTGATTATTAAACAGATTTTTGTTTTGTTTTGTTTTTTACTAATTAAACCAAAACACTTGTGACAGATCTTTTCTTCCATATTGTGACATACAGCTGAGTGAATTATTGAAAAATAAATTTGAAAGGATTTAGGTCAAATAAAATATATAAAAAATTGGAGAAGTCTGTTTTCACCAGAAGGTCCAATTATGACATTTTAATTAAACATGATGAAGAATTAAGAAAAGAAAGTAGATTTTCATTTCGTGCCAACTTTAAGTCCCGTAATCACGGACAACTGGAAAAGTCATTAAAAAAATAATTGGTCCAAATTGTGGACAACCCTGTATGTAAGTTTTAGCTGCCCAGCCCTTTTCTGAACATCTCATGGATCCATCAGAGTCCAAGGAAGCATTCGTTTAGTTTGATTCCAGAGTGATGTCGAGCATGTGTGTGTTTGTGTGGAAGGTGCTGGCAGTTTGTCTGGAATAACTGCAGTGGTTCGGCTAATAGGAAAAGAGGGAGTGTCTACGACAAGCCAATACACACGCATGCCATTCCCCTGGATCAGAGCGGCTCATTCCAGACATGTCTCTCCAGAATTACTATTATTGCACTATTATTATCTGTTCCTCAATTCCAACACTTGCCATCTTTACACCCTCTTGAATTAGATGAAAGCAATCAATCGATCTTATCTCTGAGGGAAATCGGTTCCCGGCGTCTGGCAAAACGGTACCAGCACAAGCTCTTGATGTCAGTGTAGATGTCTTGTGTTCCTGTGAAAAGTGATGAGCGTCTGGGAGTGTGGGTTGCTGATATTTGAGCCTGAGAATCGGGTGGAGGAGTTCAGAGAATAACTGCAGACAAAGGTGTAGAGTGGCACTAGAGTTGTCGCCACAGAAGAGCTTTGTGGAGATGGTGTCAGGAGGACTACAATGAAACGTAGAGGAGGGGCTAAAAAGACTTTGCTTTGAGCAAATCCCGAACTCCGCGTGTCATTGTTCTGCCAGATGCCCCCAGTGTAAAGGAAGTATCACCAGGGAAACTTGTAGTCGCTACACTAACATGCATGTGCTCGGTTCTTCGTTATTTTTAAACACCCGTTGCTTCCTGCGCTGAGCGAGGATCCAGGCAGGGTCATCCCTGGGATTGGCTGTAGAACTTTTTCTGGCTTGAACCTCTAGAAAAACCCTTCAGTAATGTTCTCGTCTTATCTTCCACAGTTATATTGCAAAGCCTTTGCAAAGATGGGGGACGACAAGCCTTTTGTGTGCAATGCTCCTGGCTGTGGGCAGGTAAGTTCGCTTTCACTTTGTCTTGGGTTTCTGGTGTGGGTGTGCTTTTCTGGTTCATAGGGCATTCTCTGGTTATTGAAGAGTCGTCCTCTCAGCTGCACGGTAGCCAGACGTCTGCCCGGCGTGTGTGTGGAGGGAGGTGCGCCGTGTTGTTTCTGTCACACTGCAGCCCAGGGCCACACTGATGAAGCTGATAGCGCGCTTGTGAAACTGCGCTAACGCCTCTTGCACTGTCACAGACTCGACCAATGAGTAATTGCAGCTCAGTTATCGTCTACACTTGTCTGCTCTGAGTTAAAGTCCATGCAGACGCTATGATGAGGTTATTGATGCTAATAAGTGCACTTATGATGAACTTGCAGACAAAGTAGGTTGAGAGTGAGTGCACTGCAAAACAATCATTTAATCTCTCTTTGCTTCCAGTAAAATTATCACTAAAACAAAAAAGGGCCTTACAAGCAAAATTGCATAATGTAATAAAACCATTTACAGAGAATTTATGTCCTGATTAAATTTGTAAATAAAAAACACCCAATAAAAAAAAGTTTTTATAATATATAAATAATAATATTTGTAAAATAATAACATAAAAAGGTAATATATACAATTGTAATCAAATTAATTATATATATATATATATATATATATATATATATATATATATATATATGCTATAAATATAATTTTGCTTCAAGTTAATTGATTTTGGTTTAAGGATCATAATACCAGAAAATCTTTTTTTTTTCAGTAAGAACTGAAAAACAGTGTGGCCTTTGGAGGCATGTGCTGCTTTGAGGGCATTGAAAACCGAAAGAGGAAGTGATCGAGACCCATCCTACTCAGTGAGACAGTGATGTTCGTTCTGTGGTTTTGATCTGAATGTCCTCCTCTGCAGTTATGTAGAAAACAAAAGATAATATATACACATTTATACAAATAAATTATATATATATATATATATATATATATATATATATATATATATGCTATAAATATAATTTTGCTTCAAGTTAATTGATTTTGGTTTAAGGATCATAATACCAGAAAATCTTTTTTTTTTCAGTAAGAACTGAAAAACAGTGTGGCCTTTGGAGGCATGTGCTGCTTTGAGGGCATTGAAAACCGAAAGAGGAAGTGATCGAGACCCATCCTACTCAGTGAGACAGTGATGTTCGTTCTGTGGTTTTGATCTGAATGTCCTCCTCTGCAGTTATGTAGAAAACAGCGTGAGAAAAGTAGCATGGATCAGAACGAGGCAATTTAACAGTTAGACTGCCTCTCCAATACTGAAAGCAACAATGATCATTTAACCGTACCGTTGGCGGTGTAATCTTGAGAATTGAGAGGAACAACATGAACTTGATGAATCATTTATGTTAGTTAGTCGTTCGCAGATGTTTCTTTCTCAGACGCCACAGGGACCATGACTGTTTAATACTTCTTGCTCTGACCTAGCCAGACTTTGAGCTGGAGAAATCTGTTTTCCTTATGTAAAAAGGTGCCTTAGATATCACTATTGCTAATACTTAGGATATAGGCCTAGGATTTGAACTTATCTTATGGTGGACATAATATTTCAACTTGTACTGGTTTTTGAGGAGAGACATGATATATTTCTTTTTTCATTTTATATCTGTGAAGATTAATTTTCAGCATCATTAGCAACATTTCTTATCAATTTTGAAAACTGCTTATTTAATATTTTTGTGAAACATTCAGAATTTTTTGATTAATAGAAGTTCAAAAGATCATAGAAAGCTTTGTTACAATGTGAAGTCTTTGCAGTCACTTTTCATCAATTGAATGCATTTTTGCTGAATAAATGTATTCATTTCTTTATCTTACTGACCCCAAACTGTTGAACAGTAGTGTACATTGAAGCATAATGACGTATCATGTCGTGAGGTGAAAATATGGCAGTTTTAAAGGGGTCATATGATGTTGCTAAAAAGAACATTATTTTGTGTATTTGGTGTAATGAAATGTGTTTATGTGGTTTAAGGTTAAAAAAACACATTATTTTCCACATACTGTACATTATTGTTTCTCCTCTATGCCCCGCTTTTCTGAAACGCGTTGATTTTTATAAAGTTCATCGGTCTGAAAAGCGAGGTGTGCTCTGATTGACCAGCTATCCAGTGAGTTGTGATTGGCTGAATACCTCAAGCGTGTGACGGAAATATTACGCCCCTTAACCATATTGTGATGCCTTGTCCCGGCCGGACGAGCATGACGAAGCGGATATCGTCCTCTTTTGGAAGGCCAAACAAAGTAGTTTCGCTTTCACAACGAAACACACAGCGCCTTCACATGGCAGCGGTGGCAACAACAATACTACAGCGAGAATCAAAGTTACGCCTTCTTTCTTTGCGTGAACATTTGGGCGGCGTTATGCAAATCTTCCCACATCGTGACGTAGACGTGGGGGCGTGTTAGAACGAGCCGTTTAAGGTAGGCGTGGTTGACTCTTAACTTTTATAAAGAATATCTCTTTGGATTTGAGACTTTAGTTTTTGCAACTTTACAGATCTTCTTTATACACCAAGAGCTTGTAACACTCCAAAGAGAAAGGAAAAATTGAAATCGCATCATATGACCCCTTTTAGACCACTCAGCTCCCGTAAACCAAAACTAAAAGCCACATAAGCGGGAAAAAAAGGATAATAGTTGAACTGGAGATCAGGTTGTGCACATCTGTCAGGCTCTATTAACACCGGTGTGTAGCTGGATGAGGAGAGTGAGGGTTTACTCTAGTTGAAGGTATTGTTATTTTGTTGACGAGCAAACGCTGTTTGCGTCATACTGAAGTCCATAGGGGTTTAAGATTGTTTTTCTTCTTCCTAGTGAACCAGATTTTCACTCGAGTCCTCTGTTTCGTCAACCTATTACTGAAAAATAACACCCCGGAGGAAACTGAGATTTGAGATTATTAATGCTAGTGCTTGTTTAAAGCTATTTTCAGAGTAAATTAATCCTTTTTAATGCACTCTGATTATAATGTCCAATATTTTAGACTAATTTCCTCTGTATCATAGTCATTGTGCAACAAAATTCAAATTGTTTTTAACTAAAGGCTACACTTTAGTTAGTGCTTGCTAGTCAGTTTGTGGTTTAGTTTTTACAAAAGGAAATCCAGGACAAACACTCAAATATTTGGGTTCAGTGAGTTTTTCTTTTTTGAAAGAAATTAATACTTTATTTGGTAAGAAAGCATTCAATTGATCAAAACAAGTGACTGTAAAGACATAATATTACAAAATATTTCTATTTCAAATAAATGCCTTTTGAACTTTTTTGAAAATATAAATCAGCA
Organism: Sinocyclocheilus grahami; assembly: GCF_001515645.1. Taxonomy (NCBI): domain Eukaryota; kingdom Metazoa; phylum Chordata; class Actinopteri; order Cypriniformes; family Cyprinidae; genus Sinocyclocheilus; species Sinocyclocheilus grahami. The sequence goes on along the minus strand of NW_015505208.1, from coordinate 903,669 downwards.
CAACTGTTTTCAAGATTGATAATAATAAGAAATGTTTCTTGAGCATCAAATCAGCATATCAGAATGATTTCTGAAGGATCGTGTGACACTGAAGACTGGAGTAACGGCTGAAAATTCAGCTTTGCTATCACAGGAATAAATGACATTTTTGAAATTATAAACAGTTGTTTAGATTGTAATAATATGACTTATTTTACTGCATTTTTTAAAAGATTTTATTTTTAGCGTTTTTGCTTTTTTTTATTAGGATCCAGATCTATGGTATACCAATAGATATTAGCAATTGGAATGAGCAAATTAAGACTGTTTATAATGAACTGTTTCTACATATTTATTTTTAAAGTTTTTGCTAGATATGGTATAGAAAAAAACTGTGAAATAATGGGAAGAAGATCAGGAAAAGAAGTGAGCTGGGCTCAAACTTTCTTTCTGCCCGCATGAGCACCGCAGCTCAACATGTAGGAGCATGTGTACTAACCTTAGGCCAACAAAAACTCAGATTTTATGCACAGATGACTATGTCTTGCTGGAAGAACTTGGTCAGAGTATTTATACTTTGGTATTTGACAAATAATGTGCATTGCTTCGTGCATTGCTTGACGTTATTTGAGCTACCTACGTTTCCCTTTTATGCTTACGTGAATTAATGAGAAATGCATATATTATTGATCTTAGTAAGGTCAGTTTCAACATTCATTCTGAATCTTGATTAGAGATGTTCCGATACCCTTTTTCCCTTCCCGATAACGATTCCGATACCTGGGCTCAGGGTATTGGCCGATACCGACTACTGATCCGATACCTGGGTGTGTATCTGTATATACAGTTGGGCTGCACGATTATGACAAAAATCATAATTGTCAATTATTCTCTTGAAATTGTAATTGCGATTTATTAATTACGATTAACACAATTTACATTGAATGATGTTTATACCATTGTTTGATGCAACTGCATGCCGTATTTTTATATGAAAATAAATGAGCTGAAAACACTCTAACTGAAAAACCTTAGTGCTTTTCTATAGTATTAAAGGGGTCATATGATGCTGCTAAAAAGAACATTATTTTGTGTATTTAAAATGTTTATGCGGTTTAAAGTAAAAAAACACATTATTTTCCACATACTGTACATTATTGTTTCTCCTCTATGCCCCACCTTTTTGAAACGCGTCGATTTTTACAAAACTCATCGGTCTGAAAAAGCGAGGTGTGCTGTGATTGGCCAGCTATCCAGTGCGTTGTGATTGGCCGAATACCTCAAGTGTGAGACGGAAATGTTACGCCCCTACCATATTGTGATGGCGTGTCCCAGCCGGAGCGACAAGACAAAAACATTAAAACCCATTATAAACGAGGCATTCGTTGTATCCAGTGGGGACATAATTACTGATTATAATGATTTATACTGTTTTTTTACGCGTTGCGTTGCATTGCATCGTGCCGTGTAAACATAAAACCCTGTCTGCATTTGTGATCAGAGAAATTACAAACAACAAGTGCTACTCCACACTGCCCAAAACTCGCGTTTGAATCATCAGTGGCAAATGATAAAAGAAAACGTACTTACGTGAGTCAGAACGGCCGGCATTTTAGTCTAACGTTACTCTCCCAGGATCAGTAAACAGTCCTCCATAAAATGTGCCAGCGATCCACAGCACTAAGTTGAAGTATTCCCTCAGCGACCAGCACGGATCAGCTCCAGGCATGACGAAGCGGATATCCTCCTCTTTTGGAAGACCAAACAAAGTAGTTTCACTTTCACAACTAAACACACAGCATCTTCAGGACATGGCGGCAGCGGCAAAAATACTACAGCGAGAATAAAAGTTACGCCTTCTTTGCGTGAACATTTGGGCGGCGTTATGCAAATCTTCCCACATAGTGAGGTAGATATGTGGGGGCGTGTTTGAACGAGCCGTTTTAGGTAGGTGTGGCTGACTCTGAACTTTTATAAAGAATATCTCTTTGGATTTGAGACTTTAGTCTTTGCAAGATCTGCTTTACAGATCTTCTTTATGCACCAAAAGCTTGTAACACGCCAAAGAGAAAGGAAAAAATGAAATCACATCATATGACCCCTTTAAGCCTCAAATGTCTCGGATTGGTTTCTTCTTTAAATTATAAAAAAAGTAAAAATAAGAATGGTATTATAATGTTATACTAAAACAATGGCAAACCCCTTAAGATAACATGTAGAAAGAAAAAAACATATCTTAAGCGTGCAGAATAACATAAGTGGACTTTGAACGATTAATTGCCGCTTTGAACGATTACCTAATTGTGGCATCCATAATTGTAATTACGATTAGAAATTTGATTAATTGTGCAGCCCTAATATACAGCTGTATGTACTACTAGCCCTGTATGAATTGAGATAATTATTTTATTGTGTGCTTCAGACTTATCCCTTAATAAAACATGAACAAATACATACAGTGAACTAGAGTATTTTTATTATCTGACATACATTTGACAGTAATATTATTTATTTTTCTTAAGTGAAAAAGACCTTCAAATGCAGCCACAAATCAACACTGTAAACTGAAAAAGGTATTTTAGTTTTACAATATAACTGTATAAAAAAACAGTGCAACAAATAAAACTTAAAGTCCAGAAACAATTTAGTTAAATAAAAGGAATTTCAGTTTTAAATACAAAAAAGTGCAACAGTAACTTATACTCAATCTAAGTAGTCCTTTAAAAAAACCACTAAGTGCAGCCACAGTGTAGTGAAATAAGAGACTTGAGTAATAGAGTACAAAAATAAACCTCAACTGAACAAGTTAAAATTCAACAAGAGAACCCAGAATTAAAATATACGTACAACTAGGTTACACACTGCTGTGGGTAACTTAGTATTGCTCACAATTTCAATAACAATGGCAAGTTCTTTTTCAGGAAAATGAGCATTTCTGCTCTCTCTCTTCCTAGCCTGTTTCTCTCTGCATCCACAATGTTAGATGCTGTGCTGAACAGACAGCCGATACCAATGCCAGAATTTATTTTGGTATCGGCAGAATTTCCGATACTAGTATCGGAATCGGAACAACCCTAATCTTGATTACTAGAAAAGCTCTATTTGATGCATTTCCCAGTGTCGCATTCTCCTTTCTGAGAGGAAAGTACAAACTTAAGATACAGCTGCAAAAGCGGAAATATAAAAAGTCTACTCCATGCACATAAGGCACTCTAGCGGTGCCTCTTGTTTGTTAGTGTTAATGAGTTGCTCTGTTCGCTTCAGTCATTCTGTTGTCCTTGTGTTGTCATTGTGTGTTGTCCTTGCCAGAGTAACTCATTTAAGTCGAGGGAGAAGAAGCTATGGGCCATGCGGTTGTTGTATTGGTGATGCTGGCACATCTAAAAATACGCCTCTGACACTTGACTGTGTTCCCACTTTGCGCTGTCACGGCTGAACTGTAACCGTGACACAGAGCCAGAAATAGTCTGAAGAAGACTGTGAAGCCCAGAGAACACGGCTTGAGTCATGAAATCCACTCAGAAAGAGGAAAAGCTAATCCTAGAGGCTCCATGTCCACTCGAGCTGTTTTTGAAGAGACCGCAAGGATCCAGTAGTTGAGGCGCTTCTTCAAACAACTGTTATTTTCCGCAAAAAGTTCCATTACAAAAAAAAAACTGAACTGGATGACGCTTGACCAGTGTAGTCTGATTCCAAATGAGCCAGTTCTTTTTTTTAATGAATTCAACAAATGCAGTGCTTACCAGTGTAGTCCAATTCCTGAACAAATGACTCTTTTGAATTGGTTCTTTTTAGTGAATCAAAAACACACATCGCAAACGATGTGGTCTGAATCCAAAGCAAATAGCTATTTTGAGTAGATTCTTTTTGGTGAATCAAAAACATAACAACATGACAGGTGGTGTCCAGTTCCCAAACAAATCACTTGTTTGGGTCCATTGTTTTTAGTGAATCAGAAACATATGGCACAAACAGTGTAGTTCTGATTCCTGAGCAAATAACTATTTTGAGTCAAACTTTTTAGTGAATCACATCCAAAGTAGTCTGATTCCTGAGCGATTGACTCTTATGAGCTGTTTTTAGTGAATCAGAAATAAAGAGTTTATGTCTTACTGTGTAATCTTGTACTTACTCTTGTTGTTCATATTATATTATTAATATTATTCATTTAACATGTAGTTAAAACAGACAATATGACAATGCTGCTTCTAAGAAGACTGTGAAAAGTCTTTAAAAAAACTGTAAATACATTTTTCAAGAATTGTTGCATATTTATATAGCAAAGTTGTATCTCATAATTTGGCAATGGAGTTGCTTTTGTTGTTGTTGTTTTTTCAGATTTTTCTGTTGTGAAAGTTGTGAAAGATTCAGTAATGGAAATGTTAAGGAACTGAAATCATAACAATGAAACAAAAGGAGGTTTATATACATATATGTGACCTGGACCACAAAACCAGTCATAAGGGTAAATTTTTTGAATTGCATTGATGTATGGTTCCATTGATGTATGGTTTATTAGGATCGGACCATATTTGGTCGAGATACAACTATTTGAATATCTGGAATCTGACAGTGCAAAAAAATCTAAATACTGAGAAAATCGCAGAAAAGTTATTAGCATTGCATATTACTAATCAAAAATTAAGTTTTGATATATTTACAGTAGGAAATTTACTAAATATCTTCATGGAACATGATCTTTACTTAATATCGTAATGATTTTTGGCATAAAAGACAAATCGATAATTTTGACCCATACAATGTTTTTTTTGGCCATTGCTAAAAATATACCCCAGCGACTTAAGACTGGTTTTGTGGTCCAGGGTCACATATATAATCTTTATCATCTTTAATTAGATTTCCTTTCCTGCACCTATTTCATTGTTCATCTGTCAGATCATAGGGGCATTGTATGCATCATATTCCAAAAAAAGCATCTTTAATACTGGTTTCTTAAATATCCATGATTCACTGGCTGTGCATCTGCAGTGTACAGTTTTACCACCTTAACAGCTGTTTTGTTTAAAAGGTAAATATAAAAGCCCATTGGAGAATGCATGATTGCCTGTCATAAATGTTAATTGAATACATCTGTGTAGTTTGCTCTGCCCATGAGCTGTTGTGTTTTGCATGCATAACATCATAACATCAGTGGCTGGGCCACTGGGTAAAAGTGCTAAACCACAAAACTCCACCTTAGCGTTAGTCCTTTTGTCATTTGCACAATGTATTTTTGTATTGCATGAAAGCTGGTAGAACCTTTTTTTATTATGTGACAAATGTGGAAGTTCAATACTTACTGTGTAATGCTGTAGCTGCACTTCTGAACGGAAGCGTAAAGAAACGGAAGCGTTGTAAGCCTTGAGGCTGTATAAGGGCACAAAGGTCAGCTGTGAAACAGAAAGCCGTCTCCACTGTACATCTTTGACACTGACACTGTATAGTTACATTCAATACCTCAGAGGCTTTGAGCAGAGCACGGGTTTGGTGAAAAATTATAATTATTAAGTCCTCTCTGGCCTACAATATCTGTTTCGAAAGACAAATCTTGTCAGTGCCACTCCCTCTTCTTCCTTTGGAAGTGTGTCTCTGCCCTGAGGTCTTGAAATGCTCCTTTCTCTTTTTCTGGTCAGATTTGTCTCGTAATCCATCTGTTCATCTGTGTCACTTTGTAGAGGTTTACTAATGAGGACCACCTGGCTGTCCATAAACACAAACATGAAATGACGCTGAAGTTTGGACCCGCTAGAACTGACTCGGTCATCATTGCAGGTACACAGTGCACAGTTATCAAAAATATTCTTTTTATATATAATTATATACACATGTCAGTCAATGTATGTGTGTGTGTGTGTGTGTGTGTATATATACATACATATAATTTAATTATATCATGAATTAATATTATATCATGAATTATATCATATAATATTAATGTATTCAAAATTATTATTTATAAATTATTTATAAATCACATTATCCCTTACATAACATATATATAACTAATAGTATAATTAATTGTGCTATATATTATTATTATTATTTTATATTAAATTATAACATATATAATTTATATTATATATATATAATATATATTAGTGCTGTCAAACGATTAATCGTTTGACAGCACTAATATATATTATATATATATAATATATATTAGTGCTGTCAAACGATTAATCGCATCCAAAATAAAAGTTTTTGTTTATATAATATATGTATGTGTACTGTCTATATTTATTACGTATTTATAAATACACACACATACAGTATATTTTGAAAATATTTACATATATACATTTATATATTCTTATATTTTATATTATATATAAATATATTTAATATATAAACAACACATTTTCTTAAATTATATACATGAATGTGTGTGTATTTATATATACAGTATACACACATATATTACGTAAACAAAAACTTTTATTTTGGATGCGATTAATCTCGATTAATCGTTTGACAGCACTAAGACATATTATATAATTTTCAATATAAAACATTTAAAAAGTTAGGGTTAAAATTTGTGTGTGTTTTAATGATGTAATTATTATGTAACTTGATTTATTATTAAATTATAGAAATAGTGAATTAATTTTTATATGTATAAAATAAATAATCTAGTGATTATTAATTTGTCTTTGGTTGGTGCATGTTTCTACCATCCATCCCATGTTTATGTGCATGTTTTTTGTCACTTCTTTTGTGGTTAATGGTAACTTGGAATGCTTGTTTTAATGGCACTGACAAAACAAATAGTACAGAGATTTAACAATGTAATTCGATATCATTACTTTATAGCTGTAGAGTGAAGCTAAGTCTAGTAAGCTAGTAATTTTAAGGGGGGAAATTCACAACGAGCTGTTTTTTTTTTTTTTTTTTCACATTAAACCCTTGGGAAAAAACACAAATGTAATAACAGCCTTGAACTCTCCCAGATTTATCATGTTAAATCGCAAGCAGATTTGGTTAGTACTGGTACATACAGCCTTTTAGCTGCGTGGCAGAGTTTATACTGTCCTTGAGGCCGTCTTGCATAAGGAAACAATGAGATCTCTCTGTTTCTCGCTCTGTACTCCAGACCAGACGCCGACTCCCACTCGTTTCCTGAAAAACTGTGAAGAGGTGGGCCTGTTCAATGAGCTGGCCAGCTCGTTCGAGCAGGAGTTCCCTAAGGCCCAGGAAGATGAGGACAAGAGGGCCAAGAACCCGGTGAGCTATGGGACTGGGTGGAGGGATTCAGTCATACTGTCAGACGTGCTCCAAACATGAGGAGCTCGGCTGCCTGCTGCCAAAAACTCAGATTTATGGACTGCAGAGTTATCAGTTCTCATGTGTAACACTGTCTCGCTTCACTCTCTCCTTCTCTCTCGCATTCTTCATCTGTCTTTCTTTTTTCCATGCAGTTGCCTGCTCCTAATTCAGGAGCACTTGACATGAGTTTGCAGACGCCTTCAGACACTAAGGTGAAGGAGGAGGACCCCGTGGAGGTGGACTCTTCTCCGCCTGCCAGCCCTGACTCCATCTCCAGCATGTCAGACAGCAGCAAAGAGCCTGTCAGCAGAGGAAAGGTACATGCTTTATGCAAACCAGACTTGCTAGAGCAAAACCAAAAGCAAACCAAAAAGTCCAAAAATCTGAAACCACATTGGAAATCTGCCATTCAAAGCCTGATTTAAACCTAGAATGTTAGGATTTTGAAACAGGTAAAATGAACATTTAAGATTATGACATTGATCATGTGTATTTTTGTACAGACAGTCAGATGTTCTTCCACTGAAGCACAAGATCCTCTTTAAATCATTCTCAAATCATGGAGGATATGATAATCAGGTTTTACACAAATTTGTAGCGTTCATGCAGTTTGAGTTCTGCAAAAGGAGGACCAATCACATACAAAGACATTGACATTTATATAAACTTTTAGATTGAACATTTCACTTGTATTGAAAATATAATTTGCAATAACAAATAATTGAAAAACAAGTTAAAATAATTTCATTTAATCATTTTTAACTAAGTATGCAAATAATTAAATTAATTAAAATGCTAAATTTAAGCATTATCACTAGTGGTCTGAACCGTTTTGTAGAATACTTAGAATATAAAATAGTTTGTAGTAATTTATGCTAGCACACATTTGGCATTCATGTGGCCACTATAGAGACATAATTTCACTAAACTGTGTATTTAACAGTAACTGAACTAAACAGAGTCATGACTGGATGACATTGCTTTTGGAAGCAAACAGTGTTGCTTTTTGAATTACTTTGTGCTTAGCTGGCTGATTATCTTTCTTACAGGATTCTCCTCCAAAGCCTGCCGTCAGTTCGGCTCCCACCCCTGCCATAGTGCGTCCTGGCTACCTCCCACTGCACCTGGGTTATGACGGCCTGCAACCCACCATGCCCTCCCCTACCTCTGTCATCACACACACTCCACCATCCAACCGCACACTGGGGTAAGAGCACAACCCCGTGTTTTTGGCCGTCAGCTTATTCTGTGTGACTCATTTCTATATGACTCACTGTACTGCTATAAGTTGATTTGGTAGTAATGCTTAGGAAACTGTGGGCAGCTGGCTCATTTATGCTGTGCTTGACGTTCCATGAATGTTTGGTCAGATAGTGGAAAGGAAGAGAGCAGAACTTCAGTCTGTGCATTGCTTTCTGCTCTCGCTGCTTGTGCAAACTGGGCATTTCTCTCCTTCTGTTTTAGATCTCCCACATTGCCGTACCCAATGATGATGCTTCCCAATGGTCAAGCATTTCCTGTGCTTCCAGGTCCTATGCAGATGCCCTCTGTAATATCTGTAAGTTTGAAGTGTATTTCTGAGTATTGGAATCTAAATATGTGGAGTATAAAGAGATGGCCCACTCAAAGGAAAAGGAATGGGAGAGTTGGTGACACTTGCCTTTTTGTTTACTGTAAAACTGGTTTTCATAATAGGGTCTGCAAGATCTGTGGAAAATTCATTGTAATTAAAACTGAAACTATAAAATAATTTTTTACTTAAAGCTGAAATAAAGTCAAATATAAATATTATGTGAAAAAAACCTGTTGCCTTGAAACTGAAATAAAATATGTTTTAGTTAACGTACTAAGATGGCTAAACAGAATATAACTAAATAGAACTAGCAAAATGACAAAGGACATTACAAATTTACTAAAACTTAAAACTAAAATTTAAATGAAAACTGGACATTTAAAAATAAATGCAAAATGTATTAATAACTACTATAATAGTATATAAATAATACTAAAATAGCACTTAGGAAAAGTTCACAGTAACTTATAATTATTTAGATTTTTTTTTCATAAATACTGATATTTTCCATATAATATTTAAATAGTTTATTTTGTAACAATAGTATTAATTATTTCATTATTTTTATTTAAAAATGTTAAAAGTTAGTTTTTCTTATCACACTATTTTTTCTCACATAATATATATTAGTTTTAAAATATATAGCTGCCTTTATAATTTGAGAAAGAGGTCCTTAGTATCATGTGTAGGAGTCTGTAAAAATGCCTTGTGTTCGCATAATTTGAGTTAAAGAAGCAAACTTTGTTGATTTGAAATATATTATTGAAATCTAATCCTGACAAACAGTTGGAGATTTCAGTCTTCCAGTACCTATTACTTAGAAAATAGATTCCCGTGACTTACCTTGAAGGGACTTTGCTGTGATTCAATTCATGACAAAGTGTGTAATATTTTTCCAATGTTAAAGTGCCATACAACCCCCTTGTTTCAGCACACTGTCACTTGTAGCTCAAAAATGACCCACTTCTCTTTTAAAGTGAGCTGTCATTTCTGATCTTTGGAGTCATTCATAATTTGCCTCATAATATGTTATGCATTTGGCCTTGTGGTGTAGCTGGTGAGGCCCTTGTGTATGGTGCCCAACATTCCAGGAATTCCCGGCCCTCCACTAGGGGGCAGCAGCAGCGGCTCATCTTCACCCTCAGGCTATAACCCCCACAATGAGGCAAAGATGGTGAGGGCAAATCTATTTTCTTCCTAATCCAGCCTGTGGATCATTTTGCAAAATGCTCGGATGCCTTGGCTTGCCTAGTGTTTCCATGTTGAAAGTCTTTATCCAGCACATCACATGGGTGATAGTTCTCACAACAAACAAACAGGCTGTTGGAACAAAGCAGCTCTGTCATTAACAGTTTGTATTTCAAATATACTTGTTATACAAAGATATGCAAAAAATAACTATTTTTTGTAATAGGCTAGTTGGTAGGTGGTTTGACGACTAGTGGGGCTGTGTCATTTGGCTCATTTGATTCTAAATTTGAAATGAAAACTGAAATGTAAAAATATAAGCCAATTCAAATTATTCATAAAAACCATAATAGTAAATAATACTAAAATAACACTAGAAAGAGATCCGAGTAACAAAACGCAACAAATTTTGCTATGTTTATGTTCTCTTGATTATTAATAAATAGCACTACGTGTCTTGGTTTCTTGAGAGATGTTTGCTTAAGATTTGAAAAAAAAAGAAAAGCCATGGAGAAAAAATCTAGATGAACGTCCTAAACTATAGAAATAAAATGCAGAAGTTCACACTGTTATTTCCTTTCTGTCACATGATTTCTCTCCTCGGTGCTTGATGAGTTGCAGTTCACAGTTTTATGAAATGCCCATTCCACATGAAAGAGTAATAAAATTGAATGTGAAGCTGTAAGCTGCCTTATAATTAGACAGAATGCCATCTTGTGCCATATTACCATGATGTTTTTGTTGTTGTCCTTAGAGGTTGAAGGCAGCATTATCTCAGCAGATGCCCACAGCTCAGGGTTGCCTTGGTGTGGCGATGGGGTCCAGTGCGATGGTCCCTCAGAGAGTGGAGCAAAGCCAGCTGCTGGTCCAGCATCCAGATGCCCCATCCCCTGCTCAGCCACAGGTATGGCGTATCTTCACACTCCAATTGTCGAGTGTAAACATTCTGTATTCAACAGATGCCATTGTGTTTGTCAGGGAGCAATCTTTGACTTTGCTGTGGCATTACACAGTAAACATCTCTGTTTACTCTGCCCTGCTGTGTTCAGGTGTCACCCGCTCAGCCCACCGGAGGTCGCAGGCGGAGGACGACTGATGATGACCCTGATGAGAGGAGGCAGCGCTTCCTGGAGCGGAACCGGGCAGCAGCTTCTCGTTGCAGACAGAAACGCAAGATATGGGTCGGCTCTCTGGAGAAGAAGGCCGAAGAACTCACCTCCATCAACGTCTCGCTGTCGGTTAGTGTGTGCGAATAATTTTCGGACATTTTTTTAATCTAAAATGTGAATGAGCACTGACGTTGCTTGTTGCAATTTGAGAAATGTGTGACGTAGTTCCTTCCCAATTTTGACAGAATGTAAATTTCTGAATGCCATGCATGGTAAACCCTGATTTTATGCAACCAGAGCATACTGTGTGGGATTCTGTATCCCATGAATCACTGCATTTGTCCATAACTTCTATCTAAAAAGTCAAGATTGAACCAAAAACCATATCAACTGTGATGTTTTGGTACTTTTGTGTGGCAAAAGTTAAGAGAGATTTTGTTTGCACACAAAAAAAGCAAATAAAGGCTGTATTTATTTCATAGATAACTGGATGTTGCTCACCAAGATGTAAATATGTAATGTTATGAGATTAAGTGACCAATTTGTAGCAAATCATGGTCTGAAATAGGGTTGGGTATCGTTTGAATTTGATCAATTCTGATTCCGATTCTGCTTATCGATTCCGATTCTTTTCGATTCCCAGTTTCGATTCCAATGTGATTAAATAATATCAAACATTTATCCTGTGTCCTTTTTTTGCAAACCATTTATTGCAGCTGAATACCATGAACAAAAATCAACAGGCTACATAAAAACTGGACTCTTTAAGAGCTGTTTGTGTGCAAAATAGAACTGCATGATTCTGGATAAATAGTTATTTTGTTTTTTTCCCCAATGGACGTTGTGGTTCTCTCATGATTCTGAAGAAAAAACATTAGACAACTAAACAAAATCACATTAATGAATTAATGATTAAATGACTCACTCAAGATATACTTGTTTCATTACTGGATGAATCAGCGTTCTTGAACGAATCTCTTGTATGATTCAAAGACAAATACATTTTAACAGCCCCTTTTCGCCACCTACTGGCTTAACAATTTAATCGATAAATCTTCATTTGAAGTGTCAAATTACTTTCAAAAGGGGATTTACTCTATTTTAATCGCTACCATACACATCGTACACACAATTTATATCTAAACTATACATTTTTATGCCAGTACTCCTGTGACTTGAATGTTTGTAACACAGAAATGATGATACTCTGTGGCTGAAAAGACTGTGAATCTGTTTCATTCATGACAGACAGATGCTCTCTTCAGGTCAGCGGCAGCGTGAAAGCAAATTTAAATGTTCAAATCACACTGAGTGGTGTGATCGTACTCTGCTCGGACGAACCATGTGATCACAACATTGATCACACACGTCAAAGGTGGAGGAATGAAACAGACGAATCATTGTAATTTAGGAACAGAATCACGTTGGTGTTTGAATCGTGTTCGCGATCTTTAACAATCTATTAAATTAAAGTGCTTTGTCATGTTGGTGGTGACACCTCTCTCGCTACATGTTTAGCTATCACAGATATTATACTTAGCTTTTTTGGCTTCTGATCGCAAATGTAGCCAAACTTTGGAGCGCTTAGATTAGTGAGCAAGGTCCTGGCAGAAATGGTGCGCTCCTAGCGCTTAGGAATCGATAGGGGAAAATAGATAGAAATTTTAATTTGACAGCAAGTATCCGATTCCTGATCTTAAAGGGTTACTCCACCCCAAAATGAAAATGTTGTCATTAATCACTTACCCCCATGTCGTTCCAAACCCGTAAAAGCTTTGTTCGTCTTCGGAACACAATTTAAGATATTTTGGATGAAAACCGGGAGGCTTGTGACTGTCCCATTGACTTCCAAGTAAATTACACTCTCAAGGTCCAGAAAAGAATGAAAGACATCGTCAGAATAGTCCATCTGCCATCAGTGGTTCAATCTGAATGTCATGAAATTACGAGAATATTTTTGTACGCAAAGAAAACAAAAATAACGACTTTATTCAACAATTCGTCTCCTCTGTGTCTCTGCATCTCCGTAGCGCCATTTTGGAGAATATGCGCTGTGTCAGCCGCACCACACGGCTACGCTGTTTTCGTTCAAATCAAAGCATAAATAAACGTGTGGTGCGGCTGACACAGACAAGTAGAACAGTATACACAGTTTACATGCAGTGGATACTCTCCAAAATGGCGCTACGGTGACGCGGAGGAGACGAATTGTTGAATAAAGTCTTTTTTTTGTTTTCTTTGCGTACAAAAAGTATTCTCGTCACTTCATAAAATTCAGATTGAACCACTGATGGCAGATGGACTATTCTGACGATGTCTTTCATACTTTTCTGGGCCTTGAGAGTGTAATTTACTTGGCAGTCAATGGGACAGTCACAAGCCTCCCGGTTTTCATCCAAAATATCTTAAATTGTGTTCCGAAGACGAACGAAGCTTTTACGGGTTTGGAACGACATGGGGGTAAGTGATTAATGACAAAATGTTCATTTTGGGGTGGAGTAACCCTTTAAGTCTCCGATTCTGGAATCGATTTTCGATTCCCAACCCTAGTCTGAAATGCATAACTTTACTGCATACTGTTTCACATACTGGTTTTTAAAATATTTTCATATTTTTTTTATATCTTTACATATACTGCAGTATTGCTAGTATCTCATTCCAAACATAACCTGAGACTAGATTTTTATTTTATTTTATTACAGTTATTGAGATTATTTCAAATTGACTTTATCATTGATACTATTAAAAATAATAATAATTATATTTATTGTAAGAATAAAACTTTTTTATGTATGTATTATTTGTGTATTTATTTATTGTTTTTGTTATTTCATTTTGTTTTATCTTTTGTTATTATTGTTTATTATTTTATAATTATTGGCCTTATTTTTATAATATAAAATATTTTTTATTTGTATATTTATTTATTAAATTGTTTACCATTACTTGACTTATTTTGTTTTATTTTTGTCATGTTTCTTACATTTTTCCCCCCATTTCTTTTGTTGTGTGCATTGATGGTTTGGCATTGTACTTTGAAATTGAGTAGATACAAATGTGTTTGCAAGTGCTTTGTTGTCAGCTAGTTTGTGACCAAGAGTGATGTTCACACTTTTCTGTTTTCCTGTATTTCTGTGTACAAGAACGAGGTGTCTCATCTGCGAAACGAAGTTGCTCATCTGAAGCAGTTGCTGTTAGCCCACAAAGACTGTCCCGTCACCAACCTCCAAAAGAAAGTCATCTACTTGGGTGAGTGGAGCTCACATTGAGGTCTTTGACCTGCATCTGTGGGATCTAACTTTCATTTATTGATGTCTCTCAGGAGAGGAGCATATGAAAGAGACGTCTGAGCCCACGGGCTCCCCGGCACCGGTCATTCAGCACAGCTCTCTGGCCCCCAGCCCCTCGTCCGCGGTAGGCCCCAATGGCCTGAACTCCCGCGCCGCGGCCGAGGCGGTGGCCATGTCAGTGCTGGCGGGGATGGGCAGCCAGCGAGGGGAGAGCGGCGGGCCATCGCACGTCATCATGGCCACACAGTCCCACCCATCCAACAGATGATGAGAGCAGGTAACAGTCTGCCTGGGACTCTCCGCATCCCAGGAGAGAGGGGCAGATCTGCGAGAGGAGAATGCTGGTTCCCTCTCACGCCATCACGCTCTGACCTGGAGCTCAGCTGCATTCTGGGAATGAAACTGGGACTATGTACACATATTGAGAGAGACCGAAGGAGATTGTCGTTCACTATGCCATAGACTAGGGGGCTGGACTCCAAACCATGCTCTCATTTGCATTCTCTGTAACTCCTGCTACTTCCTTCAACTTCCTCCTGCTCCTCCACTGGCTATAGGGCTGCAAAGCACTTCCTGTCATTAAACGTATTCCCACAGACACACGCTGCAATAAAGACATTGTTTGTTTGAACCGTGACTGTGCACTCGGTGTATGTCACACATGCAGGCTGCGTCTCAGAGTTGCAATGATGCAATACTTTATATATTATTATATATATATATATCTATATATATATGTGTGTATCAGTAAGTGTGTGTTTGAGAGAAACATGATGCTTTAATGTTCTGTAGGATCTTCTACCTTGCTATTTTAGAGCAGGCTTTTAGTTTTCAAGTGGCCATCCCCCTCATCTGACCCTCGCTCATCTTACCTCATTTTTAACCTGTTATATACGTTTATAATCGACGTGTGCATGTGTGCTTCTCGTGTGGGTGTACAGTGATGTATAATGGAAAATAGCAGTTTGTGAAGGACTGATACACTAAGACTGCCTTGCTAGCATGCAAACCTTTTGCTATATAAAAACTGTATTGTACTGGCACATTGCGTTCAGTTTGGGCTATGGAACTTCATAGTTTGGTCCTATCGTTGTTTTCTTGTGTCTCAGAAACAACAAACAGCATACTGTCCGAGGTCATTATGTATGATTAATTTTAATCAGGACCCTTGTCTTGAGAAATCGATATATTTACTGTTTTAAATCATGCCGTTTCCTTTCCCTGTGATCACAGTGTTTTAAATGCAGCTTTAGATTGAGTTATGTTAGCTATTACGAGTTAAGTCTCCTAAAGTAGTCCGAGACTTTTTTTGCCCTGTCTTTTTCTTTTTTTTATTAGTTATTGTCTATCCCTGCTGCTGTGTTCTTTATGGAATCCCATTTCTGCTACATAAGAGAAAAAAAAACATGCTTTGGTAAATAATTATTAGATAAAATGTCAGTATTATTAGATACTAAGTCATTATGAGATAAAACATCAAAAGTATGACATACTAAGTATGACATGCATAATTATGAGATTAAAAAGTAGACAATAGAGCGTAAACATCATGATGTAAATATAACAGAGATAGTCAAAATTAAAATTATGAAAAATGTACATTTTGAAATTGAGAATTTTTAAAAAACTTTTATCCCATAATTATGACTTACGAAGTATGTCATAAAAATTCATAAAAGTAAAAATTGTCCCAAAAAATGGATAAAGTCCTAATTATGACCTTTCTTCATAATTTTGACTTTTCGTAATGATGACTTAGTATGTCATGATTTTGACTTGTAATTATGACAATTATTTACAATTTCTCATGATAGCGTCTAACAATTTTGACTATATATATATATATATTGGCTTCCATTGTGCTCAATTTACAGAAATAAAGCCCTAGTGCCCCCCGTTCAGTCATTTTCACGATTACCTGACTGTTAAAGTTGATATCACGATGCTTTGTAACACTATTTGTTTCTCTGGTTGCTTATCAACTCATTAACATGCACAATCCCTTATAAACAATTAAAAGAGATGAGGATTCTGACGCCTTAATCACACGAGTGCCTCTTTATAGGTTAACCTCACTCCGTGTCGCTGAGCCAACTGGTCACCTAGCATATTCAGGCATCTGTACCATCAGACCTGGGGTAATGAATTAACAGTAATGCCTTTAATAAGAGCCAGAGAGCACTGCCCTTAATTTTAAGCATATTCTATTCTGCCACCTGGATGTAATAGGGTGCTATTACATGTAACTAGAAAGGCTGCAGGGAACAAAGAGTGTCTAATTCTACTGTTGTTTGAATGCTTTTATCTGTACTAAGATGTTTATCCAAACACATGGTCTTTTTACGCAATATCAGACACTTTAAAAAAAATAATAAGGCAGCATATAAACAAGGGACTAAGATGTACTGTTGTTGCTCAATGTATGTAACTTGAACTTTTTCAACATTAACACAATGTCAGTCCAAAATGTATATAGGCCTGTCAGAATGCACTAAAAGACATTTTGGGTTCATTTTCCAGTTCGGTGTCTCAGAGATTATCAGCTACTTTTTTAAATAGCATATCAAGGTTACCACTATATCTCACAAATGACTTCTGGTTTAAGTGTTGACCCTGGCTTTTCTGTTATATTATCTGCTGGCACTGTAGTCGTTCACCCAAACCCAAATAGAGGATTGTTGATCTGAAATGAGCAGAATGGAGAATTTTTAGCTTCACTGGCACTTTTTCTAAGATTTCATTTTTTCATTGTACGCTGCCAGGACTATAGAAATGATCGATTACAATAAATCTTGTGTTGTAAGACAGAAAAGTACAAATTCTTTTGTAGACTTCCTTTTCTCGTTCTAGTTTGTGTTCTTCTAACACTTTGTACTCAAATATTTGTAGGTATTTTTATTTGTATAGATTAATAAGAATGCCTGTTTGATTCCCCCCTTTTTCTGATAATCACTTTAAAGTTGTACCAGATTTCTGATGGACTTAATGATCCATAATTCCAACATGATGCACAATTAATTTATTATGGAATTAGTTAATGCAAGGCGAATTCAATGCAGTTTCCCTGAGATAGATTTGAATTGATTGAAGTCATTTTGAATAGGATGATCTTAGGCCAAAGAAAAGAGGATATTGTGGGAAAAAGTTGTTTT
This sequence comes from Sinocyclocheilus grahami, assembly GCF_001515645.1. NCBI lineage: Eukaryota > Metazoa > Chordata > Actinopteri > Cypriniformes > Cyprinidae > Sinocyclocheilus > Sinocyclocheilus grahami. The sequence continues at coordinate 886,115 of NW_015505208.1, read as the reverse complement.
AAGTGTATGTCTTTTATGGAAAATAACCTCACTCCAAGTTGGACTGATAGTTTTTGGAATTGTCCTTGTTATGTACATATGTGTACCATATATATTTACTATTTTTCATGCATGCTGAAGTGAAATACTCTGAACACAGTGCTGCAGTTTTGATTAAACAAAAAAAACTAAACAAATGTTTCTAGTCTTATTTAGGCACCATTAAAGACTATACATACTTGAAATGTTTTATGTAATTATATAGTTTTGTTTTGCAATAATATAATGATGATAAAATAATAATTGGTTGATTCTTGTAAACTTTGATTTGGAGATTGGTCCACTAAACTAAACTCATGAAATCTATTTGAGTCTTTTATATTATAAAGGACAGGTTTTTTTTGTGTGATATACCAAATGTTTGGAAGTGTGACTTATATGTTAACCGTAGTATATATGATTGAAAACTTTATGGAAAAAATATTTATTTTTTATATTCAATGCTAAACCTGTTTAATACAAAACAACATTTTCTATAAATATACAACACTTTGAATATCAATAATATAAAATAACTCACAATAGTAATAATATACCTATACAAGTAACATTTTTAATTTAAAAATAAAGTAAATATACATAACTTCATTAAAAAAAGAAATGTAATAAGTAATGTTTCTTATACACACCAAACGTAATGGTCTTATATTATAAAATGTACATAAAATATTATTTAAATATCAGTAATATAAAAGTAGTAGTAATAGTGTACATATATAATGTTAATATGCATAAAAAATAATTTAAAATTAAAAGTAAACATAAAATAAAAAATAGATGAATTAACATGATGTATTAACAAGTAATGTTTCTTATTCCAAACACTATAATAGTCTTATAGCAATAATGTACATATATAAGGATAATATTTAATTTATATTAAAAAATTTTTTTTTTATAAAAATAAATACATATATAACATGCATAACAGTATCAAAAACAGGATCATAGCTATTAAACTATTTCTTGTTATGATATTAAATCTGTATTTAACCTCAGAATGATCTCAAAGTAAAAGGAGGTGTCACACCCCAGGACTGTTTGTCGTGTTTTCTTCCCTCATGTGCTCCGTGACCTAGTTTCCCCGTGTCTGATTGTGTCATTCAGTTCACCTGTATCTTGTTAATTATCCTTGTTTGCCTGTGTATTTAGTTCTAGTCTGTTCTGTGTTCCCTCGTCCAGTGTTAAAGTTGCACAACTGTGTGTTACCTGCCTGCATTCTGTGGATACCTTCTGTGTGGATTAATTAAAGACTGTTTATATTTATCTTCTTTGTGCGCTCATTATACACCACACCCTTGACAGAACACTGGACCGTAAAGAGTGAGAGAAACGCGGCGTGTATTCCCGCGTTTTGTTTTTCATTTTTTGTCCGTTTTTATTTTAGTTATGTTCGACCCAGAGCTCAGCCAGCCATTACCCTGCTTCGCTGAGCAGTTTGAGCCCACCGCTGACTGAGAGCCAGAGCCCGCCGTGACCAACGAGCCATCGCCTGAGAGAGTGACAGAGCTGAGGATTGCCCCAGAGCCAAAGCCTCACGCGACGTCAGTCTAGGTGCGTGAGCCGTCTGCTACGCACGCGATGGTGGCTGTTACTGTGGAGTGAGGGTGCTGAGGAATGCCCTGCCCACTGCACCGCCGCTGAGGGTGAGCTATCGCTGAACTCTGAGGACAATGTGGATTTATATATGCGGATATGCCTTGTCTTCTCCCACCATCCTCATCTGTCTGTCCAGTCACGACCACGGAGGTCGTATTTGAACTGTCTGTCTACCTGGAATTATCTGTCTGCCCTGAACTGTATGCCTGTATTATAATGACCACGCAGTTCGTTCCCCTGTCGCTGGCGCTCACGGTGCTGGAAGTGATCAACCCTTCTCCACTCTGTTTGTCCTCCTCCTAAGTCCTCCTCCGTCCCTCCCTTTGTGTCTGCGGCGCGAGGTCGCGCCTTCCGGGAGGGGGGGCGAACTGTCACACCCCAGGACTGTTTGTCGTGTTTTCTTCCCTCATGTTCTCCGTGACCTAGTTTTCCCCTGTGTCTGATTGTGTCATTCAGTTCACCTGTATCTTGTTAATTATCCTCGTTTGCCTGTGTATTTAGTTCTAGTCTGTCCTGTGTTCCCTCGTCCAGTGTTAAAGTTGAGTTGTGCGTGTGTTACCTGCCTGCCTTCTGTGGATACCTTCTGTGTATACCTTTTCAGACCAGTATGGGGGGGGGGGAACAGGTGAGTTTCTGTCTTACTATATCTATAATTAATCATAGCATCATAGTTTTAACAAAGCAACCCTACTACAGTGTCAGTGAAATTCACAATAAGTGCTGTAAAGTTGTTAACATGATTGATTAGTTAAAAAATCCGTAGTGACATGGCTAAACATGTTGGTCTGCTGTATTCCCTGAAAAGGTAAACGGGTTTTTCGGGTCTCGGGTCTCGGGAGACTAGAGTTAATTGACCAACAGCCCCATCTGCTGTTTTTGGAAATGGAAGTTGCTCAATTGCATTTGTGAGAAAATCAAGCCAAGTTTCCTCATAAAAAGGCAAATGAGTCTCACAGTTGTAACACACAATACATATATTTGTCCATACCTCAGCATTTTCTCTCTCATAGAGTTCTGTATTTGCGAATCCCTTTGCGTTTGATTGGAAGTCTAGTTTTTCTTTGCAAAGCAGATTGTTTATTTACAAAACACTGGATTTGTTTGATGAATACTGGCACAAAATTCGCTCCATACAAAACCGGCTTTACTGACAAGATGCGCATGCCAATCGCATGCGATTTATCGTGCAGCCCTAAAAAAATGAATAATTTTGACGGTATTGATGAACCTGTGGTGGTTTCTGCGGTGGGGAAGAAACGTAAGCTATTAATAAGATTAGTACTGACCAGGTGCAGAGGCTGTCATATGTGGATCAACTTTGTTGTGTATTTTCGTGTTTCAATATGAAAAATAACTTTTATATTGATTCAAAGGATTTATTGCGTTTTGGGAAAAAATAATCAGTTTTTATAATAAAACTTTGAAAATCTGGATTTGAATTTTTAATGTTGTTGTTATTATTACCTAAAAATGCTATGTGAATATATATATATATATATATACATATATGCAGTGTAGCCAATCACAGATATACAGTATATCTGCTGATTTCTTGAAGGCAATGGCCAATCAGAGGGGTTAGAATCCACCCACCGCTCAAAAGGCTGTTTCCTTGTCCAGTATATGCTGGCGAATCTATTCATTATAACAAATCATAGACACAATGTAAATAAGAGATTCATTGTGTGACAAAAATATGACAAAATGCCCACCTTTGTGAGTTGTCACATAAAGGGAGTCGATGTAAGCGCGGTAGTGTGCGTTATTCTTAACTAACTCATACACAACTCTGAAGAGGATTATTCACTTTAGGTGGTAACTTTTACCTTCACCGTGAAAGCCCTGCACAATTCATTCGATATTGCAACTTATGTACTGTTTTCCATTGATAATAATAATAGTAAAAAATTTAAAAAAATTTTTTAAACTTTTTTGGTAAAAAAAGATTCCCGACCCCTTGTCTATCAGATACTATAGTCATGGCCAAAAGTTTTGGCAGTGACATACATTTTGTGTTTTGCAAAGTTTGTTGCTTCAGTATTTGTAGATTTTTTCCACATGTTTCTATGGTATAAAGAAACAATGATAAGCATATCATAAGATTTAAAGGCTTTTCTTGGCAAAAAAATTAAATTAGTCAATATTTACAGTGTTGACCCTTGTTCTTCATAACCTGCAATTCGCTCTGGCATGCTGGATATTAGCTTCTGGGCCAAATCCTGACTGATGGCGATCCATTCTTGCCTTATTAGCTCTCGGAGTTGATCACAATTTGTGGGCTTCTGCTTGTCCATTCACCTTTCGAGGACTGACCACAGGTTCTCTATAGGATTGAGATCCAAGGAGTTGCCTGGCCACGGATCCAAAATTTCAATGTAATGATCTTTGAGCCACTTCTTTATCACTCTTGCTTTGTGACATGGTGCTCCATTATGCTGGAAAATGGCTGTGTTTTTGGGCAGAATTATGAGAGAGCCCACTCTTGGTTGAAAAGCAACCCCACACGTGGATGGTCTCAGGATGCTTCACTGTTGGCACAACACAGGACTCATGGTAGCGTTCACCTTTTCCTACTCCGAACAATCGATTTTCCAGAAGTCCTAAACACTCAGAAGGGAGCTTCATCAGAGAAAATAACTTTGCAACAGTCTTCTGCTGTTCAATTCTTGTACTTCCTGCAGAATTTCAGTCTGTCCTTGACGTTTATCTTGGAGAGAAGTGGCTTCTTTGCTGCTCTTCTTGACACCAGGCCGTTGTCCAAAAGTCTTGGCCTCACTGTGCATGCAGATGCTCTCATACCAGCCTGCTGCCATTCCTGAGCAAGCTCTGCAGTGCTGGTGACACGATTCCGTAGCCGACTCCTCAGGAGGAGACGGTCCTGGTGCTTGCTGGACACTCTGGGACGTCCTGAAGACTTCTTCACTGCAGTCAAACCTCTCTTCTTGAAGTTCTTGATGATCTGGTAAATGGTTCTTTCAGGTGCAATATTCTTTGTAGCAATTTCCTTGCATATGAAGCCATTTTGAGGCAACGCGATGATGGCTGCACATGTTTCTTTGGAGGTAACCATTGCTAACAAGAACACAATGATTGGAAGCGCTTCTTCCCTCCTTTTATGGCAATCAGTCTGCTCTTACAATCTATTTAGTATGAAAGTGATTTCACCGGACTAGTACTCATTCACACTTTCACATGTGCTGCTGATCTGATTCACTCATTTTGTGTCCGGATCAAAAACAGTGAAATTTGTTTTTGTGTGAAAAGTTCATTTTTTTTGGCCAAATGAAGCTTTTAGCAATTATTTAAAATGCATCTGATCACTCTACACCAATAATCTAGAAACAATGTGAATGAACACCACAACAGCTTAAGCAGCAAACTTTGCAAAACACAAAATTGATGTCCCTGCCAAAACTTTTGGCCATAAATAACATCATAGTACATCCATGGTAGTATTACAACCTGTCGCTAGAGGGCGCGTGCGTGTCGTCTCGAAGTGTGTGTGTGTGTGTGTGTGTGTGTGTGTTTGGGGGGTGTCTGATCGCACACAGGAGGTAAACGCGATCACGTGACCGCACAGTGCCGTTGGTGAGTTCTCACAGCATGGCGGAAGGAGTAGTTGTCCGGATGGATTGTTACTCACCTTTTAACTCATGTCTTCTGTCTTGACGGGAGGATTTTTGGCTATCGAAACGCATTTCATCACACTTAAAACAACTTCAGCGTATTCTCACGACGATGGCAGACCGCGGTGTGGATTTGGCAGCTCTACCGAAAGAGGTTAGAGAGCAGTTGGCGGAGTTGGAGCTCGAGCTGTCTGAAGGTAAGAGATGGAGTTATCGCCTCAACCTTAATAATGTTCATAATATTAACCTAATATTTAAATCCTACAGTCGTATGGCGCTATAACAGACACATATAAGCTCAAAGATACGACTGTCTACTGTTTTGTGTTAATGTTTGAATGTCCTCTGTTTTCATTCAGAGAATTTCATTTCAAACAGGCTGTGTCTCAAAACCTAGTGAGCTGCCTAGCTAGAGAATGTCTGGATGGCCAAAATGTAGTTTCTAACGTTCCGGACGCGCCTGTGATGCCCAGACATGCTGTCTGGGTAGGCAGCTCACTAGGTCGGCAGAAATGATGATTTTTCCTTTCTCAAATGTGCTTTTAAACTGGTGTAAATGAAAGAACCGAACGTGAATGAAGTAGAATAGAAATGCTGCTGCGTCCGGCCGTTAATTTCACCTCAAGACACTGAGACTATTGTTTGTTCAGTGATCTAGATACCTCAAGGAAAAGAGAGCCCTTGACAGTTCTGCTAGACACAATACCGTAGTACAGAGACACATCTAGTGCGTATGGATTTATGTATGTTACTATCTTTGTTGTTCTCAAAGCCCTTTGTTTTCAGATTTGAGACAATATTAAAGGGGCACCACTTTTGCTGTCAGTGTGTGTGTGTGTGTGTGTGTGTGTCTGGGCTTTAATGCGAAACTCAATGGTCTGTTTTTGCTCTACTCCTTGTTTGCTCACAGACATCTGTCAAACACACATTTTCTATAGACATTTCCTCTCTCCCTTTAGTCATTATAAAATGATGATTATCCAATTTGATATTTCCATTGTTTGACTCTTGTAAACTATATTTTCAGCCCTTACAGACTCTTAGTCAGCTTAGGGGTTCCATTATTAAATGTATTACTTATCAGTCATTAATTTAGTTCATTCAAGTATTTTTATATATAGTTTATAAATCGTTCTGTATATCTCTTATCACAGGCCTCCTACAGTACCTTTCACCCAGACATCTGGTTGACATTGATGCTTGACTGTACAGTTCTGCAGTGCATTTGATGGAAGCCATAATTCATTTTTGTATATTGTAAAGAATGTATACACAACCATTCAAAGGTTTAGGGTCTTTAAGATCTTTGTAATGTTTTCTGAAAGAAATTTCTTAAGTTCACCAAGGCTGCATTTGACGCATAACAGTAAAAACTGAAATATTTATATATATATATATATATATATATATATATATATATATATATTTTTAAAAATATCTCTATATATATCTA
>NW_015505208.1:847300-879198 GCF_001515645.1 Sinocyclocheilus grahami | reverse complement strand
TTTAACGTATAAAAATAAAAACTGAAATATATATATATATATATATATATATATATATATATATATATATTGTTTTAAATAGGCCTATATATTTAGCTATATTTTTAAATGTAATTTATTCCTACCATGGCAAAGCTGAATTTTCAGCAGCCATTACTCCAGGCTTTAGTGTCACATGATTCTACAGAAATCATTCTAATATGCTTGTTTGATGCGCATAAAACTTGTTTATGAATGTTGCAACCAGTTCTGCTTAATAATTTTGTGGAAACCATGATATATTTTTGAATCATGAATATAAAGTTCAGAAAAACAGCATTACAAACACTTTAATGTCTCTTTTGATTAGTTTAATGCATCCTTGCTGAATAAACAAATTACTTCATTAAAAAATCTTACTGACTCTAACTATTGGAATGGTATTATGCTTACATTTTTGTTCATATTTCTAAGACCATGCATAGAACCATACTAAGTCCTTCAGTATCATAAATAGCCCTTTTGCAACACTAAATGTTTAACGGTGTGACCAATATGATATTATTATGTTAGTGTTTTTGTGTGATAGATCAGCCATCCTGTCTATTCACAGGGTTTAGAAGTTCATTCAATGTTCATGACATCACAGCGATGGTGTTTCATGCCCTGTCATGCATCCTCTCACCGCCGTGTCATCTGTCTGTGAAAGACAGTGCTGCTGTACTCATTCACTCTGTCAGAGAGCACTATGTGGGGGAGATGTGTTGGTTTGCAGCTTAGTAATAGTGTTACACAACTGGAAGCATTTAGTGTGTGGGCCACACTCTCAAACAGCTTGTTGATGTGTGCAGCTCCAGGCTGCTTATCAAGAAAACCAGCCCTAGAAACTGTAACCGGAGTAACACAACATTTTATGACTGTATGATGATATACTATAAATTATGGCCATATAATTACTGATGACAGTTGAGCCATGTATTTTTTTTGTCATTCAGCCACAGTATAAAATGTTTGCTGAGTGCAAAAGAACGTAATGGGATAGTTTACCCCAATGCAGGAGCAAGAAAGTCATACGACTTTGCAATGACATGAGGGTGAGTAAATCATGACAGAATGTTCATTTTTTGGTGAACTGTGTTTTAAACCCCTGTTTTGCATGTGAACTAGAAGTCTGTGACTTTTGAGAGTGTGTGAAAACGACATGAAAGCTCTTGCATCTGTGTGTTTAGTGGAGGGCATTTAGTGCCCTTGGGGCAGGTGAGTGATCTGGAGTGTTTGGTCAATTGGAGGGCGGTTGCAGGCTCCCTCACCCCCTCCTCCTACAGGAGCAGCTGCCAGTCTCGCCTGTCGCCTCCCCGGATGGTCACCTCCCCACTAGCGTGTCACACTCCTGTCCCCGCTTCTCTTCTGCTTGTGCCATCTCTTTCTCTCTCTAACACTTGGGCTAAGTAGTTCCTGCAGATATGACTCAAATGAATCACTGCTCGCTAACCAATCAAAATACACCTAAATTCAGCACAAGCGCATTAATCATCTTAATCAGACTAACAGATAAGCTGTATTTGGATATTTTGGTCTATATTCAGTAATCAAGTTTATGAAGCACTATTAGGAGGGGCCGATTTGACAAATTTATGAAGATTTTTTTCAGGAGAGCGATATATAGAATATTTTGCATCCCTACAATGAATTTCTATACTTCTGTGGGTTGACCTGATCATCACTCTTGTGTGTGTGTGTGTGTGTGTGTTAAACACAATCTGCTAAATATAGACAACTAAAAATAACAAATGAAAAAAGATATAATCATAATCTATGACAAAAAATACTATTATAAACCAGGTTAATTCAGTGGATAATTCAGCAGCAAAAGTTATTCTAGAAAAATCATGTGCGCACAATAATTTTATAAAAACCTTAAACTAAACATTTAGTGAAACAACATTATTTAGTGGGAAACAAATATAGCACAGTAATGAAGGCAGCAACATATGATAGATAGAACAGATTAAAAAAGACTATTGATAATCTTTAATTGCGCTAAAAAGTATAATATGAAACGGTATGGCTCCAATACTGAGAGCACAGCGGGCAGCTCCTCATAAAAAAGGGAAGAGATATTGCTGCGTAGTGTATTATATCTGTGCGATATTTTATTGAGCCTATTCTTTTAACAGTTTTAAAGTTATTTTGCGCTCTTGAAGATAGTTTCATCGTTTTGACCGTAGTAACCGAACGCGACACGCATTTGAATACTGAATGGTGATGCTGATGACAGACAGCTGCAGCAGAGAGAAGATTTTACATGAACTTGACTTAAATATTCATCTATACTTCACATTAAACTATGGAACGGCTCCAGAACACTTGAAATATAGTGCACGAAAACGTTATGGTGCTTTATGATGTTTTTGTGCCTTTCGTGGAGCTTAACAATACAGGGCCTATATGAGGCGCCGAACTCTGCTAGCATCAGTGCGCGAGAGAGACCGAGTGTGTTCACTCCGCTCCGCGCTCAACTAAAGTTTTTTTTTTTTTAATAATCAAACGTCTCCGCGTCGCGCGACACAACGAATCGATTATGAAATTCGTTGCCAACTCTTTTAGTAATCGATTTTTATCGATTTAATCGATTCGTTGTTGCAGCCCTAAACAATAACACAGAATAGTATACACACTATATCGGATTTGGATCGTTCTCGTCTGAACGATACCCGATTCAGCAAAAAATGGCAATATCGGAGCCGATACTGTGAAAAAAGGTTGCTATGATATCAAAATTTTAGATACCAGTGAAATTTCACAGTTCTTGATATGCCACAGCAACTAATACTAGTAACCTAGTAATAATATAGGTTAACTAAAGACTTGAACGTTAAGTTTCAGCTTTTAATGAGGGAAGGCTAGAAAAAGAAAAGACCTGTATCAACATACTGCACTCACTTAAAGTTGATCTTTAAAAATGCAAATAATTTAATAAACACTATTTAATGTTATATTAAAGGGATTGTTCACACAAAAAATAAAAATTCTGTCATTAATTACTCACCCTCATGTCATTCCTAACCCGTAAAACCTTCGTTCTTCTTCGGAACACAAATTAAGATATTTTTGATGAAATCCGAGAGCTTCCTGACCCTGCATAGACCGCAACGCAACTGACATGTTCAAGGCCCATAAACGTATCAAGGACATCAATAAAATAGTCCATATGACATTAGTGGTTCAACCCTAATTTTATGAAGCGTTGTGGTAATGTCGTGAACATGCGTCAAAGACTGAAACGGAAGAGAAGAAATTGTTGAATAAAATAAAAAAAATTTTTTTGCACAAAATATTCTCATACCTTCATAAAAGGTACTTTTCTATTAAATTAAAAGGAAAATTAATTTAAAACCCCATATACCATGTGAAGACTTGAAAATTGTGAATGTTTTTTTTATTCTAGTTTTGCTTTGCTCTAAAATATTGCTTTGGCTGCATATAAAGTAAAGCTCAACTGCAAGTCAGCACTAAGTCTGTCCACTAACCATCTTATTAGAAACATTTGTACACTAATAAGTAGCTATACATGTTTAAATCTATTAATTCAAGTAATTTGGCCTATTTTCCAGATGGAAATCTGCAGATGGAAATCTGCACAAGTGATCACGTCTGGAAAACTTCTGGATATTTACTGGTCTGAAACTGTACAAACCCTGGTTTCTGAATTGCTGTGTAAAAGGTGTTTGTGCTGTTGCCATCTCTTGCATCTGTCCTTTCATTCTGGATCAGTGCGTGGTTTCCACAAGGGCACACATTGACCATGGAGGGTAGAGATATTTCCCATTACCATGCTCCGCTGGGGGTTTTTACAGTGAAAAGACTGTCCAAATGATCTCCTACATAATGACCTAATTCTGCTGGGTTGTAGTGATCATAGTAACAATAAGCACCATTGAGCTGATCTGGACTATGGTGGTTTTGATCTGAACTGGCATTTGAAGCTTTCAACTGAAACCTTTGTGTCCCAAATGACCAGCTCTGAGAGAGGAGACATGGACTCCTCTGCAAGCGTGTGTGTGTGTCTGTGTGCGCATCCACCCTATCGCCTCCTTACCAAATCAGGCATCCCATCAACAATTGTGATAAATCTAGACTCTTATAAACAAAAATAACACCTTGATAATCTCTATATTCAAGTGAGTCCCTAATTATAATTATTCTGTCTAGTAGTGCTTGTACACCATGTAATAAAACCAATGCTGTCATCCGTGAGTCATATAAAGGTGTTGCAGGAAGTCGAGTGCAGCCTGAATCTGCTTTTGAATGTGTGCCACTCTTTGTCTAACCGGCTTAACATGCAATTGAACTCAAACAAAAAAAATTATTCAAGCTCCTGGTGACGTTGGTCAGAAGATACTTAGTTCTCTAATCTCTTCTAAATAGTTTATTGTTCTTCTGAAGAACAAAGAAAAATTAGCCTGATACGCAACCCAGCATCTTCTGAATATCATGGATGGCTCCTATGGTGTGCCAGCTTACTTAAATCACTCCTGTCACTTTGAGGTTGAGTTCTTTTGAAATCCTGGACTGTTAGTGGCCTCTGTGGACAGCTGTGATGTGCAGATAATGTGTGTAGTCTGTTAGTATTGATTGCTGTTATGAAGAGGATTGAGTTCAGGCTGACTTCAGTATAGAGACTCAGTGCTTTACTGCCGCCATACTGATGGAGGGGGCATGTTCTTGCCAGTTGCTTCCTATCTAGGACACAGAGTGACTGAACATGGACTGAACTCTGTTCATTTGTGCTCCGAGTCATTCTCTCTGTTTCTCTTTCTCGGTTAAACTGTCCTTTGAGCTCTGACCATTAAGGGAAGCCACAGATATCTATTTTTGCTATAAAGTTGTTCTCCTTTTTCATCTATTGTTATGAGTATTCCCATCAAATTGCTCAAAGCGAGACTGAGGATTTTTTTCCCGTTGGAAAGTCACAAAAAAGGTCAACACATGTATGAGTAAAAATTAAAGGGAAAAATATTTAAAGAAAATAAAGCCTTTGTAGGATCATTTTTTTTGCATTATGATATGTTCATGAAAATTAAGATTTTTTTCCCCATCAATTCTCAGTAACCTAATGAAAATCTTATTCTTATTAATATTATGCAAACATATAAAAAATAATATATTATTATAATTAATATATATATTATAGCCTATAAGTTATAAACAAATATGTATTTTAAATAAACAATTTGAATGCGAGTCATAGTTGTTTTTCTACTGCCTTTAAATGTGTGCTTTAATCAAAAAATTTCATTACTGTAATCAGAATTTGTGGGAAAATTAAAGGAGTCATATGATGTCGCTAAAAAGAACATTATTTTGTGTATTTGGTGTAATGAAATGTGTTTATGCGGTTTAAGGTTAAAAAAACACTATTTTCCACATACTGTACATTATTGTTTCTCCTCTATGCCCTGCCTTTCTGAAACGCGTTGATTTTTACAAAGTAGTTTTGCTTTCACAATGAAACGCAGCTTCACATGCGGTGGCGGCTAGCGTGAGGAATGGCCGGCGGGCTGAGTGAGAGGAGGCTGGTGAGCTTGAGAATGGTGCGGCCGGCGGATTCGACGAAGGAGCAATCGGCGGGCATGCGGCAACCACATGTGACGACCCCGGGCTGGACTCCGCTTTGTCCACGGTGAAAGCCGATCCGGCGATTCACCGCGCGAAGTTGATGTATTTCCTCAGAGACCAGCATGGATCAGCTCCAGGCATGACAAAGCGGATATCGTCCTCTTTTGGAAGACCAAGCAAAGTAGTTTCGCTTTCACAACGAAACAGTGTCTCCACGGCATGGCGGCAGTGGCAACAATTCTACAGCGAGAATAAAAGTTACACCTTCTTTCTTTGCGTGAACATTTGGGTGGCGTTATGCAAATCTTCCCACATCGTGACGTAGATATGTGGGGGCGTGTTAGAACGAGCCGTTTTAGGTAGGCGTGGTTGACTCTTAAATTTTATAAAGAATATCTCTTTGGATTTGAGACTTTAGTCTTTGCAACTTTACAGATCTTCTTTATGCACCAAGAGCTTGTAACACTTCAACGAGAATGGAAAAATTTAAATCGCATCATATGACCCCTTTAAGATTAATTTTAATGAAAATTATGTCAATGCAAAAAAATCTTGCTGCACTAAAAATAGGCCTCATTTTCTGTATGCAAAATGTTAAGCTCAAAATGTAAGCTCTTCATTTAAAACATTAAGACATGATTTTCTGTAATGCTGCTTTAAAACAACATGGGTTGTGCAGTGTTATACAAATAAAAATGACTTGACTTGACTGTATGGTCAGTTGACTACAAGCAGTTTTTGTGTGGCTGAGACTATTTGCGTGCAGATGTACCCTGACCACATGAGTACACATCACAGTTCCTCTTTTCTGTAAATGACCCTTTGTTACATATTTTATGGAGGAAAGGTTTGTCACATACTTGTTGGATAAACAAATGACGTTTCTTAACTTTAAACACACTTAAAATTACATGAGTTTCATTTCATTTATAAATATCGAACCAAGTGGCATTTATTTGATAACAAATGTATCCAACTCTTTTTCTTCATTTAAACATCTGTATTATTGTTTTATCATTTCTAACAGATGTAATTTGGTTTGAATTTTCATATCTAATGCAAACATTGAGACATTTTAAAGTGTGGCTTAAGTGTCTAAAAGTGTTCAAGCTAGGGCTGTGCGATATGGACAAAAAGAACCTATCGCGATTTATTTGATCAATTTTGTGATTTCGATTTTAATCACGATTTTGACACACACAGACATGCTTTACAGTCATTAATGCATTCAGTGTGAATTTGAAACATATTTCCAAAAGAAAATCAATTAGAGCTTTATCAAAAACCTGTAACATGTCTCTAGAACAGACATAAGGCAAAATAATCACTAAGTAAAGGTGTAACAAAATGTCTCTAGAATAGACATATGGCAGAAAAGTGTCCAGGGATTTTTTTTTTGCCATGCATTGGTCAGCTCTTTGTGGCATTGCCTCAGATGTTGAACTAGATTTGTTGTGCCAAGTTCACACGTACTCCGCCTGCAGTGCGTATACAGTATGTGTATGCGGTGCAGAAGCAGCACGGACTCTTTTTGCTTTCGCACAGGACACGTTTGCAGTCCGCTCCTGATCCATGGCTGTTTACCACAAACACAGCATTTATCCATTATTTTGATTTCAAATCCAAACGTTGTTTCTGAAAATGCTTTTTCAGCATTGTGATTCTCTTTTATCACAGTACAGTAATACAATCTTTCATAGACATATTCACGTTTAAACTCAATAAATATAACTTTGTTTAACTACCACCACGAGTGCCATCTATTATTGCCTTGTTTATCTAAAAGTGCACTTTTCCTTGTTTTAAATCTAGCCAAAAAGCCATGTTAAGAGTTCAGATGCAAAAGCCTCTAAGTGCCATCTAAAATTTTCTTCTAAAATTAGCATTTTTATCAGGCTCCTATGTTTAGGTTCAGTAATTTTACTTTAATGGCAATGAATAGGTCCTTTTCTATGCCATTGAAGTGGAATAAATGAACAGAAATATAGGAGCCTGGCAAAAATGCTAATTTTACATTTCAGACGGCACTTAGAGGCTTTTGCATCTGAACTCTTCATGTGCTGACTGTGAAACAGTAGACTTTAATAATATGCATTTATGATGTAATTACTAAATTTCCGTGTCAATCCATGTTAATTTTAATTCAGCGCATGCAGCACAGCAGAAATAGATTCCGTGCTGAAACGATCGCAGCATGACTGCTGCAGATGCACCGCTCCTGGAGCGCACTGCCGGACTGCAATCGCGTGCAGTGTGAACGCTCTGATCCGTTAACATGGGCGCGGAAAAAATACGCACCACAGACGGAGTGTGTGAACCTGGCATTACGTTTGTATGCCCGCCCGGTCTGTTCTGTTCTCGTGCTCCATTTAGGCGTGCGGAGGGGAAGTCGGGGGCGCGGAAAATCGTGCTATAAAGCGATTTAGAAATCGCGCAAGCTCAAATCGCGATTTTATGACGATTTAGATTAATCGCACAGCCCTAGTTCAAGTCCCTTTTTAGTGCGACCAAGGTTTGCATGCTTGTCAAACTTAACCTCCAATCTGTCCTCAGTAGGGTCCTCACGGGAATCAAGCACAAAATGCTTTCTTTGTGGGAGCATCGTATTTATACTGAGCGCTAAGCTTAGACAGATGGGACATGATCAGATGTCCAGGCTTCACACAGATTCCCTTTCCCTCAAACAAAAGCCCAGAGCCTCTTTTCCTGGTACTGGGCCCACTGGGTCTGCTCCCTCAGCATGGGTTGTATAAGGAACCGGTCCAGGCAGCCCTATGGCTGTGAATATTTAATGTCGCATCGCTGTGGTCTTACAGGGTGCTGAGCCTGAATTATTAACATGCCTTCATTAAATACCACGAGGCTTTGCTTGAACCTCCCTTTACGGGCTCTATGTGAACCAGGGTGTGTACGGGGGAAGTGCTGTCATGCTGCTCCATGAGTGAAAGTTAGTGTTTTGGTATAACGGAGCTATGCGCTGCCAAGGGAACACTCATAACTCACAACACAATGCGCCATCCATGAACAGGATGTGGTCTCCTTATAAAGGCGATATCAAAACATTTCCTTACGTGTTTGAAATAAGAAGTCCTAGAGCTGTGGCTGTTCAAATGCTTGGGCTCAAGTTTTTTTATTTTATTTATTATTATCTTTTTTTTTTAAGAAATTAATATTCAACAAGGATGCATTAAAGGGATAGTTTACACAAAAATAAAAATTACCCCATGATTTACTCACCTTCAAGCCATCCTAGGGGTATACAACTTTTTTCTTTCAAACAAATGCAATCAGAGTTTCATTAATACATTTCCTGGCTCATCAAAGCTTTATAATGGTAGTGAATGGGGGTTGAGATTTTGCAGGCCAAAAAAGTGCATCCATCCATCATAAAAAGTACTCTGCATGGCTCCGGGGGGGGGGGTTAATAAAGGTCTTAAGTGAATCAATATGTTTGTGTGAGAATAATATCCATATTTAAAACTTCATAAACCATAATCTCTAGCTTTCACTAGTTCTCATACCAGGTTCACTAGAGAGTGGCGTTCCAGCGGAGGACAGAGAATGTAGAACATAGGCGTAGGCTTAAAAAAAAGTTTAAAAAAAAAATTTGTAGCCTAGGTGAGCATTAGAAACTTCCTTTTATAATCTTACTGACCACAAACTTTTGAACAGAATTCCACAGAGTTTACTCCAAACATCAGTGTGAAAATGTTTGTCTGGGCCTGCATATTATCACACACTTTTACACATGATCTCCAATTCAGTTTCCATCATGGCTCGCCCTGATGAGCAACACCGTGAACGACGCTGGTGCACAGAGCTTAACCAATCAAAACAAAGCTAATTTACATATAGGAGTCATACAACAGCCTTTTTTCTTAGATTCATATCATAGATAAGATGGAAAATGGTCATGTAAAACTAAATTACAACTGTATATAATTGAACTACTTTGTAAAAGTAAAATGATATAAAATGGCTTCTTTTGGAGTTAGAAAGCAGTAATGTGTAAGACCCAAGTCTATATTTAGCAAGTCATTCGCTGATGCTGCCCAAAAAGTACATGTTGGGTTAGTTAAATCCTGACAAAATTGTTTACAGAACGTCTTGCAGTTGTGAGAGGGAAAAATCGGAACATTTACAGACAAATGACTGTAGAAGTCAAGAGCTTTCTCGAGTCCTCAGTCTGCTGCTGTTTCCAAACCTCAGCCTTGTTTACAGCTTTTATTCAAAGCACCCAGGACACTCCTGTTTTTGTATCCCTCCATCCTGCGCTTCCTCCAGGGAAAAGTGTTTCACACACGTTCAGACTGTGAGAACCTGTTTTCCCTGCATTTGTCCTGTTGTGTTTGCTTGATTTGCACACATGCCTTGTGGGATTTTACTCTGCACACTTCTCAGTGTAAAAGCACCTTGAATGAGATTTTACATTTCAGGAAAGGGGGATTGTATTGAGTTTTGAGCTCTTGATGCTTGACATGTGAGCTGCAGTGGTTGTTTTGCTGGCGTGCTCAACCACACTATTGTCCTAAAGGCCCAAAGTTAGAGTGAACTGACTGGCAAGTGCTGACAGATTCCTCCTGAACTCCCACGTCACGTTCACTGACATCAGGTTTCAGTCAGAGCTTCTTTACAACAGTTTGTTTGACTTCAGATCTGTCTAACTGTTGTGATATAGGTGAAGGGGAGGTTCTGGGTCGAAACTTTTTATGCTGTTTCTCTCAGATGCGTGTATGAGTTTCACAAGTCACTTGTGGGAGTTCTTGCGCAATATGTTGTAAAATAAAACACAGCATAGTTTAAGTTGTTTAGTGGTTGACCAAATGTGCCGCCAAGATGCCAAGGCTGCTTTCCTTCCATTTTAGTCAAAAATTAAGTCTGTTTGCTTTTCAAGCACAACTAATTAACATTTATTTTACACAAAAATATTTGAAGCCATTATTCATTGACACTTTTGGTTGATGCCGTTTCTGAGAATCGGCCCAGTGGGTTTGGTTATTAGATGGTGATAAACTCAGAATGACTAATTATTGGCCGATTAATCAGTCAGTCTCACTAATTTTATTGTTCTGCTAGCAAATAACCTGGTCGGGAGTGAGTCACAACACTCATGTTCTCTCTGATTGTTGTGTTTCTTGTCTTGTCTACTCTGGCCCATGTTGTTGTGAACTGAATTTTAACCAATGAGTAATGAAAAACAGATTTAAGGAACAGTCTACTCGGATAAAATAACCTCTCATGTTTTAACAAATGTTCAGCTCTAATCCCCTCTCCCATATCTTCTTTCCTCCCTCATTTCCTTGCTCTGTCTGTTCTCAGTGTGTCATTGTGCTGGAGTCGGGCCTGCTGAATCAGATTATGAGCACTCGATTGTCGGTGGAGAGTGTCGCCACTGTTAAGCATTTTAACAGGAGCTCTACACGGTCTAATTTTAAATCCAAGTGTGACATCATGAGCCACAGAAGGGCTCGCAAGATGCTGTCACTTCTCAAGAAGGCAAAAAACTTGGGCTATATACATTCAAATCTCTAGTATGTAATCGGATCGAAGCAATTCCTGGTTGACAAGCCTGTGTTTTTTTTTTCTCATTCAATATACTGCTGCACTTGGAAATACAATACAAGTATCACATTACAGTAGTAAAATGGGTTGTGAATCTGACTCAATGTGACATTTTTGACGAAGCAGAGTCTAGCCCGGGGTTGTCACATGTGGTTGCCGCAAGCCCGCCGGCCACTCCTTCGTCAAGCCCGCCGGCCGCCGCTCACTCAAGCCGGCCTCCGCTCACTCTAGCCCGCAGTGTGTGACGCTGTGTGTTTGTGTGAAACTACTTTGTTTGGTCTTCCAAAAGAGGACATGACTAGAAATCAGTGGTTAAGTTGTATTTACAACACTGTTCCAGAACAGTTCAATCCAAATATTCAGATGTGTGCAGCGCATTTTATGGAGGACTGTTTCCTGATCCTGGTAGAGTAGACTACAATGCCGGCTGTTCTGACTCGCAGACTGTAAGTACATTTTTTATATTTAAAGAATTTGCCACTGACGATTCAAACGTGAGTTTTGAGCAGTGTAGAGTAGCGCTTGCTGTTCGTCATTTCTCCGAGCACAAATGTAGACATGGTTTTATGTTTACACGGCGCGATGCAACGCAACGCATAAAAAGACAGTATAAGTCATTATAATCCGTAATTATGCCCCTACTAGATGCAACAAATGCCTAGTTTATAATGGGTTTTAATGTTTTTGTCTCGTCGCTCCGGTCGGGGCACAGCATCACAATATGGTTAAGGGGCGTAACATTTCCGTCACACGCTTGAGGTATTCGGCCAATCACAACGCACTGGATGGCTGGCCAATCAGAGCACACCTCGCTTTTCAGACCGATGAGCTTTATAAAAATTGTTTATAAAAGGTTTTTTTTAACCTTAAACCGCATAAACACATTTCATTACACCAAATAAACAAAATAATGTTCTTTTTAGCAACATCATATGACCCCTTTAAATTAATACAACATATACGTTTATATATGTAACATATAGGTGTCCACTACCTAACTCTGACTCAAAGGCAGTCTCTTTAGTGAAGTTTACTTACTACTATAGAAGAAAAAAAGCTGGAGATATTTAGAGGTGTGGTTGCACAGATCCCTGAACTCTGTCAGCAGTTGAGATGTCTTGGCACTTTGCCACTTCATAAAGCTGTCAAACATCAAGGTTTTTCGTAGTGTGATCTAGGCTACAATTTGTTGTAAACATCATTAAATCTGGCAGAAATTGATTCCTAAAAAAAGGTGGGCTGACCTGCCAATCACCTGTTTTCATTGGCTCTCCCTCATTTCCTGGAAGATAATTCTCATATGGTGCTTTTCCACTGCGTGGTACGACTCGGCTCGGCATGGCACTGTTCGGCTTGGTTTGCGTTTCCACTGCAGTTTAGTATCACTTTAGAGTGGGCGGGATTATTCACGTCGTTATAGTTGCACTGCCTCTACTGCCGCGCAACTCCTGAAAAACTTTTTCATTCCGCATCGCCCCATCAAGCTCTCGCTGGATCTGCTCCTCTGCGATCTACGAGAGGATTGTCTGTACTTCCTCAATGGCCAACGAAACAGCCACTTTTTGGTTGTTAAAAAAAGGTGCGCTCATTCAAAACAGTTGCATTCAATCCTTCGCTGGCTGTGCTGATTTAAATCTAGCGGTTCTGTTGTGTTTGTGTCGCAAGTTCAGTGATGCAGGTAGTGACGATTCTCTCCGGCCAATCAGTAATCATCAGAGTTTACACATCACGTTTTGGTAACGGTACGGTTCACTTAGAACCTCAACTGAGGTGGTACTAAAAAAAGTACCAGGTACCAGGTACTGTACCCAGTGGAAAACCCCCCAAAATTGAACCGTACCGTGCCGTACCATGCAGTGGAAAAGTGCCAATAGATATATCCCAGCCTGTCTTATGCTCATCTAGTGGTTTGCTTGTCAAATGACTCATCTGCTTGTCTATAGGTTCCACCTAAAAGTGAGCGAGGGTCAAGGGGGTGTGACATCACGAAGTGACAAGAAATTAATGAGGATCTAGCATGTGCTTCTTTCGCAATGAAACTCTCCCTTCCTCACGCTCTTCTCCCGGCGGACACACCCTGTTGCTCAGGGACTTGTTCCATGTTTCCAACGTGTTGGATGGAGACCAGAACGCGTTAGAGCTTGGCAGCTCAACCAATCCCATGCCGCCTTATGATACACTCTGATATAATGATCAGCCAACTTTTGCATGTATCAGTGTGTATTTACAGCAGTCTGAGTAAACATATCCTGAAAGCAGGGCTTTCCCCTCCTGGTCATGTTTAATCAGCTATTTTCTTACAGGGCCGGCCTCGATGATGTCACAGTTTTCTGTGTAAACAGTTTGGAGTGAGCAATGCTCACTCTCTTGGGAAACTGTTAGTTTGAAGCCGAAAATTCAGTCTTATCCCACTACAGTAAGAGATATGTGGGAAAGGGAGTCGGATTGTTTTGATAAATGTTATGAATCTACATTTGGCTGTGAGAAGTCATGTTGTAAGAACACATGCTTCTGTGCTTCCTCATGTTTATGTGGTTTTGAAGGCTGGATGGTTTCTTGAGGAGAGTGGCTTGAGAAATAGCTTTAATATGGCATAGCCGTGTTTGAGAAAGTGAAATTATAATTTTTTTTCTTTCATAGTATTGGCTGTTTACAGACTGCACACCAGTTAAACATTGAACCCAAATATGTACTCTAGACCATACTCGGTACTGCACTTCAGCGAGTTGGTGTTTATTTTTATCTTATGCATATTAAGCCCTTAAACATATTATATGTTAGGGGTTTTCAACCTTCACAGACCCAGGGAGAATAAGTAAAGTTTCTCAGTGACATTTTATAATGACAAGGAGTGTACAATATATTTTGAACCAATATAATTCTGTGATGGGGCTTAATTGCGACTAATATTTAACCCTTTAAGAGCATAATTTCTTGAAGAATACTTCAATTAAAATAACTACAGTTCTCATCTCATCTACTCAGTTTTTTAAATTGTTTTTTTTTATCAGACTTACATTTAATTATTATCATAGCGTGATCTTTAGCTTGCATCTATAGCATTTGTCTTCATCTTTTGGGCCTTAAATGTTGGTAATGCAAATCATGGTTAAAATTTTTGGATTTCAAATTTAGCAGTTTATTAGCTGATAATGAGAAAGTGAAAATCTCAGCATAGAAGAGGAACATGTGCCCATTGCCAGCTCCTGCTGTTTGTTTTGTGTGTGTTTGTGTGAGGTGGTTTATCCACATCACTGGTTGACTTTAACTGGCCTGTGTTGAATGTGTTGCCTAACTGAAGTTCTGACCCACTGGATGGGTTTGTCTCTGAATCTGTAGTCAGATATCAGTGCAGTTACACAGAATCTTTGAGTCAGTGGTGCGGCGTTGATTCCACCATCTGTCACGGCAGACACGTCTCGAAAACAAAGCCCTCCAGACATCCAGTTGCGACATGAAACCTCCTTATTCCGTTTTTGAGAAGATTTAGATGTCATACATGCACAGACACACTAGTGCTTGACCCAGCATACTTTTTTATACACTGTGGGTGTATAATTTTTTTAGGCATCAAAATATTCCTTTAGTGTGACTGTCCTAGACAAGTACAATTAAAATACATCTTATTTTCTTATATCATTTAACTTTTTACTTTTATATTTAACCAAAAGTATCTGAAATAAATCTGTAATTTTTATTTTTTTCCCCAAAATTTTTATTTTTTGTAAATTATCAAGCATACATTTTTTGAAAATTTGTCATACTTATAATAGGGTGACTGTACATCCTCTTTTTCCCTGACATGTCCTGGGGCGAATGATTTGCAGATGCTGAGCACCACTGACAAACATCTAATCTTGTAACGTGTGGTAAGTACTGCCGAGCGCTGCTCCGTACGTATGATTGCGAATCTCAAAAGTGAAAGTAAAAAACAAGCGCACGTTCATAAGCGATTTCAATGCCCCGCATATTAATAACGGCTCCCTGATGCCTGCAGTTTATATACAGAAGATGCTGAAGTATATTTTTCCTCCCATCTCGTATCTATTCCTTTTAGGGGTTCCATTTTTTAAAAATGAAAGTGTCTTAGCCTTATGAGCAGTTGATTTATGCTAATCGATGGACTGTTAATGTTAATAAGTGCCGTCGTTCGGTTATGTTTATTATATTAATATGTTTCAGCACATTACAGTCATTATATGGCTCAAGTTAACATAGCCTATCTTCTGAATGAAACAGTTTATCATACAGATTGAAAGCGGGAATCCAGTCTCTCTCCCTCTGTCTCTCTGTTTATGGGTGTTTGTGCTAGGGGTCGACCAATTATCGGTGCCGATATTAAGCATTTTTATGATTATCGGTACTGGTCATTTTCAAAAACCGATTCGCCGATAAAATAACTTAATTTTGAAATGCGCTATTTGGCTCTGATGCAGCCTGTCAGAACTCACCACTCCGTGGCCTAAAGCAATCTCCGCCCACCGCCCATCTGATTTATTGGGAGTCACGAGTCTGACCAATCAATGCGGAATTCACTCTCACTCCGAAAGCGCTTGCTAACTGTAGCTGCTTCAGTGATCATGCATCAGTTGTCTCTGAAAGGTAAAGCAGCAGCAGACATTGCTTAATTTGCAATAAATCACAATCCACTAACGTTACACTGAAGTTGCAAAACACCTCAATATTATCTATGATTTTCGCGATGCAGAAAATGTGGGCGGAATCACGGAATCCAGTCGTATAAATGGAATTTACTGTATGACGCGGAATGTCACGGAATTTGTCAAAGTTTGGATGAATTAATCAAAAGTAGGTCAGTACACTTAGAGTCGCGATATGGACTAGTATCTATAAATATTAAGCTGCAAAAAATACTTTTTAAATATGAATCCTGCATGTTCTGCGCGTCTCTGTGCATGTAAATGGCACAGACGCGCGGTTTTGTTTTCTACACATACAAAGTGTGTGACCCTCGCGGTGATTTCAGTTTCTGTCGTCTCACTACATGAGGACATAAATACATGAACAACATCTCCGGAACTGCTCTGACTCCCTCTGAGAGTCACTTCATGATCATTTGACAGTTTCATTTGAGTAAAACTATCGCAGTGTTTCCCACAGACTTGTGGAGGCATATATATGTAAATTCATTCTCTGCCAGCAGGAGGCGTTGTTGGAGTGGTAGAGATCAAGGTTTCCCCGGTAACGCTGTACACAAAGCAGTGCTCTGCTCACAAATGCTGCTTTATCAGATATTACATGCAAGATGAAATGAAAATGACATCCAACATTTTCTGAAGACAGTCGGGTTCCTTCAGAAATGCAGTGATATAAAAACACCCGCACCGGGTTTCAATTTTGAAACGTGCAGTGCTCATGTTTATTCAACGAAGTCAAAGCCTTTTGGAAAATCTATTTTTGGCGGTCAGTGTTGATATTGTGGCGGGCGCCACAAATAAATCAGTGTATGGGAAACACTTACATAGGCTACAGAAACTTAAAAGTTCGTTAAAAGTAGGTTATGTTTTAGTCATCAGAAAAGAATGAATGAGGAATTGAGAGGTTATGCTATTACACATACATTTCTAACATGTAAATTATTGAAGCCAAATACTTACATTTCCCCAAGCTGTTTAGCTGTAGTACAGTATTCATAGGCTTAATCATGAAGCATACAGTGGCCCCCCTTTTAACTCTCTCTTTATATTACCTTTATTGTAGATGGATGCACAGAGGAAGACAAGAGTAAGAAGTGCAGTGTGGGAGTACTACACTCAACCAAAAGCAGGAGAGGCAGTTTTTGTCAGAGCCCTTGTTATTCTTAATTTTGACATTAATTTTCATTTTTACACCAGTTCAAAATATCAGATATCGGTCTACTTGAACTGTAATAATCTGTATTGGCATTGGCCCTGAAAAACACATATCGGTCGACCCCTAGTTTGTGCGTGCATGCGTGGGAGGGATGCGATTTTCGAATAATAATCAAATAATACCCAGTTATTTTCGAATATTATTTTTGCTTGGAATGCACATCCCTACTATATAGGCAGCTGCCTCCTAAAGGTCAGATCCATAAGTCACTGATTTGATACTCTCTAGTTAAATAGCACTCATAATGCTAAGCGCACAGGGCATTGAAAATTTATTTTAATTTAATCAGGAAGGTGATGCATCAATGCATATACATGGAAGAATGGAAGACACATTTAAAACATTTAATTTTTAATTGATTCATTTCGGTAAATATTTATTAGTGTTTTACATGCATTTTTGTAGGTATGCACTGAATGTCTGGCAACTGAAATTATTCAGCCGAAAATGGCACAAAAAAATAAAAGCTCTTTTGGTGTTTGGCCAAAAAAGTTAAAAGGCCAAATAAATTGTACTGAACAATGACGTGACATGATCAAATAGAGGCGCGCACTAATGCAGCAAACATGTCGGCAGTGTGAAAGCATTTAAAAGTGTCAGAGAAAGATCGACCGCGACAAGCACCCACAGCGAGAGACTGTTTAGTGCTGGATCACATGTTTTCGATGAGAAGAGGGAGGGTGGTTGTAGCTTTTTACTGTATGATGATTGAAATCGCGAAATGGCCTTAAACAATTAGTAAATAAATTGCAGAATGTTATGTTTTATAATACACGCATAAATCTGACAGCGCTGCATGAGCTCGCGGCTCTGTCTGCTTGTTAGCCAGGGTTCAAAGTCCAAAGCACGAGGAAAATCTGTGCTGAAACAGTGATACTAGTCAATTGCTCGGTAACATTTTTATGAATTTTTTTAAAGGCATGTGACAATATGATACATGCGACCAACATCTTCCCAAATTCGTAATGAGAATCATTTATAAATCTGCTGTCAACTGCACTGAGGACTTTCTGCGGGTTTCTGCCAAAATAAAAGCTGAGGAAAAGCAAAAACTCCAACATTTATAAATATGTTAGTATTGTAATTTTACTGTTGTTCTGTAAAATTAAATAAAAAGACAATAATAATGATAATAATTACAACAGCTTTATTGATACATTTATTATAACATTCACACATAGTCTTCAGATTGGGATCTGTAATATATTCTAATATTTTAAAAGAATTCTCTTCTGCTCAGCAAGGCTGCTTTTCTTTTTACAGTAAAAAATACATGCCCGATTCAAGTCTCAAAAATGGCCAAAAAATATTATTGTAACAACGTTTGTAGGTCGGGAAGAAGGAGGCAGGAACCGGCGAACATTTAAACAAACTTTAATAATAAAATTAACTCAAAACAGCGCAACAGCCCCTCGCGGACGACTGTCGCGCACAAACAAAACCAAAACACAAAATAAAATCCAGGCCTGGTCCTCTCTCGTCTTTCCCTGTCGTCACTCCTCCTTTGTATCCTTCCGGAGCTCCTCCGTGAGACTCGAGACCGGTGAGTGGTGCAGGTGTCGCTCATTATCAATTACTCCACCGGCCTCGCTCCGTTCCCACGGCTCTCTGCCCCGCCCCTCTCGTCACAATTATTATTAGGGATGCACCGATACGAGCTTCTGTACTCGTTAAAATGCCCCGATACCAAACGCGATACCATACAGCATGTGATAAGTGCCATATTCAGACAAAGAAACACCAACAACAGACAGGAGAATGGAGTTATTAGAGATTAAGGATGTCTACGAAGTATATGTATGAAATTAATATAATGTTAAACATTCAGTATTAACGCCTGTATAGCTGATGTACGCGAGCTGATTAGCAAAGCGCGCTGAGTGGATTGAGCACGTGACGGCGCAGATGCGCGAGCTTGTCGAGTGAATATACCTTTCTCACAGACATCACTGGAAAGCTTGTAGTTCGGTCGGATATGTCAAAAACAAGTAAGTAAAACAATGCACAAGTTATTTAACGATAGGGAGAGAGAGCGAGAGAGAGAGAGAGCGCACAATTCTGTTGTGTGATCTTTGATGTTCACTCAGCACACGCATCATTTGGATTAAAACTAAATCGTAAAAATAAAACCATTTATAGGGGCATTCACTATAAACATCATTTATTTTAAATCTTAGGCATACACGACTTTCTGGTGAAAGTGAATCTAGCAGCCTGTGTGAAATGCGCTAGGCTGTACTTGTCCCTCTCATTCTGCATCAGTACAAATACCTGCTTGCATTGCGCGTGTTTTGCTTCCTTGAGTGTTTCTGCATTATATGAGTGGCTTTGGAATATAAATCGCAGCACGTTTCAGATGAAAAAAAACACAACTTCTGTTTCTGAAAATATCCCAGTTAGGAAATTTATAACGAGTGGTTCCCTGCAATATTACATCAAAGCACGTGATTACAGTACTAAGCCGCTGCAGTGGAGCAGCTCTAATGCTAATAAATTAAAGATGATGTACCATAGAGCAAAAAAATGAACAGTGAAAGTAACAAAAACTTGTAAAATACATTGTAGTGGGAATAATTAAGTGTGAAAATAACCGAAGGATGTACAGTTACACCAAAAATTATTCAGAGACTAGATATAGATTTTTTTACTCGTGGGTGCAGGACACTATAGTTCATTTATGTAAGTGAGGATAGCAAAAAATTTTGTCACAAAAAAAACTGTGACAAAATATATCCAAAAATTCTTCATACAGTGGACTACCAGTAAAACTGATACAAATTTGGGACCAAAAATTATTCAGACAGAGTCTGGGAAAAATAATTGAAGTTCAGGTTTTCATGAAGCTGGATGACAGCATGCCCAGGAGACTACAGGCTGTCATTAAGGCTAAGGGTTGCCCGACTAAGTATTGATAGTTGTGTAAATACTGTCATACTAACAGCTGTCTGAATAATTATTAGTTGATTGTAATCCATTACATACCTTTCTATCAAAGTTATCTAACATTATCAAGCTGAATTTGTTCTGACACAGTTTAACTCTGAGTTCTTGTCATATTTTATTACCATTTTCTAAACTATAGTGAATAAACGGTGATAATGTGAGAAATGTTGAAGGTGTCTGAATAAAATATTGACTATCTATTTGATAAATGAAGTTAACTTACTAACATTATACATATTCTTTTGGTTTCTGTACCCAATATTTTACAAATTTACAAATGCAATAAAAATATCGGTACGTGGTATCGGCAATTGTGCTTTGTTGGTATAATGTCTGCTAGAATGTTAAAAAATGTTCAGTGTTGAGTAAATATTTTTAAATTGTTGTTTTGTAATTGATTTTTTCTTTGAAAAGCAAGACAAAACCATTAAAAGCACATTTTGGCTATTTAATTTATGCAATGGTGGAAAAACATTGGCAAAATACATGGGGAAAAAATGCGAAAAACCATGTTCTTTATTTGGCCCAGTGTTTCATTTTGTTCTGCTTCGGCCAAGAATTTTCATTTCGGTAGATCCCTACATTTTTGTACTGAGCTTGTTGCAGTGCATTCTGGAATTGTGTTGTCAGTAAGGGATGCTGCCTGAGAATTTGGCAAAAACAAGGTTTCTTTGGAGGCAGCACAATTAAGTTACCTATTTTTTGGAACAACCATACTGCTGGGCCTGTGATGTCTAAACTGCCTCTGTAGACACCTTATTATGTTTTGAAATGGAGCAATCAACTCTTAACATTTCCATTACAGCTTCTGTATGAATCATCCATCACACATGGTGATCATATGAATGTAGCATTGTTTAGTCATTTCCATTTTGTTGTCAGTGTAATGTATTATGACTGTTGTGAAAGTGTTTTGGGGAACTGATGTGGGACAGAGTACGTTTGACAAAAGTTAAAGGGGGCATAACACACACAGTTTCACCCAATCTCATGTTAATCTTGAGAACCTATGGAGTAGTACTGCATCCTTCATATCTTCATACTCTCCAAAACTTGTACGAACCCGGAAGTAAGATTTTTGGCACAGAAATACTCTGTCATACGTCCAAATTGTTTTTTGAAAATTTGTCCATGCTTAGCATGAGAATCCAACTCTTTAACAGTGTAAACAACTCTGAATGCATGAAACAACATTGTACCACCCCCCCCCTTTAAAGCACTATAGAGGTTTCATGGAGGGATCCAGTCTGGTCTCTTATGAATGCTGTGGTTTGGGGAATGGGCTGATGTTTTTGTCATAGAGACCAAGGGAATTTATGGAAGAGAGAATCATGCTGACCCTCGGCAGTTTAGCTCTAGTTCAGGCTTCTCTGTTTCTCTCACGGCCCTACAACAGAGTCGGATCCCCGGGGTCCATGTTCATTTGCATTAGAGAGACTGTAACCCTCACATGCACGAACAAGTAGACACGCACACATGTTCTTAAAGTCTCCTAAAGCCACGCCCTTGCATGGCCTGTTCATTAGTCGCTTTGGGGAAGCTTACCGAGGTGTAGTGTCCTGATTTAGCCGGTTAAATGAGGCTGGAGCCCCGTAGGGACGTGTCTGCAATAGTCTGAAACACGGACACACATACTTATCAAAACTGAGTGTGCTGCAATGCAGTCGATGTATAGCACCCATGATAGATAGATAGATAGATAGATGAAGGGGTTTGAAGATAGAGGTGGTTATAGAGAGACAGAAGAAGTTATAGATAGATATAGACAGAAGAAGTTATAGATAGATCGAAGTAGTTATAGATAGATAGTAATGATTATAGATACACTAGATGGAAGTGATTATAGGTAGATATAGATAGAAGTGAAACGATTATAAATAGATAAAAACAATAGAAGTGGTTGTAGATATTTGTTTTAGGTAGACGTGAATATAGATGAACTATCTATCACTTTTCTCTTATGGAAGAGAGAATCATGCTGACCCTCGGCAGTTTAGCTCTAGTTCAGGCTTCTCTGTTTCTCTCACGGCCCTACAACAGAGTCGGATCCCCGGGGTCCATGTTCATTTGCATTAGAGAGACTGTAACCCTCACATGCACGAACAAGTAGACACGCACACATGTTCTTAAAGTCTCCTAAAGCCACGCCCTTGCATGGCCTGTTCATTAGTCGCTTTGGGGAAGCTTACCGAGGTGTAGTGTCCTGATTTAGCCGGTTAAATGAGGCTGGAGCCCCGTAGGGACGTGTCTGCAATAGTCTGAAACACGGACACACATACTTATCAAAACTGAGTGTGCTGCAATGCAGTCGATGTATAGCACCCATGATAGATAGATAGATAGATAGATGAAGGGGTTTGAAGATAGAGGTGGTTATAGAGAGACAGAAGAAGTTATAGATAGATATAGACAGAAGAAGTTATAGATAGATTGAAGTAGTTATAGATAGATAGTAATGATTATAGA
This sequence comes from Sinocyclocheilus grahami, assembly GCF_001515645.1. Classification (NCBI taxonomy): domain Eukaryota; kingdom Metazoa; phylum Chordata; class Actinopteri; order Cypriniformes; family Cyprinidae; genus Sinocyclocheilus; species Sinocyclocheilus grahami. Next base: position 856,755 of record NW_015505208.1, on the reverse strand, counting down.
TACACTAGATGGAAGTGATTATAGGTAGATATAGATAGAAGTGAAACGATTATAAATAGATAAAAACAATAGAAGTGGTTGTAGATATTTGTTTTAGGTAGACGTGAATATAGATGAACTATCTATCACTTTTCTTTATATTCAAGTTTTTCCAGTTATTATTTAGTTGTTACATATTTTATTTTTATTTAATTTAACAAATGTTTTTTAGTGATAACACGTGGTCAGGGTCCAAGTGTCGCGAAATATTGACACCTTACAGTTTAAATTGTGTGGTTTGACTTTTTGTACCGGTATACCACACAATCTTAGTCTGCCCTCCCATTTGCAGTTGTTGCACATTGAATGAATTCAAAACGAATGATTCGCGGTTGCTTTGTCAGTGCAAATCACAGCCAGAGTGAACGCCCATGTAGTGCGGTGACTCAGTTTTGTATCCTGTGTTTGATTTACAGTTGATGTTCCTCCGTCTATGACGTGTTCATATCTCAAAGTTTTCTATCAGAGAGTGAATCATACCATTCACCAGTGTTGGGGAAAGTTACTTTTAAAAGTAATGCATTACAATATTGCGTTACTTCATAAAAAAGTAACTAATTACGTTACTTAGTTACTTTTTATGTAAAGTAATGCGTTACGTTACTTTTTAAATCTGGACAGGGCTTGCTTGTTTGTTTTTAAAATAAAAAAGTTCTATTTTTGGCAAATATAAAAGCCTTTTCACACCAAAAGTGAAATGAATAAGCCTCAGGCTGAAGGGAAAGTAAATTTACGTCCGTACAGTAGAATACAGAAGAAGAAATTTCAACACACTTCAGCAATAAAAAAAGACACACATATGTTCGTCTAGAGTCATTTTTGCTTATTAGTACGGTTGAACTGAATCATCAAAGGTCAGAAGCAAAGAAATTGGTTAATAGAATGGGATTATATACATAAAGGATATTTGTGTTGTTTAACATTTAATTATTGCAGTTATTGCAATTATATACTGTTGAATTCATGCATATTTATATTTATTTTAGAACTACAGTAACATCTTCTGATTTCTCTCAACATGGGGACAGGAGAGCTGTCAGTCAATAAATTGGAAAAAAAAAGTAACTTGCGTTACTTATTTAAAGAAGTAACTCAGATATTCTCTTGTAAATTAAAAAGTAATGCATTACTTTACTAGTTACTTGAAAAAAGTAATCTAATTACGTAACTCGCGTTACTTGTAATGCGTTACCCCCAACACTGTTGATCATTCATTAACAACAACAACAAAATACTTCTCCGTATCTTTATTATAGCCTGGTCAGGGTTATGGTATTTTAATATGGTCAAGCGGATGGGAATTGTGACACAAGCTGACTGAAACATACCAGAACTGATGAAATCCACTGACAGCACTTCCTGGGCAACAAACAAGAAAGAATAAAAGTACACACAAACAAGATGTTTATTTGGTATTTAACAGGCTAAACTGGGTTTTGGCTATTGAAAACAACAACTGTAACTATCTGAAATTAACAGCAGTAACTGCGCAGTAAGTAGGCTACATTCAATACAAACATAGGTAGGCCTACTGACAAAAGCATTTAGCTTTTGTTTTTAAATTGGGTTGAAACTATAAACTGGCCTTAAATGAAAACATTAACTGTAACCATGTAATTTTAAAGGCAACAACTGCATAGTTCCACAATCCAAACACATTCAACACTCCAAACAAAGATGTTACTTAATCAGCATTCAGCATTTGTTTTCGTTTCTAAATTTGGTGTAAAGAAAAAAAGATCTTTACCAGTGAAACTAAATAAAACCAAAGTAGGCTATATAAATAAATTATTCCAGAATGTTAACTACGGCAGGTGCTTTTTAAATCACATTAAGTCAATGTAATTTTAAGGTAAAATAAACAATATTAATCTTATAGCCTACAGAACTGACGTTTACTTCTGGCTTTTCAAAAGTGCATGCGAGTTCTTCTTTACAAAAAGAAGCATTTCAGCTTTGTCACAAGTTAGTCTGTTTCGTTTCTCATCCAACACGAGAGAAGCTGAGCTGAACAAACGTTCACTGTCTACGCTTGTGCAGGGCGCGGACAGGTAACGTTACACTCGCGCAACTTCAGCGAGTGCAGGAAAGCGGCTCTTATTTGTGCGCCAGTACACCAACGGCTGTTCGCTTCTTGGTATCTGTGCCTCAGACAGGTAGCTCTGCATTTCCATCGTGCATCGCCAACAGTGAGCTTGCTCTGCGTGGTATTTTTTCTGCTGGCGCCTCGGTGCACACTTCCGGAATAATCGGACGAAAAAATACAAAAAACCGGCCGGTTGCCGATCGCGCATTATAAGCAAAAACCGGCCGGTTCCGATTTATGGCCGGTCAACCGGTGCATCCCTATTCATATTTATTTTAGAACTACAGTAACATCTTCTGATTTCTCTCAATATGGGGACAGGAGAGCTGTCAGTCAGTAAATTGGAAAAAAAAGGTAACTTGCTTTACTTATTTGAAAAAGTAACTCGGATATTTTCTTGTAAATGAAAAAGTAATGCGTTACTTGAAAAAAGTAATCTGATTACGTAACTCGTGTTACTTGTAATGCGTTACCCGCAACACTGCCATTCACACAGTCGCATATTATTGTTTTAGTACATTCAGTGGAAAATGCTCCCCCAACTTTTCGTTTATTTTGAGGATTAGTGGCTAAATTCACACATTGTTTAAATTGCTAGCATTCCCCTGGTGCTAACGCAGGCTTGTTGGGTTGTTTCATTGTTACTGGGACTGCAGAGCTTTTATTGAGCCGTTGATGGCCGTTGAACTGCCTCGGTGTGTAAAAAAATTTTGAAACTATTGAAAGCAGGAACACATCTGTGAGCACTTCAGTGATGGAGAGTGTCAGCCTGCTGAATTCTAGTAGTGACACGACTCTTTAAACAGTGCGCTTTACAAACCAGCAGATCTCAAAGGTCAGTGTGATTATTGATTTGTTTGGTGCTCTAACTATGACTGATCTCACTTGTTCGACTGAAGACCAACCTGCTGAAGGATGTGTGTCTGTCTTCCTGTTTCTTTTAACTGTATTTCAGGAATGATCGTCACTCTCATCCTCTACTGAAGTTTAATCAGCCTGATAATCTAATAGTCACATAGCCTAATTGTTATTAGAGGTAATGGTCTCTCATTATGTGAAACAACAAGCTGCAGTTCAGACAATCAGCTTTTACTCTCCGACCCTGATTGTAATCATAAAGTGATGGTATCCAGGATGTAGCCCTGCAGTGTTTCATTATTGGCTCTGCTGTACTGAATTCTCTTCTGTTGGAAGGATTAAATACAGATTACAGGGAATTCCTGCCTCTTTGCCTGTTTGACTTTATCCTCTCAGCTCTTCTAGTACAGAGCCAAGCTCATTAATAATAATCATAACTAATAATAGTATTATTATTATTTAATATTTAGAATGATAGAACATTTTTATTTTTACATATTTTATATAATTTATTTATATATAATGCTATGTACTCTGAAAATCTGCTATATAATAACAATGTAATAATAAGGTAGAATTATTCATTAACATTTAGATTTAGATTTTTTAGATATTTATTATTACTATGATAATGTGCTGTATAATTTATGAATATAGTCCATAAAGTAGTGCAGTGTGTTCATTTATATTAAAATATAAAGTATTTAAATATCATTTAGCTAAAAATAAACAACAAAAATCAATAACAAAAGTTACATGGTACACAACAAATTTAATAACGTTAAATAGAAGAGCAGTTCTTTTTTATTTATTTATTGGTTTATTTAGATGGAAACAAAAATCATGATTGCAGCCAAGAAGCAGCTGAAAAATTTGTATTGTACATATAGAGAGTGTAGAATATGCTAATTTGCATTTTGCATCCCTAGGCTTTGCTTAAAGTAATAATGCTAAATAAATATTAATAGTAATAACAATAATAATAAATTGATTACCTATTTTAGGGTTGCTCCAAACCCTGGCAACATATAATTCGATTTGTTTTATTATTAAAACGCTTATGTCATGTTTTACTTTAATTTCAGTTCATCTTTTAGATAAAATAATTATAAGTGTATATAGCACATAATCATAGTATGTAGATTTAATATATATAATAATAATAATAATAGTAATTAGAATTTTAAATGTAAATGTTAAATGTTATTGAGCTAAAAAAAAAATGAACAAAAAAAATGAAAGAGTTACAAAGTGTCCATTAAAGTTGTAATTTATTAGAAGAGTGGTTCTTTATTTTATCTTTTAAATGTAACTTATTCCTTGCATTTAGGTGGCTTTAATTCTTATATTAAAAATGGTAGGCAGTTGAACATCTCAGAACAGGCCAAAAGAACAGGCCCCAATCATGCTACAACCGCCGTAGGCTGTTGGTCACCTCATTTTCATTCTTTGTAATGTGTTTGTCTCCTAAAATTACTGTTATTAGTGCCAAACATTTATATTTAAAAGAGACTATGACTGTGTGTTCAAACCTAGTGAGCTACCTACATAGACAGCGAACAAACCAATGAGGGCAAAAAATGCTGTCTAAGTTAGAAGCTCCCTTGGTTTTGGAGACACTTGGTGTGACACTTGTTATTTCCTCTCTCTTGGGAAATAATCAGTTGGCATGGCTTGACAGAGGTTTTCTTTATTTTCTTGTCGACATCCTGTTGTCCATCAGTGCTCTATGCTGCTCACAAGGAGATTTTTTTTCACCCCGGAAGCTACAGACCAGACTGTCGCCCATACATCTGTGCAAAAAATTGAATGCGATTTTCATGTGCATCTCGTCAGTAAAGCTGGTTCTGTGATTAGTAGTAAATCTCCAGCACGTGCTTTCAGATGGAGCGGCATTTACAACACAGAGCCGTAGTTCACTGACAAGCTACTCAAAATCGTGTTCATAATCGACAATGAATCGCCTGCAATTTTGAACGTGATTTTGCGTAGCTTGTCAGTGAACTATGGCTCTGTGTAGTAAATGCCGCTCCATCTGAAAGCACATGCTGGAGATTTACTACTAATCACAGAAGCGGCTGACGAGATGCGCATGAAAATCGCATTAAATTTTTTTGCACAGCCCTATCCTCCTCATGTGATCACACAGATTGCAGTGTTCAGCATCATAACACTACACGTGTGGGTGAGATATACGGTATGGCCCTGCTAGATCCTGCTTCTTAGTTGATTCAGATCATCTCTTTGAACTGCAGACACACAAACAGAATTAGGATTGATTGATTCCCAGCACTGCCACACTCATTTTACCTTTAAGTGCTATAAACTCCTCGATATCCACACTGTTGAGTGGAGTGGTTTGAAATGAGATGCAGTAGGCGGGTTGTTTGTATGTGGCGTGAGAGTGGTGGTAATGATGATTGTGAAAGCTGACAGGAAGTGATATCAGCACCAGATACCCTGTCTTGCACCTGCATAAAAACTCACCATTGTAGTTAGCAGTGAAAATGGCCACCACATAACACTGGTGTGCAAAAAATAAGCAGAAATTTACTGGTCTGCAGTGGTTGTGTAATATGATGTCACACTCTGCACACTCTTTCTTTCAGGTTGCAAACTATTTAAATGTATTCATATTTATTTAAAATATTGAAATAATTTAAATTGAACATGTAAATATACAATCTACTCCACTTTACTGAAACGCTGCGCTCCTGATGTGTTGTTTTTAAAAAAAAAAAATTTTTTTAGCTAAGAGTTCACGACATGATGTATGGATTTTCTATTGGTCACACGTCCTAACGTGATACAAATTTGCAGGGCAGAGTTCAACAGACTTGAACTTTGGGATGCTGCGAAATTTGCGTGAGCATTAAGACCCAAAATTGTATTTGACCAAGAGTGTTAGTGTGCACCGCTAGATCAGAGTTAAATAATTGGGAAAATGGTGGAAGCTGGCAACCTTTTGCTTTCAAAACACCCTCATATGGACTTGCATATGTACACTGACAAATAACAACCTTGATAGTTGTGTAAATTTGAAAATGAAGCAACGCTGGTCTATCGCTGAACCCCGCACCATATGGATGAAATATGGATTTAAAGTGTCCCGAGTATGTGTGCGTGTGGGTGTTCGCATATCCGTGTGTAATTCCACACATTCCATCTGCCTAGTCGGGCCCTTTAAGTCTGTTAATATCTTCACCAGCTCATCACATTGTCTTAATAACAGCTGATTCTTTTGGACTGACCCTGTGACATGCATCAGCAGTTAATTTGGCCCAATTGTGGTCAAAGTCAAATATGCAGCAAAAATGCATTCCTGCCTTCAGGACACTTCTTCTTCTTTGGCACTGTGTTTTTATGAGTAACACTGAATGGCTGTTAAGCAGCTTTTGTGAGGGTGTTTATTAAGAGTCCTCTTAAATCAGTTGGACTGTATACAGAGCCTTGATAAGTGTTTTCAGTGTAGGGAACAGTCGTTTAGGGTTTCTTTTATTGGGAAGACCTGTTTGCTTCAGTGAACCAGTTTTCAGAGTCAGATCACAGGTTTGTCGAGTCGTCACTGAGAAGTGTTACTGAAAAAAATTTGATTTTTTTGTAAAATACTATCATTCTATCATGATGTTTTCAGTTATGTTATGTAGATTGCCTCAAGTATGTTTACGGTTCCAATATGTTGCTCTCCTGACAGTTTAACTACTCAAGTTCTTCCTTGTTTAAGCAATTAAATCACTGGAGGTCATCGATTTTCATGCATCATGAAGCGGATCATGTTTTGCTTGAATATATGTCACAATAAAAGATGATCACAATTTGTTTCATGCCGTTTTTAAAAAATGCATTTTTAAAAAGATGTACAGTAATTGAATTGTTAATTGAATTAAAATTTCATTGTGAATTTAATCAAATTAAATCATTCTAAATATGACCTATGAATCATGAATTGAATCATCTTTCGAATCGTCCAATCGTCTCGATGGACATGAGGTTAAACTGCTCAACATTGTTGAATTCCAAATAGATGTTGTTTAATCATCTCAAATTGCTCTGAAAATTAACAACTTGCAGTCACTTTTTCATTGCAAATCACTGTCAGTGCGAATACCTTTTTGCAGTTCAGTGTTTTGCAACCATTTAAAATGTAAATGTCAAATAACAAAACTAAACTGAAATTTTAAAACAAATAAATAATACAAATAAAAAAAATATCTGGCAACCACTGTATTTTAATCACAATCCAAACAAAGATGCTGCATACATAAAGCACGCGCAGCTTTTAATTTCAATGACAAGTCACTCAGATATCACTACACTGAAAGAAATGGTGTAGAATTTACATTAAAACAATGGTCGCTCGGAAATTGTGAGTACAACTGACTAGGCCTGTCGCGATAATTAAATAACCGTCTAATCACGATTATTTGATCTAACCGCAGTTGTTTCAGACAACCGCGTTTATTGTGCTTTTTATAGGAGACAAGGGGGTGTCATACACCAAAAGAAACAGAAGAGCACCAGTTTGCTTTTCATGCACTGTACACTCTTAAAAATAAAGATGCTTCAAAAGGTTCTTCAAGCGATGCCATAGAAGAACCATTTTTGGTTCCACAAAGAACCATTCAGTCAAAGGTTCTTTAAAGAACCATCTCTTTCTTACCTTTTTATAATCTGAAGAACCTTCTTTCACCACAAAGAACCTTTTGTGAAACAGAAAGGTTCTTCTGATGTTGAAGGTTCTTTATGGAACCATTTAGACAAAAAGGTTCTTCTATGGCATCGTGAAGCACCTTTATTTTTAAGAGTGTATAGCCTATACAGGGCTCCAGACTCATTCTTCCCACTGGTCCCTCTTTTGCAACTAACTTTCTCAGCTGGTCGCACAAGCACATGATTTGGTCACAATATTTTTTCATTTATTTTTTTTTTGCTCTACAACATGGGATTATTCAATGCATGCTGATGAACTTTTATCATAGTTTAGTTATATGGAAACGAAAGTGGTTAACATTCAACCCGTTCTTTATCATCAGTAGTATTATTTGTGATTTAAATTTTGTGAATGGGAGTTTCTCTTTTGCTGTGTTAAGCCACGGGCTTCGGATGCTTTCACTTTCGAATTCGCGATCTTGTTGTCACTGTTTTGCTTGCATACATCTACACACCTTTAATTTTTTTAAGACTAAAACAAAAGATGGATTCATTGTTATTCTTAATTAAAAAGCACAACAACAATAAATCAGTAAGAACGAATAAGATGAGGCATAGCACACACTAGGGCTGGGTATCGAGTTCGATACGTTTTAGGCACCGACCGATTTGCCTCGATACCATCGAGTATCGAAAAACGTCTTGTCGTTCGGTACCAAATTTCGATACCTAAGGGGTTAATCTCATCAACGTCAGTGAGGCGCAGATCGATCAGTGTTTGACATCCGCGAGAGCAATGCGAAACGTACGGAGCAGTCTGCTCGTGGTACTATAGCCTAATACACCGATAGGGCTGCACAGTCGGTCCGTGTCACGTGACACGCTCAGAGATGTGGCTCATACGTGAGGCTGTAGTGTGAATGCGTCCCAGCCCCTGTAGCTGTAAGGCTACATTTACACTAGTGCGTTTTTGTTTTAAAATGAAAATGATCCTCGTCTTACTGGCGTTTCCACTGCTTTTCAAACCGGCTTTCCACTATCTCTGACAAATGACAGACCGAAAGTCATTCATTTCCAATGGAGAGTAGCGCGGGAGCTGTGTAGAGTTTCAATCATATGAAGATATCCGTTCATACTTCAAGACCGAAAGCGCGTGTTATGTGACCATTCATGCACACTGTAGCATCATGCTACATAAGACCAGGGTTTAAATTGGGCCGGGCCGTCTGGGGCTGAGCCCCGGCACTTATAGACTCCAGGGCTTGACGTTAACTCTTCATTAACGCCAGACAAGTAACATGATTAAAACATCAGAAACCAAAAATATCTATGTAAACACCAAAACGCAATATTATTCTGATTTTATTACATTTAGAGTAAGTGGCGAATAGTGGATATAGCTACTGTATATAATGTATCTATTGACAGTATAAGGTTGCTCTGCTGAGGCGAGACTCCCGCAGCCTCTCCAGGAGAAATCAAAACGCGCAACACTAAGAAACTCAGCATCCTGAGGTAAAAATTCAAAATGGAAAGATTTTATATTTAAAATACAGTTAGTTAGGCAACATCACACAACATTTTCACCATTACGACTGTTTAATAGTTCTATAAACAGTTCAATAAGCAAATACAATAATATTAGGTCACTTGCATTTTAGGCAGAAACAGCACATCTCACAGCAACCAGCCGATTAATTGCTGATTGATTCCGTGTTTTGAACGAATCGGTTGAGTCAAAGTTTCATTAGCCCATGCATAAACATCTGATGAATCTGTCCTTTGAACAAATCGTTTGAATGAATGACTCAATGACTCACTC
>NW_015505208.1:832270-846665 GCF_001515645.1 Sinocyclocheilus grahami | reverse complement strand
ATGAAATTAAATATATTATAACCTCTGAGTCAGAGCAGCGATCATGGAAGAGAGAGCACAGGCAGACAGCGCTAGAAACTGCTAATGCTTATCAGTAAATCAGTGGAAAATGAATAGAAATTACGATTCTGTCTGAGCTAGGTATTTTAAAACAAACATGCACGAGTGTAAATGTAGCTAACAGATGTGTAAACTGAAGACTATTTGAGCTTTATTAAAACTATTTGCACTGATTTTTTGTTAGTTACATGTTGTTCCTTTGTGCAGTGGCTCAGGAGACGAGTCTTTGAGTTTATATAAACATCAACAAGCTGAAAAATAAAAAGTTTTTTTATAGATAGTGTAATCTTGTTCAAATAGATTTCATAAAATTGGTATCGGAAAAAGTATCGTTCAGGAACCGGTATCGAAGTCAAGGTATCGGTATCGATATCGAAAATTTTTGAACGATACCCAGCCCTAGCACACACCACATGCTGTATTATATACCGACTAATAACTTACAGAACGTTTAACAAACACTGAGGAATCAAATAAATAAATAAAAGAGAGCCTCCATAGCGTAATGTAAGGTAAACGGCAAAGATAAGTTTTTCAAAAATGAAAACAAAAAGAAAAGTAAAACTAATGGTGACGTGCTTGCATGTTTTTTTCACCCACAAGAATACCAGCCTGTTCACCTTCTCTGGTTTAAGAAGTGGTCTTTTACTTGACTTTCGCTTTAAAACCATCCATCGTTTCCTCTATGCGCGTCATTTTTACTGCGCGCACCTTCACGCTCGTGCTGACGCGGCGAGTATACTCTCTAAGTGCCGTTTCGTTTGCCATTTGATGTTTCTCATATGCAGCATAAATTGCAGCGCTTATGAGTTCACCAACGCGGTGGTCGCGCCAGTGCGACCGCACACAAAATTTAGTCGTGCATGCAGGCAGAAAAAATGGTCGCAGTCTGGAGTCCAGCTATATCATCTGAAGCCATTCCATATCTTAATGTGAGGGACAGATTTTAGGTTTACAGAAACTCGTCTTCCTTCTGCTGCAGCTGTCAGTCATTCTCCGCGCAGCATTCAAACAGCACGTCACGATCAGTTATGACAGTCAGCACAGTAAAACTCTCTCTCCAAGATGATATATTCCCATTATAATACTTTAAGTTTAAGGAAGGAACACAAACAGAAAGATTATTTGAGGCCTTTCTTTTTCTCATGATTTCTATCTTATATTCACGAATGTATTTTGTACGAATACAAATAGTTAACAGAATAAACATGTTTAAATTGTATAATGTGCACCAAAGATTTTTTTTTCAAGATATTGTTTTTGCTGCTAAATTATACAGTCAGCTAGTTTAATTTCATAGCTTATATATTTTTATTCAAATGTAGTGTTTCTCTGTAATGAGGAAGTGAGTATGTAGTGGATTGCGTTTAACAAAGGGTTTAAAAGAGTGACCATTAGTTCCACAAACACACTATTGATATTCTGTAGTTGTGTAGAAAAAAAATAGCGCTGGTGTTGGAATCGGTATTGGCCACAGGCAGAAAAAATGGTCGCAGTCTGGAGTCCAGCTATATCATCTGAAGCCATTCCATATCTTAATGTGAGGGACAGATTTTAGGTTTACAGAAACTCGTCTTCCTTCTGCTGCAGCTGTCAGTCATTCTCCGCGCAGCATTCAAACAGCACGTCACGATCAGTTATGACAGTCAGCACAGTAAAACTCTCTCTCCAAGATGATATATTCCCATTATAATACTTTAAGTTTAAGGAAGGAACACAAACAGAAAGATTATTTGAGGCCTTTCTTTTTCTCATGATTTCTATCTTATATTCACGAATGTATTTTGTACGAATACAAATAGTTAACAGAATAAACATGTTTAAATTGTATAATGTGCACCAAAGATTTTTTTTTCAAGATATTGTTTTTGCTGCTAAATTATACAGTCAGCTAGTTTAATTTCATAGCTTATATATTTTTATTCAAATGTAGTGTTTCTCTGTAATGAGGAAGTGAGTATGTAGTGGATTGCGTTTAACAAAGGGTTTAAAAGAGTGACCATTAGTTCCACAAACACACTATTGATATTCTGTAGTTGTGTAGAAAAAAAATAGCGCTGGTGTTGGAATCGGTATTGGCCAATTCTTAGAATTTGGAATACTCTATGTAATCTTACACTGCAAAATAATAACTCGAAAAGATTAAGAGATATCATAATTATTTACTGAACCCTTAAATTAATCAATTATATAATGAAAGCCATAAAAACAGACAATTAATCGCAATAACCGTGACTATTTTTAGACAATTAATCATCAGCCAAATTTAATAATCGTGACAGCCCTACAACTGACATGGTTTCTAAGAAAAAAAATCATATAAAGATAAAACAAAGATATGTAAATAAAATACACACGAATATATATATTCGTGTGTATTTTATTTACATATCTTTATTTTTTCATTATCTGTCTGTTGATGTCTCTGTGTACTAAAAGCTTCTGTCGCCAAAACAAATTCCTTGTATGTGCAAACACTTGCCAATAAAACTCTTTCTGATTCTGATTTGGAAAAGTAACATACTGAATTAAATTTCAGACATTTTGAAGTGGAAATACTAAAATGGTATTTTCTTATAAAATGTACTGCAATAATCATTGTAGTTTGGACTTACTTAACCCCTCACCTAGCTTTGGTTATTAGGCGGTGTACGAGTTAAACAAGGACGTCACCTCAGCAACTGTTTAACTGTTGCGGAATGAGAGCCGTTAGCTGATGGGAATTATGTTTAGCATGGGCTAGATTATGAAAAATCATCAGGCAAGCTATTTATATTCCTGTCTTTCTTGGGGCCTTCACCTCATTTTAGAGACCGCAAAAGCCTGAAGCCTAGCAACCCGCAGAAAAAAAACACAGCACTCCTGTGGTGGGGTATTCAGCACCCTCTTAGTCAGGTTCTTTGTTTTTGCCCTCACTTACTTGTGTGTGTGTGTGTGTGTGTGTGTGTGTGTGTGTCTCTTCTCATTGAACTTCCTCCCTTGTGCTCATGGGTTTTTCCAGTCACCCTGGGGCCCAATGGAGCAGGAAGCCCCACAAGCTTATAATTTCCTCTGCTACTGGCTTTGCCTGAGTCTTTCTTGGTAAACACACTCACACACACAGATCCTGACAGGCCTTTAGGGTGAATCCAAGTGCTGACACACTGACACAGATAACAGCGTGGATGTTAAACAGGTATTTGTAGAAACACGCACATCGGGGCCGCTCATGGTGTGCTTGTGTGTCCGTTCAGTGTGAAGTCTGTGCTTTGAGTCCTGAAGGGAACTGGCTAGCTATCCCATTTGGCCACCATTGCCATTCTGCTAGCCAGTTGGCCCCAGTCATCATCCAATCAGCACATTCCTCCCAATGAATACACTGGGACCACTTTTGGCAGGCCACGCTGGGTGGGGTAATGTTCATATCCTGTGCGCTGACCCTTACACACACACACACACACACACACACACACACACAGACACTTGTATGAGACATCACAGCCGTCACAATAGACCAAAGTTTATTTTCTCTCGAGTTTGTCAGCCGATCAGTTACAGTCAGGCATGATTCCTCAGTGCTTAAATAGACAGGTACGTGTAGACGAACAGATGAAAGGATGTGAGAAAGGGAGGGAAAGAATTGCTATTTAGAGAAGAACGAGTGGGCACAAAGCTCCCTCAGTGCTGGAGTGGCACTGCCAGTTTGTGCAAACCTGTTGTTGTGCGAAGACAGACCCTGCTCTGTGTGTGTGTGTGTGACCCAGCTGCCCTCACAGCATTACATCAGTCTCCCACATCACCCACACACACAATGAGACTCCAGTCAGCCATCCCTCCATATGCCCAGCACGCTGCCCGCATGCAAAAAGCAGCTTTACGCTCTCACACACACGTGTGTGTGTGTGTGTGTGTGTGTGTAGTGTTTTTAGCTGAGTTCTTTCTTAGTGCGGTTTGAGACAAGCAACTCTATTACTGTTGCTGATACTTATGTTTAGGTATTTGATCAAATCCCTAAACCTAAGTAAACTTTGGCATGTAAACCATCCTGCGCTGTATGCGTTTTGAACACTCCCCATTATGCTGTTCCAAACCATTTCAATCTCTTTGTGGAAGGTATTTTTAAAAATGTTGTTTTGGACAACATATGCGTCCATTGTATGGACAAATGTCACATTATCTTCTTTTATGTTCCACCGAAGAAAACATTTTTATTTGAAGTTAAAAATTTTATTTTGGACGAACTGTCCATTTGAATTGAAGGAAGAACTCAAGCCATATCTAGAATATCATCTTCAGAACACACTGCTAACTCCATAGTAATGCCCTAGTAACTACCTAGAACACCTGGCATTTCTGGGCAACTCTCTAGAAAACCATATTAACAACAAAGCAGCAACATAGTAATGCCCTGGCCACTACCTATAACACCATAGCAATGCCCTGAAAACTCTCCGGAACACCTTATTAAAGGGATAGCTCACCCAAAAATGAAAATTCTGTTATTAATTACTCACCCTCATGTCGTTCCAAACCCGTAAAACCTTCGTTCATCTTCGGAACACAAATTAAGATATTTTTGATGAAATCGGATAGCTCTCTGACCCTGCATAGACCGCAACATAACTGACACGTTCAAGGCCCAGATATATAGTAAGGACATTATTAAAATAGTCCATGTGACATCAGTAGTTCAACCTTAATTTTATGAAACCATGACAATATTTTTTGTGCGCAAAAATAACATTTAAAATGTTTGTTAAATGTTTGAATAAGGAATGTTGTGTGTGTGTGAGCTGTCACATACTGAGCAGAGGGGGCAGGAAAGGGCTGTTGTGTTTCTAGGCCACATTCTTAAGCGGAGAGAGTAACCAGGCATGAAGTCTGTGCTCAATGTGGCCCGTCCCTTCTCATACAACCACAGAAAGAGCCATTTCTCTCTCTCTCTCTCTCTCTCTCTCTCTCTCTCTCTCTCTCTCTCTCTCTTTTCTCTGCTTGCTTTCTTTTTTTCTCCCCTCTCATAGCTGAACTGGTTCACTTGGCCACTCTGACCTGTCTCCTTTTCACTTCCTTTGTTTGCGAAGTTCATGCTGACATGTTGCATGTTGATTTTTCAGCATAAACACCATTGTGTGTAATCTTATCACCTGAAGCTGACAGCTGCCTCCTAGATGGACCAGATCTGGTTTAGAAAATTACCGGGAACCTGGTCGTATCCTCTAGAATAACGACAGTCGTCAGCAGATCTGTCACTCCTGGTTTTATTTGGGTCCGATTTGGCTGCGTAACGCGCTTTGCCTCAAACTCGCCACAGGCCATGAGGTGTGAATCTCCTCCAGCCGTGTGCCACTGGAGTTTAGGAGCTACTTGTTTGCCACAGCTTAGAGGAGACGTGTGTGTGAATATGGGTGAGAGAGGGGTGTTTTGTTTTGTGTAGTTTGAGGAGCTCTCAGAGTGGACTTTGATGGTAATAGGCCAAAAAGGAATTGAAGAGAAATGAGAAAATGAACAGAATCAAGGTAGATCCATGTGATGGTGACTCACATGGCCATCCTTCTGTTTTTTCGCTTGTTCTGTTTGTTTTTCCTTAATTTTACGGAACCGTTAGCCCACAAATGAACATTCTGTCATTATTTACTCACTACTGTGTTGTTTTAAACCTTATGACTTTCCTCTTTCTGTGGGACAGGGACACACAAGGAGAAATGTTGAAAATGTACTGGTCACTGTTTACTAGTGCTGTGTTCAAAATATCGATACGACGATGTATCGTCACAGAGATTTGATGATACGAGTATCGATACAGCTGGCCCTGTATCGATACTGTGGCACGTGTGCAGCAGTGGACCACGCTTAATTTTACAATGTTTAAAATTGAGTAGAAAAGTGCTAGAGTTTTCTAAAAAAGAATGAATAGAGCATCTGTTAATAATCTGGCCGCAGAGGAACACAAGTGGGTTGCCTGATATAAAGAGATGTAATCCCCAAAACAGAGCTTCACACTTGCACAATATGGAAATATCTGCTAAGTGTGTTACTTATCGTTGTCAACCTGGCAACCATGTGCATGCGCGCTCTCTCTCCAGTGTGGATAAACGCGCTTGCTTTCTGAAAACACTGGTTAGCTTGCAGTTTAGCGATCTCCACTTCAATATTCTATTCTCAGAAAAGTGTGATTCATCAACTGTTCAACTGTATGTATGAATTACCACCGTTTTGCCACGTTTCTTTATTAACAGTAAAGCTGTGGCTTTAATTCCTTTAGAAACAATGATGCTACCAGCTTCTTGTTGAGAAAGATAATGTAGCTCTAGAGCGATTAAACTATTTAGTTGATAAAACTGCGGGGCAGCGCTAAAAAGTTTGTTCCTGAACGTCTGAGTTCGGCCGCAACGTGATCTGTGTGTGTGACTGCACTTAACATCAAACTGCTTCTGTTCGGCTAGAATCGCTTTTAACTCGTGCATCTTCGGAAGCGGAGCTGCACGGAAAGTTACAAAATTTTGTGTACACCGCCACGCGTAACGACGTCGCGTGCACTCAAAGCGAACTTGCGGACGCGTCGAGTATAAATCAGCCTTAAATCAGCCTTGAGAGTGTGTGCGTTAGATACAGTGAAGACACCGCGTTGGTTTAGAACTCTTCTAATTTTTTTTTTTATTATAGAGAGTGTGTTAATTTGTGCGATGATAACCTACCAGCAATGTAAATGATTTTTTAAACACATTAGAATGAGTACATTACAATATAAATTTATTAGAACAAGTACATTATTATTTATGGGCTTAAAAAAAGATACAAACAATCAGAATATTGTACCTTGGGGAGTGCACAATGTAAACATGAAACATATGCCATTACCTATATTGTTCTGTGGTACAGTTATGGAGGCCCTTCATAATGTAGAGGTCAACTGCCTGCTCTGCCAATAGTTAGAAATGGCATAGTAAGCGGTGTTTAATAAACAGCTGTTTTTCAAAATTCTGCTGAGGTGAAATTCAGTGCAGTCATGTATCGTGATACGTATAGTATCGTGACTTTGCTGGTGATACACAGCCCTACTGTTTACTAGTGCTATGTTAAAAATATCGATACGACGATGTATCGTCACAGAGATTTGATGATACGAGTATCGATACAGCTGGCCCTGTATCGATACTGTGACACGTGTGCAGCAGTGGACCACGCTTAATATAATGTAGCTCTTGAGCGATTAAGCTATTTAGTTGATAAAATTGTTCCTGAATGTCTGAGTTCGGCCGCAGCGTGATGTGTGTGTGTGACTGCACTTAACACCAGACTGCTTGTTTCACACAAATGCTGGCACAGACATGCATGTTTGGCTAGAGTCGCTTTGAGATGAACTCGTGCATCTTCGGAAGCGGAGCTGCGCGGAAAGTTACAAAAAATGTTGTGCACACCGCCACGTGAAACGACATCGCGCGCACTCAACGCGAACTTGCGGACGCGTCGAGTATAAATCAGCCTTAAAGCAGCCTTGAGAGTGTGTGCATTGGATACAGTGAGGACAACGCGTTAGTTTAGAACTCTTCTAATTTTTTTTTTATTGTAGAGAGAGTGTTAATTTGTGCGATGATAACCTACCAGCAATGTAAATTATTTTTTAAACATATTAGAATGAGTACATTACAATATAAATTTATTAGAACAAGTACATTATAAATTTATTATACAAGATGCAAACAATCAGAATATTGTACCTGGTGGGGAGTGCACAATGTAAACATGAAACATATGCCATTACCTATATTGTACTGTGGTACAGTTATGGAGGCCCTTCATAATGCAGAGGTCAACTGCCTGCTCTGCCAATAGTTAGAAATGGCACTATAGTAAGCAGTGTTTAATAAACAGCTGTTTTTCTAAATTCTGCTGAGGTGAAATTCAGTGCAGTCATGTATCGTATCGTGAATTTGCTGGTGATACACAGCCCTACTGTTTACCTTACAAAGTGAATGGGAATCTGTGCTGCCAAGCTTCAAAATAATTCAAAAGTACCATAAACATTTTAGAAAAGCAGTCAAAATGATTATCTTCCAGGTTTTCTGAAGCTAATAGCTTTATGTGAGGAACAGACTGAAAGTCATGCAATCCATATCCATTCAACCTTCAGGTGGTTGCTTGATCAATAATGAAGCAATTGGTTTGAATATATGTGTAAGTATGGCTGTTGCGAGGGAATTTCCCTTGCGGTAATTTTGAGTGGCTCAATAGCGCAGTATGCGGTATTGCCGCCATAAATACACACACACACACACACACACACACACACACATATACAGTGGGGCAAAAAAGTATTTAGTCAGCCACCAATTGTGCAAGTTCTCCCACTTAAAAAGATGAGAGAGGCCTGTAATTTTCATCAAAGGTATACCTCAACTATGAGAGACAAAATGAGAAAAAAAAATCCAGAAAATCACATTGTAGGATTTTTAAAGAATTAATTGGTAAATTCCTCGGTAAAATAAGTATTTGGTCACCTACAAACAAGCAAGATTTAAAATGTGATTTTCTGGATTTTTTTTCTCATTTTGTCTCTCATAGTTGAGGTATACCTATGATGAAAATTACAGGCCTCTCTCATCTTTTTAAGTGGGAGAACTTGCACAATTGGTGGCTGACTAAATACTTTTTTTCCCCACTGTATATATATATATATAATTTGTGTGTCTATGTGTTACTATATAACTAACGAGGTCATATTCAGAAGACAATGAAACCGAAACCAAATAGTGTTGAAACGGGAAGTAAACAGAAGAGAATGACAAAATAACGGTCCACATAACAGAACATAAACCTGACAATAAGATCGTTAGGCTATCGTTAGCCTATATGTATAACAGTTAGCCTAGTTGTAATCTAATCTTCTAATCTGACGGGACAAGAGACTTTCTATTGATATTTCCTCCTGCGTGCGTTCTAGACGGCTGTCAGTCAGTGCAGTTAAAGTGTTGCGCCACAAGGTGGTTGAACGTGACTGTCATTCAACTACACGTTCAAAAACGCTAATTCATTCATTCAAAGAGACTATTGAAACACGCTGTTGAAATAATTTTAACTTTGAGCGACACTTTAGAAGGCTCAGCTGACCAGCTATGCGTCGATGCTAAGACCGAGATTTCGCTTTCCCTGGACATGACAACCTATTTTCACAAATATATATGACTCGGCCTGGAGGACAGACGCAAGTAATCGCACGCGCTCAGTCGATCTCTCTCTCATTCACTGTCTGTTTAGGCTTGTTAAGTGCAAATCTACGGAGCCTCTGTACAAATCAGCATGGTACACATTATGTTATCATTACTAACTTGTTTAATATTCAGTCCACAAGCATGAAGGGTAAAACGAGAAGGGCATAACCTTACGAAAAAATAAAACACGCAAAAATTGCGGTTGCTGCGGTTCTTGCATTCCTCTGCGGTTTGCTCGTCAATAGCGCGGTATTGCGATATTGCAGTTATCGCGACAGCCCTATGTGTAAGTGCAAATGAGATATGAAGGGAAGATATGTGAATGTTGATTTTTGTTGTCATGTAACTTCAGAAGACTTAAAATATAGCTTATAATCTCATGCAGTGTTATGGTTAATTAGAACTATTACATTTTTTGTTTGAAATAAAGCTAAAATCAATATTACATGAAAAACTGTAAACTTAAATGAAAATTAGAAATGTTTTGTTGGCAAATAACAAAACAAAATGTCTAAAACTGATATAAGAATAAAGCAAAATAGATATATAAAAATAAAAATGAAAAAAGCACATACAATTATAAAACTTGAAGTATAGCCTATATTTAAATAACTTAATATACAAATCAAAGCTAATTCAAAGTAGTAATAAATACTATAATGGTAAAATAGCATAAGATATAAATGAAAACAACTGAAAATATAAAACATTTATTTATTTAAAAATAATTAAAATTCGATAAAAAATTGAGCAATAATTAAGTCTTGCTTCTATGGTGCCATTTTGGAACTTGACAGCTCCAGTCCCCTTGACAGGCTCTTTCTTTAGCATTTCTCCTTCTGTGTTCCGCAGAAGAAAAGCATTAAGATACAAGTTAACCATAAGTATGAGCAATAGTAGGGGTGGGGGAAAAAATCGATACAGCATAGTATCGCGATATTTTCCGCGGCAATACTGTATCGATACACAGACGCCAAGTATCAATCTTTTATTATACTATTTGGTAGAATAATAAAATAAATTTCTTTGCAGTCCACTAGATGGTGGTGAGTTTTTTTTCTGGTGAGGTCAGCTGGGTCACCTTCAGCATGCAGTAAGTTAGTAAAATAAAGAGGGCGGCATCGCGGAAAGTTATCAGGAAAGCCCCGTCCGCGTTTAAATTGGATGTATGGACTTACTTCGGATTTGTAAACAAGGAGGGGATGTAAGTAGGGATGCACTGAAAATATAGGCTACATATAATAATAATAATAATAATATATGGCGCATCGCGCCCCGCCCGGCAGTGTTCAGTGTACATGTTTCACTCTCCTCGTCACTGCGCGGTTTGACGCTCCGCTCAATATTCCGATCTATGAATGTGTGTTCCGCTCGTGTACCGCTCATGCTCATCGGAAAAGCAAAGCCCGCTCAAATAATGCACTGACAGGAAATTTCTATGCAGTATAGGCCTACTTGTTCCGATTTGCAGTAGCGCTACTGTGCTGTAACATGGTGTAGGCTAGTTCAGCTGTACTGGGCAACGCTGGTAAAATAATGCTTCCTTCAGTGACGCTATGCTATGCTCTGCTTATATGCTCTGATAATAATAGCTTTGTAGGACTATACATTATTTGGATAATTAGTCAAAAAAAACAACAACAACTTATATCTGATTCTGTTACATAGAAGTGAATAAAAATAAAATATTGATATTTAATATTAAGGTTACTTTTTTCAATAATGTTCCTTTAGTTAATGTATTAACTATCATGAACGAACAATGAACAATACATTTATTACAGTATTTAATCATCTTTCTTAATGTTAGTTAATGAGAATACAGTTATTCACTGTTAGTTCATGTTACTTCAGAGTGCATTAACTAGGGGTGCTCCGATCAGGATTTTTGAGGCCGATCACCGATCGCCAATCACAGAAAGCAGTATCTGCCGATACCGATCTTTTTAAAGCCTAGTTTTTATAATTTATAACTATTTATAGTGATACTCCAATCAGGATTTTTAGACATTTATTCAGGGCCTGAATTTCATTTTTGAAAATGGGGCGAATTCCCCTCTTATACACTGTATATATACTCTTGTGAGAGGGGAAGCAGCAGGGACTGCGTTTTCACAGAGGAGTCTGCTACGGATCCGAGGCTGTTTACCACAAACACAACATTTATCCATTATTTTGATTTCAAATCCAAACATTGTCACTGAAAATGCTTTTTCAGCATTGCAATTCTTTTTTGTTACACAGTACAGTAATACAGTCTTTCACAGACATGTTTAAGCACAATAAATATAAGCAACACATTATTCATTGCTTTTTACTTTTGCCATTTACTTCTAGATTTATAACTAGATAAATATAAACAAAATCGAGTTGAACGTCCTTCAAGGACAGCTCATCCACACTTTGCTCCATCCTTATTCTGCTCTGTCACTCTTCAACAACCTGCCTGTTCTGTCTGAGTGCCGTATATTTATCACAGGTTACAGCCTGCTCAGAGCATCGTTATGCACATGCTGCGCACAGACCCCACAAATAAAACGTGTGACGTTATGCGTGCAGCGCATGCATAGCAGTCCTGAGCGCAAGCTGTACCGGTGGTCAATAAGAATAAAGGGCAGATATGCTGTTCTAAATGGACGTCGGGAACGGGATATTGTTAGACTGCCCGCTCCCGTTCAAATTACACCAGAGTAGACTTGTGCCGGTATTCGGTAATGCGATATATCACGGTAATGAATATGCACGATATTGTTATCGTGGGCACTTCTAAATACCGTGAATAATTATATATAACAAATTATTCAGAAATTTGAATGCATTTTAAGAATACTTTTCCCATAAACTGGTCAAAATGCACAACACCGCTGTATGCTGCCTGAAAGACGTGTGCGCACTCTGATGTAAATAAGCGCGGACGAGAAGCACATGGCGTAACATGTGAGAGATGCTCTGGTGAAAGCGCACTTTCACTCTCTGACAGCAGATGGCGCTAAACTGCAGAAGAAATAATAATAATAATTAATTTAAATGCAGCCGTAACCCTGTAAACCCTGTAAACAAAGCAGCTGCACTACTTTGTTTCTGAATCATGTTTAAATTATTTAAACAGCCATTCAGATTTGTGTATTTGCCATGATGTATTTGCCATGATCACAGCGCCAAATACTTAAATATTTAGACTTATTAGGTTATTTATTTTCAAACTTTTTTACATTTTAATCTGGACTACAACATGCCCTAGATATTGTTTGAAAGTGTTTTGACTCTTTATTGTTCGGTCACACTTTACATTAGGGCTTCATTAGTTAACATTAGTTAATTCATTAGTTAACATAAACTGCCAATGAAAAATTCTTCTGAACATTCATTAATCTTAGGTATTCCAATATTTAATAACACGTTGTTAAAATCGAAAGTTGCAACTGTGTTATTTAATGAGCTAACATGAACTAAGACTTGTATTTTTTAAACAAAGATTAATAACTTCTGTAGCAAATGTAGCTATTGCTCATTGTGAATGTTACTGCATTAACTAAGGTTAACTAATGAGGTCTTATTGTAAAGTAATACCTATTGGTCTTTATAGTTCTTTTGCACTTTAATCTGTGTAAAACTTTTAACTTTATACATTTTTCTGTATTGCTTTATTGCATTTAAATGTTCATTTATTTTTGTTATAAGAAAAAAGTTATTAAACCTGTTATACTGTATTATGACAGCACTTTTGAAAAAAAAAACCCCCTAAATTTCAATATCGTGATAATACCGTATACCGTGATAAAAAGCATTAGCAATTAATCGCAACATGAAAATTTGTTACCGGCATATTTTTTATTTACGTTTTATTCGGGAATTTAATCCCGCAGCGCAAAAAATCCAATCGGCTCCTGCGGGAGATCCGCGGGTATGCAGACCTCTACTTG
Source organism: Sinocyclocheilus grahami (assembly GCF_001515645.1). Classification (NCBI taxonomy): domain Eukaryota; kingdom Metazoa; phylum Chordata; class Actinopteri; order Cypriniformes; family Cyprinidae; genus Sinocyclocheilus; species Sinocyclocheilus grahami. The sequence goes on along the minus strand of NW_015505208.1, from coordinate 833,494 downwards.
CAGCGCAGCAGTAGACTCGGTGCGGAAATGATCTCTGCACTGCTGCAGATGCACCGCTACTGGACTCACTACTGAACAGCAACCGTGTGCAGTGAATGCTTTAATCCGTTAACATGAGCGCGGAAAAAATACGCACCACGTATGCCCTACAAACGGAGTAATGTGAACCTGGCGTTATGTGTTGTGCGCTGCGAGTGGGCATGAGCGCACGGTCTCCAGGAGAGCACGCGAGCGCTGAATGGTTAAACACTGGCAAGAATTAAAAAGAAATGCAATTTATACATTTTAGTGATGATATGACACTGCCTCGACTGTGCAAGTGACAATTCCGGTGTCAAATGTGCAGCATGTAGCTCGCTTATAGACAGACGCGATGTGTGGTGATTTGAATTGTATTTTGTTGTATCTTGAGACAGAAAGAGAGAGAGCGCGCGGATGGTGATTCACTCACGCTGCGTGTGAAATTACATCTCACACAAGGTTTTCAAATTACTTTGTTATTTAATGAAAAAATATGAAGGTGAGTACCTCACCTTCAGAATTATAATTATTTCACCCGCGCCGGACAGAGATTGAGACGGTGCCGCTGCATGTCATGCCAAAGCTCTCACGGCAGGCGTCATCGGCTTGAGATCGTTTTTTTGAGATCAGCCTTTTAGAGACCGCCGATCGATCATCCCAACGTGATTATCGGGCGATAGTGATCGGTAGCCGATCGATCGGAGCACCCCTAGCATTAACTGTTAACAAGCACAACTGTTGATTTTAATAATGCATTAGTAAATGTTGAAATGAACATGAACTAAGATTAGTAAATGCTGAAGAACTATTGTTCATTCTTAGTTAATTAACTAAAGTAGTTAACTAATGAACCTTATTGTAAAGTGTTACCAATATTAATATAAATTCTGTCCAGTTTTATTGTGTTACTTTCAGTAAAAGTGTGGTTATTTTATTGGCTTGTTTATTTTAAATTCAGTCTGACAAAATTACTTTATATTATTTAATAAAATAATAAATAATCATTACAAAGCATTTTCGGTTTTGGTTTTCGGCCAAGTGCATCCAGAATTTTCGGTTTCAGTTTCGGCCCAGAATTTTCATTTCGGTGCATCCCTAGATGTAAGACTACATGTTTAATTTAATTTAATTTAAATTTAACAGTAATTTACTTTCAAATGCCCCAATTGCTGAAGGGTCTGCACAACTTTTTAGTACAATTTC
>NW_015505208.1:801202-829859 GCF_001515645.1 Sinocyclocheilus grahami | reverse complement strand
AGCCATTCAGATTTGTGTATTTGCTATGATGTTCATCACAGCGCCAAATACTTATTTTAGACTTAATAGGCTATTTATTTTCAAACTTTTTTTACATTTTAATCTGGACTACAACATGCCCTAGATATTGTTTGAAAGTGTTTTGACTCTTTATTGTTCGGTCACACTTTACATTAGGGCTTCATTAGTTAACATTAGTTAATTCATTAGTTAACATAAACTGCCAATGAAAAATTCTTCTGAACATTCATTAATCTTAGGTATTCCAATATTTAATAACACGTTGTTAAAATCGAAAGTTGCAACTGTGTTATTTAATGAGCTAACATGAACTAAGACTTGTATTTTTTAAACAAAGATTAATAACTTCTGTAGCAAATGTAGCTATTGCTCATTGTGAATGTTACTGCATTAACTAAGGTTAACTAATGAGGTCTTATTGTAAAGTAATACCTATTGGTCTTTATAGTTCTTTTGCACTTTAATCTGTGTAAAACTTTTAACTTTATACATTTTTCTGTATTGCTTTATTGCATTTAAATGTTCATTTATTTTTGTTATAAGAAAAAAGTTATTAAACCTGTTATACTGTATTATGACAGCACTTTTGAAAAAAACCCCCCTAAATTTCAATATCGTGATAATACCGTATACCGTGATAAAAAGCATTAGCAATTAATCGCAACATGAAAATTTGTTACCGGCATATTTTTTATTTACGTTTTATTCGGGAATTTAATCCCGCAGCGCAAAAAATCCAATCGGCTCCTGCGGGAGATCCGCGGGTATGCAGACCTCTACTTGCAGCGCAGCAGTAGACTCGGTGCGGAAATGATCTCTGCACTGCTGCAGATGCACCGCTACTGGACTCACTACTGAACAGCAACCGTGTGCAGTGAATGCTTTAATCCGTTAACATGAGCGCGGAAAAAATACGCACCACGTATGCCCTACAAACGGAGTAATGTGAACCTGGCGTTATGTGTTGTGCGCTGCGAGTGGGCATGAGCGCACGGTCTCCAGGAGAGCACGCGAGCGCTGAATGGTTAAACACTGGCAAGAATTAAAAAGAAATGCAATTTATACATTTTAGTGATGATATGACACTGCCTCGACTGTGCAAGTGACAATTCCGGTGTCAAATGTGCAGCATGTAGCTCGCTTATAGACAGACGCGATGTGTGGTGATTTGAATTGTATTTTGTTGTATCTTGAGACAGAAAGAGAGAGAGCGCGCGGATGGTGATTCACTCACGCTGCTTGTGAAATTACATCTCACACAAGGTTTTCAAATTACTTTGTTATTTAATGAAAAAATATGAAGGTGAGTACCTCACCTTCAGAATTATAATTATTTCACCCGCGCCGGACAGAGATTGAGACGGTGCCGCTGCATGTCATGCCAAAGCTCTCACGGCAGGCGTCATCGGCTTGAGATCGTTTTTTTGAGATCAGCCTTTTAGAGACCGCCGATCGATCATCCCAACGTGATTATCGGGCGATAGTGATCGGTAGCCGATCGATCGGAGCACCCCTAGCATTAACTGTTAACAAGCACAACTGTTGATTTTAATAATGCATTAGTAAATGTTGAAATGAACATGAACTAAGATTAGTAAATGCTGAAGAACTATTGTTCATTCTTAGTTAATTAACTAAAGTAGTTAACTAATGAACCTTATTGTAAAGTGTTACCAATATTAATATAAATTCTGTCCAGTTTTATTGTGTTACTTTCAGTAAAAGTGTGGTTATTTTATTGGCTTGTTTATTTTAAATTCAGTCTGACAAAATTACTTTATATTATTTAATAAAATAATAAATAATCATTACAAAGCATTTTCGGTTTTGGTTTTCGGCCAAGTGCATCCAGAATTTTCGGTTTCAGTTTCGGCCCAGAATTTTCATTTCGGTGCATCCCTAGATGTAAGACTACATGTTTAATTTAATTTAATTTAAATTTAACAGTAATTTACTTTCAAATGCCCCAATTGCTGAAGGGTCTGCACAACTTTTTAGTACAATTTCAAGTTGCACCGTTTAAAATACCTGTAGTAGTGCATACCTGTTTACACTTAATTAAGGTGGACTAGATTAGACTGTAATACAAATAGTTGAGTTTGCCAGGTGCATACAACATTTATGACAGGTTTTCATGAAAGTGCTGGTCAGTTTGTCTGCTTAACAAATCCCATTTTTGCACGGCAACAATAAAACCAGAGTGAGATAAACTTAGAAATGTTTCTTTTTAGTTAAAACAGATGTTGTCAAAGTTTTCCTTTTTGGGACATAATTTGAAGTTGGAAAAAGGTAATAAATTGCAATATATCGCAATATATTTAAAATCGCAAAAACATTGTATCGTGACACAAGTATCGTGATAATATCATACCGTGAGGCCTCTGGTGATTCCCACCCCTAAGCAATAGTAGGGATGCTTTGCTTTTGCAATAACCGCTAATTGTGAAATAAACTGCGAGAAACTTAATGTGTGTGTTGTCCATTCACCAGTCGTCACAAAGCCAGAAAGCTCAGCTTATGTTTGTAGACGTGTGGCTCCATCACATCTCAAACTAAATATATATGTGTCTTTTGTATTTTGTTCCTACAGGTGACATTACACGGAAGGGCTACGAAAAGAAACGAGCTAAACTTCTCGCACCGTTCATACCACAGACCCAAAGTAAGACTCACCACACAGACTTCCTCTCTGCTAATTTTCCTCCTCTTCTCTGTTTCTTCTTTTGCATGCCACACAATGTCATCGTCACACTGGTCGAGTCAATTAAATATAATATAGAAGTATGACATCTGTGACATTGCATCAATTATGTTGCTCTATTTTAACCCAGTTCCATAAAATATGCATCTGAAATTTGTTTTTATTTTCTCTGTACTGTTTGCATGTGTGGCTCCATGCTGCGCCCTAATGGTGATCTGTAGAACTTCACCTGCTGAAGGCATCAATATCTTCATTAAGAGACTGCACTTTAAAAATAAAATGAACACTTGAAATAGTATTTTGGCCAAAGCAACCATTAGTAAACCATCTTTTTATCTGGAAGCATCGTGTAATTTGATTATTTTCCGATCATGCCATCACACTTCTCAGGGTCTTTCCGGCCTGTTAATGTCCACACACAAACAAACACACACACATACATTTAGGCTTCCTGTAAGCAGCAGCCCACTGGCAGGCATGAAAGAGGAACTGAAACGGGTAAGTTCACTATATTGGTGGGTTTTGACAGTTCAGTGACCTCATATTTGACGTCCTTGTTCTATAGTTACACAAACCATTACATACTAGATTGCAGGGACAAGTTGTTTACACAATATAGGTTTGACCTTCAAATATCTCAATCGCAATATGTAGCCATATTTGTAAACCCCCAATATCAAATGTGCAAGTGTGTCTTCAAAGGTGCCATTTTAACGCTTTGAAGTTAAAGTTCACCCCCTGCTGTCCACTTCTGCCCCGTCTGTGTCTAATTTCCATCCTCATACTGTATATATATATATTTACTCACCCTGTGATCTTTATAGATGTGGATGTGAGCATCCAGCTAACCCCGGGCCTTTCTTCAAACCCTACCTCTACCCCTAATGCCATCCCCGTTGCCGCCCCACGGCAACACCGAGCTCACCGAAGCGGGGGAACACGAGATGACCGCTACCGGTCAGGTAAGCAAAATCAGTTTGCCAGTACACTACTGTTCAAAAATTTGGGGTTGGTAATAGGGCTGTAAGATAAATCGCATGCGATTGTCATGTGCATCTCGTCAGTAAAGCCGGTTCTGTGATTAGTCTAGATCTGCGATTATGAACGCGATATTGCGTAGCTTGCGTAGCTAAATGCAGCTCTATCTGAAAGCATGGAGATTTTTACAAATGTTTCTCGCCTGCATTTGTTATTAGAAATACAGTAATATTGTGAAATATTACAATTTAAATTTTTTTTTTCCATTTTAATATATTTTAAAATGCAATAGATTCATGTGATGACATTCAGATTTTCAGCAGCCATTACATTAGTCTTAAAGGGATAGTTCACCCAAAAATAGGGATGTAACGATTCACTCAACTCACGATTCAATTCGATTCACGATTTTGATTTCATGATTCGATTTGAGTCACAATTTTTTATTTTTTTTTACAAAATGAGATTTAAGACAAATTATAAATAAAGGTGTCCTTTTATTATTACTTGGACAAAATGCTGCGTGTTTCTTTGTGAAATTGAAATATAACTATAATAATATACTAATATAGCACTTGTATATTATTGCTCTTTTGTTGGTTTTGATTGCTTCTATTGTCCTCATTTGTAAGTCGCTTCGAATAAAAGCATCTGCTAAATAACAAAATTTTAATATAATGTAAATAACAAAACTAAATTGAAATTTTAAAACAAGCCCCAAATCAAATAAATAAGTAACACAAATAAAATAAATAAAGGCTTTGTCTGTGCTCTTTCCCTTTAAAATTAGAGGCAACCACCGCATTTTAATCATGATCCAAACAAAGATGCTGCATACATGCAACTTGACCAGTTTTTAATCTAAATTACATTGTATAATTCCGAAATTTGAAGCAAAAACAGACTTGACTTCAGTTTTGTGAAACTATACATAAAAAATATCTACATGAAACAGAAACAGCAGACGAGCTGAATGAGACGCAGATTCACTCTCTGCCAGGAGGTGGCGCTTAAAGCGTTTCCTTGGTTTCCGCTGTAAACAAAGCAGCACTGCATTTATGAACTTTAATATGCATTATACAGATTCAAGATGAAAAGAAAAAATACCATCTAAACTTTTCTAAAGACAGTAAGTTCCCCTCAGACATACATTCATATAAACTCCTACCCCTAATTGAATCGCGATTTGTTTAGCATCTCAACCGATTTGAATCGTCACATATTTGAATCGATTTTCAACCGGTTCGCGGTTAATCGTTACATCCCTACCCAAAAATGAAAATTCTGTCATTAATTACTCACCCTCATGTCATTCCAAACCTGTAAGATCTTCGTTCATCTTCGAAAACACAAATTAAGATCAAAATCCGAGAGCTTTCTGACCCTGCATAGACAGCAAGGGAACTGACACGTTCAAGGCCCAGAAAGGTAGTAAGGACATCATTAAAATAGTCCATGTGACATTTATGAAGCTACAAGAATACTTTTTGTGTTCAGAGAAAACAAAAATGACAACTTTATTCAATAATTTCTTCTCTTCCGAAGATGTCTTACAAGTTTGGAACAACATTTTGGAACAGCATTTTACATTTCTACCGATACCTTTTGAGACTGACCCAAAGAAGCCCATTTCAAATTTTTACAAGGCAAAACATCTATATTATTTGGAATATGGAGGATTTTGGAAAAGTTAGCAATGGAGAAAGATGCTTTGTCTCCTTGTTATTCTCCGTGTAGTTACAGCATCAACCAGAAGGTACTAACCAGCCAAACCTCAAGTCATTTCTTAAACCAGGCCCAAATAAACATACATTGTGTTACTGAATGCCTCTATGTAGCTCTCTAATGTATTTGTCACCACGAAGAGAAATTTCTTTGTCTCTACATGAGTCAGTTTAGTAACTACAGTCACTGTTTGGTGACATTGCTGGATGTCTCATCTGCCTCCTGTCATGTGGCATTGTGTAACTGTTTTTCTCTCCGTTTGCCCTTCTGTACTGTTTATTCTCTCTTCTCATTGTTCTTTGCATCCGTCTGATAGATATCCACACAGAAGCTGTGCAGGCAGCTCTGGCCAGGCATAAAGAGGAGAAGATGGCCCTTCCCATGCCCACTAAGCGTCGTTCAGCCTTCGTTCAATCTCCTGCGGAAAACTGCACTCCTCCCGGTTGGTCCCACTTCGCCCACAAGCCTTCTGCTGCTCCTTCTGTCCAGATCTCACTGACCAGCAGGGTCTCAGAAAATACAGGAACACCCGAACCTTTAGGGCACACCCTGGCCACATATATATAACAAATTTGATACATATGATTAATTTAATTAAGTAACCACAATTTCACTGCAAATACACTCTTAAGGCAATATATCTGTCTGCCTTTTGTTGTCTTATCTGCATTTAGTTTTTTGTTTCTGTGCAAAAATAGCTTTTTTTTTAACTGTTGTTGTATACGTGTCGCCACAGATACATCATCGGCATCAGAGGACGAGGGCTCCCTGCGGAGGCGTCAGGCCGCAATCAGTGCAATGCTGGCTCAGAATCTCCAGAGTCCTGAGTACTGGATCAACCGCTCTGTCCAGGGCTCCTCCACCTCCTCCTCCGCCTCCTCCACACTCTCTCATGGAGACGGCAAAACTCACAACCACAGCCAGGGGCAGACCAGCGTGCTCGCTGACGTGCTGGCACACACCCGCATAGGTACTGCAGGATAATGAGTCACACATACACACATGTTCAGGTGCTGAATAATAGACAACCACTAATACACACACAAAAGAGCTTCAGTTTTATAGTTGTCTCACACTTACGTAGGCACTATTTGACTTCTATTAACCTGGTCAAGGCAAAACAAAGCAGTAGCAAATCATAATTTCCAAATCAGTCAGCATTTAATACAACTAATCAAACCTGTTTGTTCAGTTGTGTTTCATATTGAGCACGGGTTCACCAGATGAATCACTGTGCTGTCATGTGTCCTCACTGCAGAGAGCAGCAGCGTTCCGCCTGACGTCACGTCCACAGTGCCTCAGGACAGGAACTCCAGAGTGGACCTGCCACCCAACATCGCAGTGAAGGGCATGAGCCGCGGCCAGAGCTGCTCCAGCATGATGGACACTGCCGGCGGTATGGGCAACACCACATATCTAGCTTTGTGTTGAATATTTGATTCAAAGCAAAATATCGTATTAAAATATAAAAAATTTTTTTTGTGAATTGATTGACATGAAGCATTGTTAATAATGTACTCCTCAGCAGCGTTCCGCCTGACGTCACGTCCACAGTGCCTCAGGACAGGAACTCCAGAGTGGACCTGCCACCCAACATCGCAGTGAAGGGCATGAGCCGCGGCCAGAGCCGCTCCAGCATGATGGACACTGCCGGCGGTATGGGCAACACCACATATCTAGCTTTGTGTTGAATATTTGATTCAAAGCAAAATATCGTATTAAAATATAAAAAAAATTTTGTGAATTGATTGACATGAAGCATTGTTAATAATGTACTCCTATTAATCTGTGTTTTTGTGTTTTTTTTTTTTTTTTGGTGTATTTTCTTACCCAATAGCAGTTTTTCTTTTACAACATCCCATATTAACATTTAATATTAACATTTGGTAGATAGCTAATTAGCTGTTATTAAAAACATATATATATTTATATTAATTGAATTATAAATTAATTAATGCTTTTAGAAATTTCAAGATATCGCAAGATATAACTAATTGATAGAAAATATGATTGCAGGATTTAAAAAATTAGATTTAGAATTTGTTTTTTAAATATATTAATTATAATAATAATGTTTTTTATACGAGTAACTCCAGTTAAGCTCAGCTCTAAAATATTTTGTTTGCAAGAAAACCTATTAAAAAAAAAATCCTTATCCAGTAATCACAAGAGACTGTAAAAAATAATGTAAATTCATTGACTTGAATGGCTTTTTTCACTTCCTGTTAAGTATAAAAGTGATGCCTGGTTCATCACTCACGTTTATTAGCACTATTCACTTTCCCGAATGAGCAACACAAAACTTTTCCTGTCAGTGCCTTTTTTAAGAGAGATTGTAAATTGACATGGTTATGTTTTTCTGTTAACATTTGAATGTTTTTTTGCTTCCTCCTTGTTCGTGATGCCATCTGACTGTAGGAAAAGGTAGGGGTGGAGGGGTGTTTAGTGCAGTGCAGTGACACCCAGTGGTTTTGTCTTCCCAACTTGGTCCTGTTTGATTCTGTGTGTTGTTCCAGCTTGCTTGTTGTGACAAAACTCCTGATGGAATCATCTGTATTTGCTTTGACTCTGTATTTGCTTTGACCAGCTCACATTTCAGTAATATGAACAGGTGAATGAGAATATTTCTGTCAACAGGTGTTCCAGCACACAGTCATGTCTCCACCAAAATACAGCAGCTGCTCAACACGTTAAAGAGACCCAAGCGGCCTCCACTCAGCGAGTTCTTCCTGGATGACTCTGAAGAGATTGTTGAATGTATGAAGCTATTTTTGGTGTATTCTGCTTTTAAATTATTTTATAATTTAACAAAAAATATTGATACAAATTATAACAGAATATAATTTTTACAAGTTTTTGAAGAACCTGATTATCTTGCTCTCAGCATGATTTAAGAATGATCCAAAGAGCATCTTGAGCCTCAGTGGAAGCAAGAAAATCTTTACAAATAGTCACTTGATCAGAGTCACAAATGTACCTGATTAGTGACCTAGAATTAGTCCCAGATTTTCAGTATCCTCAGACCTTTGGACCCGACTGTAACTAAATGCTTTGTCTTCTTTACTTACAGTTCGCCAGCCAGATCCCAACACACCCATGTATTTGCTTTGACTCTGTATTTGCTTTGACCAGCTCACATTTCAGTAATATGAACAGGTGAATGAGAATATTTCTGTCAACAGGTGTTCCAGCACACAGTCATGTCTCCACCAAAATACAGCAGCTGCTCAACACGTTAAAGAGACCCAAGCGGCCTCCACTCAGCGAGTTCTTCCTGGATGACTCTGAAGAGATTGTTGAATGTATGAAGCTATTTTTGGTGTATTCTGCTTTTAAATTATTTTATAATTTAACAAAAAATATTGATACAAATTATAACAGAATATCATTTTTACAAGTTTTTGAAGAACCTGATTATCTTGCTCTCAGCATGATTTAAGAATGATCCAAAGAGCATCTTGAGCCTCAGTGGAAGCAAGAAAATCTTTACAAATAGTCACTTGATCAGAGTCACAAATTTACCTGATTAGTGACCTAGAATTAGTCCCAGATTTTCAGTATCCTCAGACCTTTGGACCCGACTGTAACTAAATGCTTTGTCTTCTTTACTTACAGTTCGCCAGCCAGATCCCAACACACCCAAGCCAGAGGGGCGACAGATCATTCCAGTAAAGGGGGAGCCACTAGGGGTGGTCAGTAACTGGCCTCCAGCTCTGCAGGCGGCACTGGCACGTTGGGGAGCCACACAGGCCAAGAGTCCAGCCCTCACTGCCTTGGACATCACCGGCAAACCACTCTACACCCTTACTTATGGTAAGATGTTTGAATGGGCACAAGTAGTTTTGAGATGTTTTAATGGAATAGTTCACCAAAAATTAAAGCTGTCATTATTTACTCACCCTCCTGTCATTCAAAACCCATATGCTACTATATTTATTATTTGTCTGAGCTTATGTCACCCCTTGATCTCTGTAGGTAAACTGTGGAGTCGCAGTCTGAAGTTGGCGTACACACTGTTAAACAAACTTGGCACCAAAAATGAACCAGTTCTGAAACCTGGAGATAGGGTAAGATTTCAACACAGTACTTGGTGCACTGCAATCATATACTGCTCTCAGCTCAAGGCTGTGTCTTATTCTCCATATTTCTCCCTTTAGGTGGCGTTAGTTTATCCTAACAGTGATCCTGGGATGTTCTGGGTGGCCTTTTACGGGTGCCTTCTCGCCGAGGTCATTCCTGTCCCAATAGAGGTGCCTTTATCTCGGAAGGTATGAGAGAAGATTAAGTATGAACAACTCTTCAAACATGATGTCGGCTATATGAAGTGTTCAAAGTTGTTTGTCTGATTTTTAGGATGCAGGAAGTCAGCAGATAGGCTTCTTATTGGGCAGCTGTGGTGTGGGTCTCGCTCTCACTAGTGAAGTGTGTCTAAAAGGACTCCCAAAGACCCAGAATGGAGAAATAATGCAATTTAAAGGTTAGCTCCCTGTTGCTTTTTCTTATTTTATCACCTTGCTCCATCAAATTCATTAAGTTTTCTTTTGAAGCTGTAGAATGGAAGTCTAACCTGTTTTCTTACAGGATGGCCTCGGCTCAAATGGGTGGTCACTGATACCAAGTATCTCACCAAACCCTCCAAGGACTGGCAGCCACACATTCCTACTGCAAACACTGACACGGCTTACATAGAGGTGAGTGCAGGCAGGAGAGCGCACATTTGTTTTGATGAGTAAGAATACTTTCAATCTGTCTAAATCTGTGATGTGTGTGTTTTCAGTACAAGGCCTCTAAGGAGGGTACAGTGATGGGAGTGGCTGTGTCGAAAATCTCCATGCTGACACACTGTCAGGCTCTAACGCAGGCCTGTAATTACTGTGAAGGTGAGTGCTACACTACTGTTGTACAACAAATGCATGTAAACCTGTTATTGGAGTAGCAAAATGCTGAGCGGCTCTTGGTTCTAGATTTAAGTAATGAGATAAATTAATTTATAATCATATTTAGTCATAGATTATTTCATTAGATTTATACTAATTAGATAATTTTTCTGAATAGTAATTTGAAGTGGAGATTACTTGTTTTCTGTGTCATTTTTTTTTCCATTTAATTCTTCATCAAATTGTTATCCAGACTTGAATCTTGGCCTATTGACTGGCTTATCTTAATTTATCAGCCTGTGTAAGTTTAGAATTTAAATTTGTACACTTTAAATGTAGGTCTAAAATGATTTTTGCAATTAGTGTTATTTTAGTATTATAGTATTTATTGCGATTTTGAATAAGCTTTTATTTTTGTATTTTTAGTTTCATTTTAATTTTAGTTTAAATCTTAGTTTTTTTATGTGCTAGTTTAAGTGCTTGAACTTAAACTGATTTACATCAGAGAGTGGCCAAGGCAACTAATTTCTAATTTAAGTTTTTCATCTAATATTTATATTCTATTTTATTTCAGCTTTATTTCAGGTATCAAAAATTATTCTTAATAGTTTAATTAACAATAACAACAAATAATATAATTATATTATATTATATTATATTACTGTTGTCAAAAGTACCGACCACGATACCATTCGGTTGTATTTTTAGTTTCATTTTAATTTTAGTTTAAATCTTAGTTTTTTTATGTGCTAGTTTAAGTGCTTGAACTTAAACTGATTTACATCAGAGAGTGGCCAAGGCAACTAATTTCTAATTTAAGTTTTTCATCTAATATTTATATTCTATTTTATTTCAGCTTTATTTCAGGTATCAAAAATTATTCTTAATATATTCTAAATATTATATTATATTACTGTTGTCAAAAGTACCGACCACGATACCATTCGGTACTGAAATTTAAAAAACCGTCAATTTCCTGCTAAGATTTGAGTGTTGTTGAGCAGATTCCTCAACATTGATGATTGGTCATTGTGTTCACGCACTCAAAACTAAACAGTGCTCAAATCATAGCGGAAAATGGACTTTTTAAAATTTCAGTACCGAATGGTATCGTGGTCGGTACTTTTGACAACACTAAAATAAAAGAACATTTTGCTCTTATAGTAATGTACTTTTTTCAAAGAGAATTGTATTTTCCTGTTCTCTTTTCTTAGGAGAAACACTGGTTAATGTCCTGGATTTCAAGAAAGACTCAGGCCTTTGGCATGGAGTTGTAACCGTGAGCATTACTGAATATTTATGTTTTGTGAGTTCTTTTCCGTTTTACAGACTTCCTGCATGACTCACTCTGTTTTCTTACAGAGTGTCATGAACAGGATCCACACTATTAGTGTGCCATACTCTGTCATGAAGGCTTGTCCACTGTCCTGGGTGCAGAGAGTTCATGTTCACAAAGGTAAAGACATCCTCAACATCTGAGCTTATAATTGCTTCAGCAATCTGGCTGATGGTCAATCATCTAGAGAAATCATGGCACATTATCAAAATATCAACAGTTCTGTGCTACAATATCAAAATGTCTTTCATGTATATGTGTGCGCACAGCTCGTGTGGCCTTGGTGAAATGTAGAGATCTGCACTGGGCTATGATGGCTCACAGAGATCAGAAAGACACCAATCTGTCTTCCCTGCGCATGCTGATTGTAGCTGATGGAGCCAATCCTTGTGAGTAAACAAGCTGTGAGCTTGAAGTGGCTGTGTTTCTGTATTTCAGCGCAAATAAATTATCCATATTTCTGTCTTAGGGTCTGTCTCTTCATGTGATGCATTCCTGAACGTGTTTCAGTCTCATGGTTTGAAACCTGAGATGATATGTCCATGTGCTTCCTCCCCTGAGGCCATGACGGTGGCTATCCGCAGGTACCTGCATGTATCAAGAGCTATACACATCATCATTATACTCTTAATTGCCATAGATATGTTTTAAAGTCACTTGATGTGTTTAGGCCTGGTGCTCAGGGTGCTCCGCTCCCTGCCAGGGCCATTCTGTCAATGGCAGGACTCAGTCACGGGGTGATTCGGGTCAACACAGAGGATAAGAACTCAGCCCTTACCGTGCAAGATGTAGGACATGTCATGCCTGGAGGTGAGACTCCGCAACCATTTATAAATTTCACTGTAGATCATGTATACATGACGTGAACTGTTGCCAAGTTTGAAACCAACTGCCACCTTGGAAACTACTAATGGGTATTGACAACAAATTTAGCATGCAATACATCAGAAAAAAACTGTATCCGATTTAAATCTTTTTAGTAGCATGCACAAAATGCAATGTTTATGAACACAGTCAAAACCACATACATGCATCATTTGAAATTTGTCTGAATGCTCACTATCACTGCAATGCTGTGGGAATAATATATATAATTTTTTAATAAATATAAATGATTGTATAGTCTTAAATGCACGCTTTATTTATTTTTTCCATTTCAGTTAATTTAATATTTTTGGATTTAAATATTTTAATAGGGTGGCCATACGTGCCATTTTCCTGGCCAGGATTTCTATATTGCTTTGATTCAAAGTACCTCGACAGCTTTTCGAAAACACAAGGAACCGATGTCATACACCGATCGGTCTGCACATGCAAACAAAGCCAAACCCTAGCTATTTTAGGCAATATAGAAATCCTGGCCAGGACGCATCCGGAGAAAATGGCACGTATGGTCACCCTATATTTTAAGATTTCAGTAAATTCATTACATTAGAGAGCATTTCTGTTTTTTCTTTCTGAACCACAGCTCTGATGTGTATTGTGAAGCCCGATGGGCCACCCATGCTCTGTAAGACCGATGAGATCGGAGAGATAGTTTTGAACTCACGTGCCGGAGGCACCATGTACTACGGCCTTCCCGGGGTGACCAAGAACACTTTTGAGGTATGGATAAAATGCATGGGAAGAAATATTTCTACAATCAATACACAAAATAAACACATTCACTCAAAACAATGTCTCACTGACCTTATTGTCTGCAGGTGATTCCTGTAAACTCAGGTGGTACCCCTATTGGAGATGTTCCCTTCACACGCACTGGACTGTTGGGCTTTGTGGGTCCGGTAAGTAATAGTATAATATACTGTATATAGACTACCATTCTGACCATTTGGGGCCAGTTGGATTACCTGTAGAACAAAGCCTATTTGCAGATTTGTAACATGGTAATCTGTCTTTTATTGAAAAAACTCTTCTCTGTGCCCTCAGGGAAGTTTGGTGTTTGTGGTTGGAAAGATAGAGGGTCTGCTTTCAGTCAGTGGGCGCAGACACAATGCAGACGACCTGGTGGCCACAGCGCTGGCGGTAGAGCCAGTCAAAACTGTCTACCGAGGGAGGTACGAATGACGCAAAACTCATTCAGATTACAGGTGAAAGTGTGTAGACTAATGTCATAGTGTGATGTGGTTCTTCTGAGACTGTGTGTCGTGTACGCAGAATTGCCGTGTTCTCCGTCACTGTTTTCTATGATGAGCGAATAGTGATTGTGGCAGAGCAGAGGCCTGATGCCAATGAAGAGGACAGTTTCCAGTGGATGAGTAGAGTCCTACAGGTAATACACAATTTACCCTCAATGACCTCGCTAAAATCTATTTAGTTTAGTCTAAAGTAGGTCATTGAGATGAATGGGCCTGAGCTGACAGGCTAAATGTAATGAGGCAGATAACAATGACAAATTTACAGTATCCAATGTTGCCATTTATAGATTTTGACTCTCTAGGGCCTTTCGCACCACGGGAACCTTTTCATAGTACCAGAAATAATTGTGGAACTACCCACTTTTTGGCGTTTTCGCACCGCCGGAACTGGGTGCGATTTTAGTACCGGACTGCCTTTTTCGAGAACCAAATTAGCTCCTACTCCGGAGCAGGGTCTAACCAGCACAACTGGTACTAATCGTGACATAAGTAGACATTGATTGGCCAAACGCGTACGAAAACGCCCTCACCCGCCATGATTTAAAACGCTGTGTAAACATACTGTAAACATTGTGTCAACTTATTTTGCAAGTATGGAGAACAGCGATAGATGGACGGGCGCTGAAGTGCAGGCACTTGTAGCAAATGTAGCACTGCCAGTTGTCGTTGGAGATTCTTAGTCCTCCTTTCTGTTCTTTCAATCGCTTTACGTATACGTCGACTTTCTATGTCCATTTTTGTGAAACCCGCGAGACTCAACAAAAACACAGCTCCGATCACAGCGTCCTCCATCCTCCTGTTGTTAATGTTGTTCTTCTTTGTTTCTGTTGTTGAACGCCGCGCACAAATGACGTCGCTGTCGACCGGTTTACGTCACTTCTTAGTACACACTCTCGGTGCGAATGCAACCCTTTAAATGGTACTGGGAAATAGTTCGCGCAAAATCGTCCCAGTACTTTAGTACTGTACATTTAGTTCTGGAACTAAAGCGGTGCGAAAGGCCCTATAGTTTCACAGTAATAGGTGTCATGACTCCCTGTATTCCGCATGCTTTCCCACAGGCGATAGACAGTATCCACCAGGTGGGCTTGTACTGTTTGGCCCTGGTCCCTGCTAACACGTTACCCAAAACTCCTCTGGGTGGTATTCATGTGTCTGAGACCAAGCAGCACTTTCTGGAGGGATCTCTGCACCCTTGCAATATTCTCATGTGCCCTCATACATGTGTGACCAACCTTCCAAAACCCAGGCAAAAGCAACCAGGTACTCTTGATTTGCATCTTAATCAAAACCTAAAAAATTGTCTCACTTCTTTTTTTAATATGATGAGGGGAATAACCTTTAAGCATCAAGTTAACTGAGAAAAGTTTAAAAGAACATCTGATTTTAAAATGGTTTCATATATTATAGCCTGCACTTATGTTTACAGATTGTCCTTTTATATTTATTCTCCGTTTCTTTTTTATTTTAATTTATTAGTTTATTTTTAATTATTAGTTAATTCTTTTTTTTTTTTTCGTTTTTTTAAATGTAACTTTTTTTTATTTTAATTTTTTTATCTTAATCTTTATTATTCATCTGTAAAGTACTTTAAATTACCATTATGTGTGAAATTTGCTATAAAAATATACTTTCCTTTCTTCACAGTGGGAGTCGGTCCCGCCTCCATTATGGTGGGCAACCTTGTGGCAGGAAAGAGGATCGCACAGGCTAGTGGGAGAGATCTTGGGCTCATTGATGACCAAGAGCAATCCAGAAAGGTTAGCCAAAGATTTCAGGACCACTGCTTAGTAAACTCACTGTAGATATCCTTGCGAGATGTTCCAGGATATGATGATAGGCAATTTTAATAATGCCTCTTATCTCTGTAATAAAGTAATACAATCTATAATTGTATCATAATACACAACTTTAACTCTATTAAAATTATTTTGCAACATCAAGCCTCCAGTTTCTGAGTACCTCCAGACACCACTGGGATTCCACCTTTCGATCTGGTTCAAATGATAGTGTCATTAACTCAACACAAATAGAGTTTAAAGAGAACTCCTCTAAGCTTGTGCTCTGGTCTGTCTTTTTCTCTCGTGCTGGGGGCTGTAGCTCTGTGTGTGGCCCACTAACATGGTAAGCCTGAATGCCAGCAACGCTCTGCTATTTGTGTGCGCTGAGCTTCAATTCCCCTTTGCAACCAGCCATAACAACAGCAACCTCATGGCCTTAGAGATGAAAAACATGCATAAAGATATAGATTTTATTAAAGAAATTTTGGCTTTACTTCAACAAAAAAGCAAAATGGAGAATAGGTTTTATTAACGTAACATCTCAGAATTGTGACTGTTTCTTGTAACTATGACTTTGTATTTGTCACAATTCATATTTATATCTTACAAAATTGGCTAAATTTTAAATTTCGTCTCACAAGTACCTCTTTATTTTTTTTGTACTCCGAGATGAAAACATTATGTTTTGTAAACAGAAGGAATACACTTGCTCTTTTGCTGCATGGTGTGGTCATTATTGCCGCTACCTGCATGAGTCCTGCTATGGGTGTTTAAATATACAGACAATCTATGTGAACTATCATCCCCCCCAAATATATATTATAAACCATAGATCCTTTTTTTGTTTGCTGGCTTAGTAATGCTGTTTGCTGAAATAAAGCTATAAGTTGATTTGTGTATCCTGTTATGATATTCAAGGCTAAGATTTCTGTTATTGAGGTCTTTGTATGGATAATAAGTTGAGACCTGTCCTCTTCTGTCCTACAGCATCAGTTCCTGTCTGAAGCCCTGCAGTGGAGAGCACAGACTGATCCTGATCATGTCCTCTATTTGCTGCTGAATGCAAAGGTGACACGCATACAACCCCCATACAAAACTGATCATTTAGTCAAACCGTTTTGTACTGAGACTCTTCTTGCTTTGGCCTTCAGGGTGTAGCAGTGAGCACAGCCACGTGTTCTCAACTGCACAAGCGAGCAGAGAAGATCACTGCAGCTTTGCTGGAAAGAGGAGGAATTAACACTGGAGACAACGTAGTACTGCTTTATCCTCCCGGTAACGATGTCCATCTTAGCTTTCATAGTACATGTTAGGGTGTGGTCACTCCAACGAAATTCCGTTTAAATTCTGCGAGCAAACATTGATACATTGTTTGTTGGCCCAGGAAACTTGTAAATGTGACCACACCTTAGTGAATATACAGCTAGAATTTAACATATTAATGCACAAACTTTTAATATGCATTTATTTTGCAACTTTCAAGTGTGTGTGTTTTTTAAGATGATTTAAATATGGTAACTTTAGTCACTGGTAGGCACATAGAAAACCTTTTGGTTTTATCTACCAGTCATTAAAATCACCAGGTGTATTTCTCAGCACCTTAAACACCCAGAAATAACAGCACATGGAATGTTATCAAGAAATATTTTAATCTTTTCTACAGGCATAGACTTAATCGCCTCCTTTTATGGTTGTCTGTATGCGGGCTGCATTCCGGTCACCGTCAGGCCTCCTCATCCACAGAACCTTGCTGCCACTCTCCCCACAGTCCGAATGATCATAGATGTGAGTCTATTTTGCACATGGCATCCATTTATGTTTTTATGAAGTGCAGCATGTTAATCTGACCAATGTTGTCTCTTTTAGGTGAGCAAAGCAGCCTGCATCCTCACAACTCAGACCCTGATGAAGATTTTGCGGTCTAAAGAAGCGGCAGCCAGTGTGAATGTGAAGACTTGGCCGAATATCATAGACACAGGTACAGAAATTACATATATTCACATAGCTTTTATGACAACTGTTGAAAGATCAGTATACCTGACTTGACGGATTTTGTGTGTGCAGATGATCTTCCCAGGAAACGGCCTTCACACATCTATAAACCTCCCACTGCGGAAATGCTGGCCTACCTGGACTTCAGTGTGTCCACCACAGGCATGCTGACCGGAGTTAAGGCAAGACTTATCGATCCATTTATTTGTTCATTTTGCTTTCGGCAAGAACAAGTATGTAGGATCTTTGACTGGTTAGGTCCTAAACAGCTTGTTTATTTGTTTCTTTTAGATATCTCACTCAGCGGTCAATGCTCTGTGTCGGTCCATCAAACTGCAGTGTGAGCTGTACTCGTCCAGACAAATTGCCATCTGCATGGACCCCTACTGTGGCCTGGGCTTTGTGCTGTGGTGTATGTCTAGGTAGTACACACAGTCAAACCTTTTAGATATGACCTAACCGGGCGTAATGCAATAAATCACATCTATTTTATGTTAATCTGAGGTTAAGCTGAGACCGCACCTGGTTAGGACACAATGCCATGCATGGAATTTCTAGAATAGTCACTGTAATTTGTATCTGTGTGTGTCTAGTGTTTATTCAGGTCACCAGTCAATCCTGATCCCTCCCATGGAGCTGGAGACGTCTCTGCCCCTGTGGCTGAGCACGCTTAGTCAGTATAAGATCAGAGACACCTTCTGTTCATACTCTGTCATGGAGCTCTGCACCAAGGGCCTTGGCACACAGACTGAAGCTCTGAAGGTGAGTCAACAGGATGTTGGGGTTGGTATGATTTGTTTTTGAACAAAGTTTCTTATGCTCATCAAGGCTGCGTTTATTTGTTAAAAAATACAGTAAAAATAGTATTAATATTTAAAATAAATATTTACTATTTTAATGTATTTTAAAATATTTTTTATTTCTGTGATGACAGCTGAATTTTTAGCAGCCATTACTCCAGTCATCAGTGTCACATGATCCTTCAGAAAGCATTCTAATCTGCTCAAAATACATTTTTTATTATTAATGTTGAAAACTTAATATTTTTCTGGAACCCGTGATTTCTCTGGATTCTTTGATTTAGAACGTTAGGAAAAAATAAAAATGCTGGTAGCAAATGTAAAAGTCTTTAAAAAACAGTCACTTTTGATCAGTGCATCCTTGATGAATGTGTTCCTTAAAAAATTGTACTGACCCCAAATTTTAGTTGGACGGTAGTGTACAGTCACACACTCAGTCACATAAAAGTTATTATTCATCTACGTGTCATTCTGAACCTGTATGACTCCAGCGAAACACAAAAGAAGAATATCCTGGCCACTCTTTACAGCTCCAAAATGACCAAAAAAAAAGCATAAAAGTGATCCATTCAACTTGTGTACTATATTCCAAGTCTTCTGAAACCATATGATACGTTCAAGTGAGCACAGACTCCTCTCTGGTTGGCATGTAGAAGCAATGTCCATTTTGTAAACAAAATGTTATTTTGAGTCAGATATTTTTAGTGATTCGATCGATCCAGTTCACAAAACCAGTGAATGATTCATTCACCAAAAGGACTGATCCAGTTCCTGTTTCATTTCACTGCCAGGGGCAGATCGTCTTTTAAGTAACATACATTTTGGTCAGTTTCTCACACCAAGCTATCGTATGGCTTGTGAGAGTTGAATTGAAATACACACAAGCCAAAATGCACCACTTTTCAATCTCCATTTAATGCAATAGAACAACCAGCACATGATTAAAAATCCTTATTTTGTAGTTGGAAGAAGTCATACAGGTTTGGAGTAGCATGAGGTTGAGGAAATAACAGAATTTTTGGGTCACTAATCCTGTAATAGTGAGGAAAAAAGCTTTCAGAAAGGGATGTTCAAGATAAACAGTGTGGACGCGTCTATAAAAGCTGACGAGAGATGTATGTGCAGGCGCGCGGCGTGAACCTCTCGTGTGTAAGGAGCTGTGTCGTCATAGCCGAAGAGAGGCCTCGTTTGACACTCACGCAGTCATTCTCCAAGCTCTTCAAAGACCTGGGCCTGTCTCCACGCGCAGTGAGCACAGCTTTCGGCGCCAGAGTCAACCTGGCCATCTGTCTACAGGTTGGGGCAAAAAATGTATTGCATCAACAGTGTCATGATGCAAGAGCAGGACCTTATTTTGATTTCTGTCTCCTTCCATCAGGGCACTACTGGTCCAGACCCGTCCACTGTTTATGTAGACATGAAGTCCCTCCGGCATGACAGGTATGTGTGAGATGAGCCCGCTACAGTCTGATACATGCTTGCAGTGTGACATTGTCCTTCTTTCTCTGTCTTAGAGTGAGGCTGGTGGAGAGAGGAGCTCCTCAGAGTCTGCCGCTGATGGAGTCTGGGACTGTAAGGGCATCCTAGTTCTGTCCTACTTTATCTTACACTGTTATTAGAAGACATATCAGTCATCCCGAATTGTTTTCTCTGCCTTGCCTTAGATTCTTCCTGGAGTGAGAGTAATCATCGTGAACCCAGAAACAAGAGGACCATTAGGAGACTCTCATCTAGGCGAGGTGACCAAGCACACTTTCATTTGAGTACTAACACAAAAACAACTTGTTTCAGTGAGGTATAACGGTCCACGTCGGAAATCCCTCCATATACTCAGCAGGTTCTGTTTGACGACTAACATCTTCATCGCTTTCGTGCCTTGTTTTTCAGATCTGGGTGTGCAGTCCTCATAATGCCAGTGGTTATTATACCATCTACGGTGAGGAGAGCCTGCAGGCAGACCACTTCAACACACGGCTGAGCTTTGGAGACACTGAAACGCTCTGGGCCAGAACTGGATATCTGGGATTTGTCAGGAGGACAGAGCTGCTGGATGCAAGTGGAGGTCTGTACTATATTACAGATTGATGATTATTGTGAAAGTATTATTGCAAAATGGATTGTTCAGACTCTGAATTTGGATTTGATAAACCATATGCGCCGCCTTCACTTGCCTGCCAACATTTTATTGGCTCCAGCACAACAAACTATACATTTGTATCAATTTCAATTTTATCATTAAAATTGTCTTAATTATTTATCTATAATTTTATTTTTGGTTATTATACCATCTACGGTGAGGAGAGCCTGCAGGCAGACCACTTCAACACACGGCTGAGCTTTGGAGACACTGAAACGCTCTGGGCCAGAACTGGATATCTGGGATTTGTCAGGAGGACAGAGCTGCTGGATGCAAGTGGAGGTCAGTACTATATTACAGATTGATGATTATTGTGAAAGTATTATTGCAAAATGGATTGTTCAGACTCTGAATTTGGATTTGATAAACCATATGCGCAGCCTTCACTTGCCTGCCAACATTTTATTGGCTCCAGCACAACAAACTATACATTTGTATCAATTTCAATTTTATCATTAAAATTGTCTTAATTATTTATCTATAATTTTATTTGTATAATCTATTATTAAATTTTGTAGGTTTTAATATACAATTGCATTAAAAAATTTGGTGTCAGCAAGGTTTTTTATGGTTTATTCAGCAATAAAAACTTTCACAAATGATTTCTGTTTCAAATAAGCCATTTTCTTTTGAAATTCCTATTCATAAATTAATCCACAAAAATATTAAGCAGCAACTGTTTTCAGCATTGATAATAAATATTTCTTGAGCAGCAGATTGCAATGCTTTCTGAAGGATCATGTGACATTGTCATGACAGGAATAAATTACGTAAATTATTAAAATATATATATATTTTTTAAGTTTTTTTTAAAGTGTAGTAATATTGCACAATTAATAAAATAGGTTCTTTTTTTAGATCAAATAAAAGCAGCCTTGGTGATCATAAGAAACTTCTTTCAAAAACATTAAAAATTACTGACCCTAAACTTTGTAGAACAGTAGCATACATTTTTTTACATATATAAATAAAAGAAATTCCATCAAATGTTCAGTTTTCCTAACAAAAAAATGCAATAACAGATGGATTTATATATATATATATATATTTTTTAATATACAGGAAAATATTCACAACCAAATGTTTGTTTGCAAGGGATAAAAATGCACATACATGTTCAGACAATGTAACACTGCTCCAACTGCTCCAAGGGACATTTTCTCATGCTCCTTTATTTTCCTCATCAGATCGCCACGATGCCCTGTTTGTGGTGGGTTCACTCGATGAAACACTGGAGTTGCGAGGTTTGCGTTATCATCCCATTGACATTGAGACCTCTGTGTCTCGGGCGCACCGCAGCATCGCTGAGAGGTGAGAACCTCAAGAACACTGACACTCCTGTCTGAACATATCAGTTTCTGATTACCAAGATTTCAAGTTTTGTTGTTACTATACTTTATACTTGTGTTTTTAAGTTCATGTCTCTGATTGGATCATATGCTTTATCTTACAGTGCCGTCTTTACATGGACCAACCTTCTGGTGGTTGTAGTGGAGCTCAGTGGATCTGAGCAGGAAGCTCTCGATTTGGTTCCCCTGGTCACTAATGTAGTCCTGAAAGAGCATCACTTCATAGTTGGTGTGGTGGTCATCGTGGACCCCGGTGTCATCCCTATCAACTCGCGGGGCGAGAAGCAGCGCATGCACCTGCGCGACTCCTTCCTGGCCGACCAGCTGGATCCCATCTACGTGGCGTACAACATGTGAGCGTGGACTAACGTGCTTAAAGCTCAACATGGCACCCAAAGAACCACTCACAACAAGCCCGTTCCTCTGTGCCGTCAGCACGCAACATGGAGGAAGAAGCTAGCTAGTCCTCTTTCTGCCCCTGCGCTGAGCCTTGTACATATTTTTATGTTCTTTTTAATGTGATTGTGGCCTGTTCGACCAATGGCGGTCACCCGGCTGAAGCCATCCAACCTTCTCTGGACATCCAGGAGGGTGGTGCTCTTCTTTTAGAACATATTTCTGCCCTTTAAAACAGGTGAAACCACATCTTCGCCAGTTGCTTTGACTTTGATGTCCAACTTCTGGTGCCACTTCAGATTTGCCTCTTCCATAGAGCAGCGCTTGTGCTCTTGCAGGTAGACCCGAGGGACTAACACGAAGCTTTTCTGCGCACTTTATCTCCTCTCATGGCCAGAGGTGTGTCCTTCGGTTTTCATTCTGGAAGTGCTAACTTAGTTTTATGGATCAACATTATCACCAGCAAAACAAACATATCTTCTTTTATTCAAAACTGCTAGTCATTTTAATGGTTTTAAAATGTGCCGCATTTTATTATTGCGTGAACAGGTTTTTTTTTTACTCACATTGCCAATTGCAACTGTAAGAACTGGAGTGAGGAGGGGTTTGTGGCATTGTCCTCACTCAAAGCACAGCAATTTTAACACAATACATTCGTAACTTGACATCTGTATGCATTAAGCATGTGTATTGAGGGTGACAGAAACGTTTGGAGATGAAGACAGATCCATGCCTTATGAAACTTGTTTTTTAAATGTGTTTCTGTCTTTATTTTGATTCGAGGTGACTGGAAAGGTGAAGAGATGGAAGGTGTTTGTATTGTAGTGTCTCACTGGTGTTACTGTATAAACAAATGGACCCCGTTATCTGGTCCTCCAAAAAACTTGACTGATCTTTCATATTTGATGGCAGTTCTTAGCAGCGGTGACTCAAGGTCATGATGCGGAAACAATAAAAATATTTGTACACATTACAACCGTCACACAAAATGGATTGTTTTCATTGTTTCTCGTAAGGCCCGTTCACACTGACACACTGGGGTCGCCGAGTGGCAGACAGTGAACAACCCTTCAATGTTTTTTCAGTGTTTTGGATGTGTGTGTGTGTGTGTGTGTGAGAGAGAGAGAGAGTGAGCGTGCTAGAAAGCAAAAAGGGTGTTTTAACCAACATATGGAAAAAGAGAATGTGACCTAAGAGAGGAAATATCTTTTCTATCTTAATAAAATTACAGTAACATTTATTAGCACCTAACATGTTTATTTCAAAATGGCCTTAGATATCAAATTTGTATTTCTTCCTGCAGATTGTTTACATGTGAAATTCTGTGCAGCTCTTTTCTTTAACAATGCACACATTCTCATAACCTTTCTTTTTGTATTTGTAATTCAGTCCTTAACTGTCAAAATATTGAGTGTTGGTGCAAAATTCATAAAGTTTTATGTTAATTAAATTTATTGTTGTCATCACTGCATCTTTTACTGTCTTTATTACAGTAACTTTATGTAAGCAATGTGCACATAACAAGCCTAAGAAGATTTAGTGTTCTTCCACATTGAAACGGAAATGAAAACCGTTCTGGTTCATTTATATTTAACCTATGTGCTGTGCTGAAAAATCTGTATCCACAATTTGTTTTAAGTTAATTGAAAGAAAATAAATCAATAGAAAGAATGAATCCAAAATTTCATGATAATATAGGATCAGTAATGAGAGTTAGCAAAACTACATCAGTGCAAATACTGAATTTAATTTATTTGAGCTGTTTTTAGGTTCCGAAATGACCATTATGCAGCACATGTAAATATAAATACAGGGGCATATTAAGAAATTATATTTATGGCCTCAAATAATCCACACACACTTTTTCAGGAATAATCCACTTTTATTTACATGACATTTCATGAATCCAGGAATCATCAAATAAAATCATCAGGATACAATACAAGCTCCTGAAAGCTTCAGGCTAAATTCAGATTTGTCCACCAGAGGTCACCATACCCTCTGATTCTTACTCCTCACTTTAGCTCTTATGTCAATACAATCATAACACAAGCACACTCTGCTGTATATTTGAATTAGGCCTACTGACTATATACAAAAAATCATTATGTATTTGCAAAATCATATTTAATCTGAGGTGATATTCATTTCACGCTCAATCCAATAATAGTGGCTGTAGACTTTCAAATAAACATTTGGTCGGTTAGGTTTTCCACAAGAAGTGGCCTTCACCCGAATTCCAATCAAAAAGTAGCGCTCCTCAATTTTGATATAGCAGTTCAGCGGTCCACCAAGATTTGTCTGCATGTTATGGCATAAACATACATGCACAATATATTATTATAAATATATCAAATGATATAACAAATATTAATAGTTCAGATAAGTGGCTTAACTCACTCCAAAAATAAACTGTTTTGTCAAATAAAAAATGAAATCAACCATTTTAAATGCTACAAGTGAACTTTGGCATGATGTACAGTATTAAAAATGGATATTTAAATTTGATATACCATTCAAATGTTTGGGGTCTGTAGGATTTTGTTAATGTTTTTGAAAGGAATTGCGTAATATCAATACAATTTAAAACCAGCTTTCTATTTTAATATATTTTAAAATGTAATTTAATCTTACATCACGATCCTTCAGAAATCATGCTGATTTGGGGCTCAAGAAACATTCGAATTAATATCAAAATTGAAAAGTTATGTTAATTATTTTATTTTTTGTGAAACTGTGATTTTTACAATCTTCTTTGATTAATAAAAAGTTAAGAGAAATAGAAAAGCATTTATTTGAAATGGTCATTGAAGACATTTACACAATTTTCTGACAAGATTTCGGTCACTTTCTTGTTGAATTAAAAAAATCTTACTGACACCAAAACTTTGAATGTAAAAATACGTGCAATTAAATCGTTAAAAAAATCATCTGAAAATGTCTTATGTCGACTGATAATATGGTACTAGGATGCTATCCTATGCAATTCCAATGTAGAGGTAGTTCAATGTCTTTAACTACTTTATAAAGTTCATAGAGTTAAAGCACTAAAGAAGTGTATTAAAACATACCTCACATCCGTCAACGCCGCCACCGAATTCACTAACACAAAGCATGTCTGCTGCCACAGTATAGTTCCAATACTCTGGCTTATTGCACAAGGACCGTGACATTAAATCCACTTTGGCCTCTTGCAGTACGCCAATATCATCTGATAAATGTAAAAAGATCAAATATAATACAAACATCTTCAAGTCAGCTATTGTAAATAGCTGCAGTGTCAACTCACCACCAGGTTGAGCGTTGTATCCTGTGATGTGACACGATTCATATCTATGATCGGCAGTGTTTTCATCAGGCACACAGATGGGGTGGACAAACTCATTAAACTCAAAAGGGGTCGTCATTTCTAAAAGAGCTATATTGTACCGCAAAGTGACAGGATTGAATCGTTTGTGTTTAATCATTTTGGCGACTTCTGATTGCTGTGTGGATTTATCATTGACATCCAATCTATTGCTTCCTGCTCGGATCAAAAACTGGCTGTGGGAGGAAATGCAACAACATTATCAGAGGCAATACGCAGATACAGACTGGCTGTTTAGGATTAAAGTGTACATATATGACCTTTGTTGCTGCTCATTTACACACGAAGCCGCGGTCATTATCCAGTATCGGTGGAGGATAGCTCCACCGCAGACCTGAATGAACGGGGCAGATGAATTGGGCTGGTACTGTACAGACACCTGCCACGGCCAAAAACTCACTTTGACCTTCTGGCCTCCGATCATCCGTTTATTTCGACGTGCAACCACTCTCTCAGGCCTGTGTCCGCACAGATAATCTAGGAGATTGGTAAAAACACACAGTTAAGTTACCAAATTCGCTGAAAGTAGTGCACCGATCTCATTGTTTAACAAGTTAAAGTTAAAACTCACGCTCTTCGGACGGAGTACTGATCGCGGCAAAATAAAAAATGACCCCCCACCCCAAAGCACACATAAAAATGAGAATTTTCATGCTAGGGCTCATCACGGAGACGTTTAACGTTAGGTCATTTAAAGCAACAGGGTGCTTGACTGCTAAATAACCGTCACATTTTGAATTCTATGGCGTACGTCATTAAGCTTTGTGAAGTATAATATAACCGATAATGTAGTTCAGTGCCGTCAGCCGTAAGCCCTGTGGCCATAACCCGTGACCGAAAGCATTTTTTTCATAACCGGATTATTAAACGCTGCCTGTTTAGAACAATTTAAGAGCCGGTTCTTTTTAGTGAATCAAAAACGTACAACGATTACCAAATGAATATGAGCAAGTTCTTTTAACTGAATCACAAACATACAGGGCAAATGAAGTCCGATTCTTGAATGATTGTTTCTTATAAGACAGTTCTTTTTTATGAATCCCTCATGAAATAATTTGACTCACTTACTGAACCCAAAGTTATCGAGAGACTTAAACGACAATGGTATGACATTATTTAAAGCTGCAGTCCGTAACTTTTTTTTTTTTTTTAACGATCCAAAATCAATATTTGGGCAAATACCTAACCAGCCAGTGTTCAAAACTATCTCCTTACCTTTGCCCGATTCACAACGGTAAGCTTGAAATATTTTTTTCTAGTGATTGATACCGAGGCTCCGATGCGCCAACGCAGTTAAAGCACTATTGTATCACACACTGTGCACTGTTGCCAACTCTCGCGAGACAAACAAGCAACCGCTGCTTCAAAAACAAGCCCAATTTTTTTTGATGATTTATTATCATCAATATTATTTGTTATCAATTATTTATTACCAATAAATGAGCCTGCAACATATTAAACTGAAACAACTCTTTTATCTGAAAAGCAAAAACAGAAGCTATTTTACAAAAATCAGCAAACTGCAACAAAAATGGGAACAAAACTAAAAGCAAGTCATCCCACAATCCGTGTATCATTCGATCATTCGTTTTTTGATTTATTATTGAAAGTAGAAAAATGAGAAAACTGATCCTTTTTCGTTTTTTTGTTTTTTTTTTCCGAAAAACGAGAATTCAGCTTAAATTTTCGTTTTTCGTTCATGGGTGGAAAAATTAATAAACAGTTTGAATATTTGATTTCTACATGTGGGCGGGAATTAAACGCCCCTTTCTGCTGATTGGTTAGGCGAAGATCAAACCGTGCCTTCATCAGTTCTTCTGCAGTATCACGCAGCAGAATAATAGTCCTCTGCTGCTGCAGTTGTAAGGATGAATAACTAATTTGATCAATTTCATATTTTTCTCATCAAACAGACTAATGAATAGCTCGTCTAATGACAGAGTATTAAGTTCCCTCGATGGGGGAAAAATCCAAGTGAACATCAATCAGTACTCAATATTAATTTAAACTGCTTTAAATATGACTGCTGCTTATTTCCTGTGCACTTCTGCGCTTGACTGTATACACGTCTGTCTGCTTATTGAGTTTATTTAACCCATCGCAATTTCGCAACATCGCAATGTCCTGCTCGGGCTTGCCAATTTAATGGCAGAGAACGGTGACTTTAGTTGTTTTTTTTAACATAAGCCTGTTTGTTTGATGAAAAAAGATGAAATATAGTTGCAATAAATGTGTTAAGAATCCTTACAACTGCAGCAGCAGAGGACTATTATTCTGCTGCGTGATACTGCAGAAGAACTGATGAAGGCAAGGTTTGATCTTTGGTTGACCAATCAGCAGAAAGGGGCGTTTAATTCTTGTAGAAATCGAATATTCAAGCTGTTTATTCATTTTTCCACCCATGAACGAAAAACGAACATTTAAGCTGAATTCTCGGTTTTCGTTTTTTGGAACAAAACGAAAAAAAAGAAAAAGGATCAGTTTTCAAATTTTTCTACTTTCAATATTAAATCAAAAAACGAATAATCGAATGATACACGGATTTCCCACTCCTCTACATCTACTTCTATCATCGCTTGGATCACATGCCTTCTTTTTGAACGTGATTTTCTCCAATGAGGGGGAGGACCATTTGGCAAATTAAGCTGCAGCACTTATATTATTGCACTGGTTGGCTATTAACTGTGAGCAGACAGAGTGTCAATCAATGCATTGGAGAATACGGTGAACATAAATGAAAAGAAACAAAGTTGCTTGTCAGGTTTCCCAAACAAGCAACCATATTTTTTTTAATTGAAACCCAAAAAACTGCAACCCGCGACCTGGGATTTTTTCACGCAACTTTACAAAAAAAGAAGAAGCCCAAAGTCGCGTATAATACGCGGACTTGGCAACTATGACACTGTGCCGATGCTTGTGTCGAAATGACAATACCACGTGATTGATGACGTTTGAAGCTTCGGAAGGTCGGGACAGCTGGTTTGAAACACATCGGCGCTTCGCATGATTCTCGTTTGACTTTACATTGACTTGGTTGTGTGTGTGCGTGTGTGTGTGTG
>NW_015505208.1:698756-800975 GCF_001515645.1 Sinocyclocheilus grahami | reverse complement strand
GTGTGTGTGTGTGTGTGTGTGTGTGTGTGTGTGTTATTTGGGATTCAGTAGAATCGTTTAGAATAACCTCAACACCAGACAGGTGGCAGATTATTTATGGCCTTTTCTCACAGCAGCTGGAATAATTAAATTATTTTGATGGCGGATTGTAATTCAAAAAGGTCCATACAACAATAATCAGTGACCAATGGAGATTCACCCGTAGTCACCAGCAGTCTACAGGTAATACACAACCCAGCTAACACACATGTAGTCACGCAATGCTGATGTTGTTAACATTAACAATTTGAGAACAAAGTATATATATAATTTGCACGGTTTGATGTGATATGAGCTAAGCGATCGTTAGATTTAATCACAATTGGTAGCGCAATGTATTGTAATGGATATTTTTTCTCAATTGGTCAGAACAAAAGTGGCAGACATGTTACTTTTTCAGGTGAAATTTTCCAGTAAAAAGTTTTTATTTGGGTCATACTTCCAAGACGTTGAATCTGTGATTCCGAAGTACAGTGAATAGCCAGACAGGTGCGGTGACTGATAGCAAATAGTCTTTGATGACAGCCACACATACTCCTCAAAACATTAGCCCACGTAAAGATGATAATTTCGCAAATAACTGCAAAACTTATGGACTGCAGCTTTAAATGTATTGAAATACATTTCTGCAAACTACACTGATTACTTGGTTGTGCCAAGTCGTGGTCACTACCAGGATGGTCGAGAGCAGAGCACTATTATCTTCGGTTAACCAAAGGGACCCCGTTAACGGTTTCAAGATTGTAAAATACTAACTTAAAAGTACTGTTGTTTGTATGTACTATATGTCTGAACAGCATACGTATGAGTTTTACACACAATTTTAAACATTCTCTAAAATTACGCCATCGCAACGCAGTAATTTCCACAAATTTGTCTTATAGCACGTGAGTATAGTGGCCGAGAGTGCTCAACGCGCTGCAACTTCAGGAAACACATGGAAATAGAAAAAGCACCAGCAAATTAAGAAAACATCTTCATCAGTTTAACAGCACATGTGCTGCAAATTTACAAAAATTTGCATTTAAAAAATACAAAACATGCTGCAAATCGGGGCAATATCAATTATTATATTTTTATTATTATATTAATTTATCATATTAATTTGAACAATTATTATAAAACAATTATTTAAACTGTGTGTATATCAAACTGCGTGTTTTCTGTGTAAAATTTGTAGTTTTTAGCTTTGGACTAAAACAAAAAGCAGAAAGGGCTTATTGAAAAATGCTAATTCTTTCTCTCGTCATTCTTTCGCTTTTCGCCAGGAATATAGCCATTTCCCCGGTAACCGCAGTAAACAAAGTAGCGCAGCACCTGATTTTGCAACTTGCAGCGCTCATATTTAATCAATTAAACATAGCCTTTTGAAGTGTAAGCTAGGCCTGGGCGATAAAACAGTATCGATATATATTGACGGTACACCTTCTTCGATAACAATATTAAAAAAATTTAATATAGTGCACACTATAGGCACGTGCTATGAGTGACGCAGACAGCACACACAAACACTAACATGAGTGCTGTGCCTGCCTGTGATTAGGAGATTGTGAGTAAAGAATGAATATTAGTCAAATTTAAAATAAACATTTGCATTTGAATGCAAAAATAGTACAATCCAACGTTAGATGTGCGTCAGGGAGCGTCATCAGTGGAGCACGAGATGCGGTGAAGATGATGTAAGTGACATTGTAGTTTAATGTGTTAGTCTAGCCCACGAGACACGCAGTTGCTGCGTTATTCATTCAAAATATTAGAGAAATATAGATGCTCAATGCGGGGAAGATCTTGATTACAGGTGCATCTCAATAAATTAGAATGTCGTGGAAAAGTTAATTTATTTCAGTAATTCAACTCAAATTTTGAAACTGGTGTGTAACACCACCCGAGTCTTTCTCCCCTCCACTCCCAAGTTGAGGGGACAAATGGGTTGAAATTTGTATGTGTCGATTGCGTGAGAAGGATGCGTTTCATACAAGATCTGGAAACTGGGCAACCTTGGAATTTGTTGACGTGACTATTCATATGATGAGGTTTGGGCCATACAAATTACGGGAGTTTTACTGGAGGCGAATAGGGGTGGGAATCTTTAGTCAAACTGATTTACTCACGATCAGATCTGATTCCGATTCTGGGAGTCACGATCCGACCTATGATGAAAATTACAGGCCTCTCTCATCTTTTTAAGTGGGAGAACTTGCACAATTGGTGGCTGACTAAATACTTTTTTTCCCCACTGTATATCTCAATTTGCATGTATATTTGTTTTTTTTCACCGGAGCACCACCCGAGTCTTTCTCCCCTCCACTCCCAAGTTGAGGGGACAAATGGGTTGAAATTTGTATGTGTCGATTGCGTGAGAAGGATGCGTTTCATACAAGATCTGGAAACTGGGCAACCTTGGAATTTGTTGACGTGACTATTCATATGATGAGGTTTGGGCCATACAAATTACGGGAGTTTTACTGGAGGCGAATAGGGGTGGGAATCTTTAGTCAAACTGATTTACTCACGATCAGATCTGATTCCGATTCTGGGAGTCACGATCCGATTCCAGAACGATTCTTGATCTACTTTTTCCCCCCCTTATTAATTAATTAATTAGTTTACCAACTTGAGAATCTTAAAGGGGTCATATCATGCGATTTCAATTTTTCCTTTCTCTTTGGAGTAGGGCTGTGACGGTGGCAGATTTTTACCACCGCTGTGGTAATGGACCAACTACCGCAGGTGGTGCAGTGTTGATATTAATAAATAAATAAATATATATTTTAGTGGTGTCAAAATTAGCGCGTTAACGCAGGTGATTATTTTTTCAGCTTAACGCGTTAAAAATATTTTACGCAATTAACGCAGGAGCGGGGTTAGGGTTGGTCATTAAAGTGATTATTAAAGTGATTATTACATTTTGAATATGGATATTTTTCTTACAAAAACGCATCGATTTGCTACAGGAGGCCTTTGTTCACCCCCCGGAGCCATGTGAGACATTTTATTTAACTTCTTTTGGACTCAAGCAATGTAACACCCGCTGACTGCAATGATAGAGCTTGAAAGATCAAAGACCATTTTTTATATAACTCCGACTGGATTCGTCTGAAAAAAGAAGTCATATACACCTAGGATGATTCGGGGGTGAGTAAAATGCAGCCTAATTTACATTTTTGGGTGAACTAACCCTTTAATATGTGCTATAGGGATCCTCTTTTTTGGCACAGGAGGCATGCAGGGGTGTCTTTCAGGCCCCATGAGAAGAGGTTGGTTGGACTGGGGAGGACATCGTTGACTGATTGGATAAGGTACTGGATCCGGTATGGCTCCGCTTTCCACAGCTCAGTCCACTAGATCTTTCGGCCCATTGCTTGTTCCCATCGAGACCATGCCCCTTGTTGTTGCATCCCCACCATCCTACTGATGTGCCTTTCCTCCACCCCTGCTCGGATTTCTTCTTGGACTAGTTGACACCTGTCCTTTCCACGGGCCTTATCATACCGAGGTTTCTGGTAACAGCCAAGCCCTACGCATCCTGAAGTCACTGTCCCCACCAGCATACCGCAGCCGTGCTTCAGCCTGGTCAACTGCCTCCTGGGCCCTCCACTTCCTACCCGTCCTCACCTCGATGCCAGCTGAGGACACTTGATCATTTGATTCTCTGTATAGCAGTATTCTCTTTCTCGGGAAACCATAAACTCCTCCGATAGGCCACTGAAGGGGAGTTGTAGCTTGTTCTTCCTTCCATATAGGGCTATGATGGTGATACTACGCGGGAGACCCAACCACCTACGTAGAGAGTGGCTGATCTTCCTCTCTAAGCCCTCGACAGTGGTTAGGGGGACGTCGTAGACCAGCAATGGCCAGAGGAGTCGTGGCAGAATGCCATGCTGGTAAATCCAGGCTTTGAACTTTCCTGGCAGCCCTGACTTGTCCACGGCAGCAATCCAGGTGTGCAACTCCTTCCCAGTTTCATGGAGTGTGGCTGTGTCCCTAAGTGTGCTGTTGAAGAATTTTCCCAGGCTCTTTACTGGTTTCTCTGTGATTGACGGAATTTGTACTCCTCCGAGGGAGACACGGAACTTATCGGTTACGTTTCCCTTCCTCACCACAAGGGATCGGGACTTGGCTGGCTTAAAGTCCATTCGGGCCCAACTGATGAGGCGTTTTGCAGCCTGGTACGGATGTCGTAGTTACCGTCAGATCGTCCATAAATGCTCTGATAGGGGGCTGTTGCACAGCTAACCAGGTGAGTGGGCCTCTGCATGCCACCTCAGTTAACTGCTAACCTCTGCTAGCATATTCATAGCTAAAGCGAACAAGATCACTGAGATAGTACACCCTGTGATTATTTCTTTCTCCAGCCTATGAAATGCTGATGTTATTGTTCCAGAGGTGACTCTCAAATTAAAGCAGCTGTAATAGTTCAAAATGAGGTCCCTGATTCTATCTCGAACATGATGTCGAATCAGTGAGGTTTCCACCAGCTTGTGCGGGATTGACCCATAAGCGTTGGCAAGGTCGAGCCACAGCACTGCCAGGTCCCCGTCATCTTCTCAAGCCTCCCGGATTAGCTGGGTGATAACTCCTCTGTGCTCCATACAGCCTGGCACTTTTGGGATCCCACCTTTCTGAACAGTGGTGTCAATGTATTAATTCTGCAGGAGAAACTCTGTCATATGTCGGGCAACGATGCTGAAAAATATCTTCACCTCCACGCTGAGGAGTGAGACGACCCTGAACTGCTCAATGTTACTTGAGTTCTCCTCCTTCGGAATCCAGACACCCTCTGCATGTCTCCACTGCTGTGCCACTTTTCCCCTCCTCCAGATTACTTAGATGATTTTCCATAGGCGCTGAAGGAGTTTGGGACACCTCTTGTAGACCGCGTGGGGCACTCCACTTGGACCTTGTGCTGAGTTCGTCCTAGCTGCTTTGACATCCTCCTGACCCTCTCTCAAGGTTGGGTCCTTGAGGTTAAAATCCACACTGCGTTCTGGTGGGGTTATCAACGTGCTACACGTTCCAAGTTCCTGATCTCTTGTTCTATCGCTGTAATTGGTGCTGAGGTACTTATCAACCTCGTCTTGAGTGCAGGTGAGTCGACCGTTATGCTTCTGCCCGAGGAGTCTCCTGGTGAATCCGAAGGAATTTGCGACAAACTCTGCCCGTCTGCAAGCCCTCTCCTTGCCCCTCGTTCTGTGCCACTCAGCTCAACGGGTGGTAGTGAGCTTACTCCTTACGACGTTCCGGAGCTCAGCCAGGGCAGCTTTATCCTCCTCATTTGCCTGCTTAAACTGCCTTCTAAGCACACTGAGCTCCTGCTCAACTGTCGGATCTTCTCCTGCCGACGATTTGGTCCCGAAGTACCACTAGATGGGCGCTGCTTCTTCAGGCCAAATCTCTCAGCAGCTATGTTGATAGTTATTGAGCACATTGTTTGCACCCTCCGGTCAGCATCCCCTCTGGCTGTTACTTGAAAAATCTTGTCCACATCCTCATCAAACTAGTGCCACTCATTTTCCTTATTAGCGGCGGGCCACTTAACCTGACGATGTTCTGAAAGCCTTGCTTGGAAATGATCTAGTGGTGCGTGGAGGGTCTGGGCACTGTGGGGTGACTCCGGGCCGGGCTCCTCCTGCGTCTCACCAGGTACTTGACATCACTTGTGTTCCAGACAAGCACTTTATTCTGGCCTGGTGGATCTTAAGGCCATGCAGGTGTTTGCAGACTTTACCGCATTTGCAAACTGCACTCGTAGTCTTATGTCCATGAGCTTGGGTCAGTAGCTGTGTATCTGTCCTGTTGAGGTGCTCATTCTCCCCCCCTCTCGGGCACCTCTGGGGGTATAGTCCCTTAGGGTTTCCCATTGCTTATTAATGGGTGCCCCCTCACGGGTGCTGCAGCTTGGGAAGCTAACCCTCCCTGCCCCGGTTGCTGTCTCTCCAGCTGTCACCACCCTCTTTGTGGTAGTCATCTGGTCTGTTCCCAGAAGTCACTGGTTGCTGCCAGACTAACCTAATTTGACATACACCTTCCAGGTGCCCCCTAGACACATCATCAGTGATGTTACCTGGGGTCATCGGGTGTTTCGGGTCTTTCAACATCATACACCCCCGCCCAGGCGACCCAGCCAGGGGTGATCAGTCCCCGACTTGTGTCTAGGTAGCTTGTGTAGTCCACGGATCGCCCCTTTTGATCCACAGCCATCTTGATGCCTTCTCTGCGGCATCCATGATGTTCCTGATGGCTTTATTCTTGTGCAGTCCCCTGATTCCCAAGAGCTTGAGGGCCCTGCACAATGACTGGCCGTCAAACACTCGGCAGCCAACCTCAATGGGGAAGCAGCGGGTCTTCCATCCCCTGTTACGGCATTCACCTGCCAACTTCTTGTACTTGGCCCACTTCCGTTCAAATGCCTCTTCCATCTGGTCTTCCCAGGGCACAGTCCATTCCAGTAGAACCACCTGCCTTGATGATTACGAAAATAGGACCATGTCAGGCCTAAGTGTGGTCGTGGCGATGGTTTCTGGAAATCTGAGCTGCCTTCCCAGGTCAACCTTTAGCTGTCAGTCTCAAGCTGTTGCTAGAAGTCCCCCCGCTGAGTTCCTGCTCCCTTGTGGTTTCTCTCCCACCTTAACAAATGTGATTGCGTGCTGTACTGGCTGCTGGTGCTTGCTGAGAGAGATTCCGGTGCTGATGGTTCCAGCAATTACCCTTAGCACCTTTAGCAAATTACTTAGACAAAATTCAAATTAACCATGTTTTTTTATTGGGCGTATTGATTAACATTTGCATAACCACAATTGTACAAATACCATGGTTAAACTACGATTAGTGTAGTAAATCCATGGTTAATTTGTGCATGCTTACCATGATTTAACTATTGTAACCATTTTTTATTTTTATATAGCCTAATACATGTGTTTATTAATTCATTGTTTTTAATACCATAGGCTATGGTTAATTTTGGTAAGGTAAATTGTAAAAGTAAGTTAGCCAGCTTATGTAACCTTTCACAGTTACAGTAATTGTGTATTTCATCAGATTATTTATGCTAATATATATATATATATTAGTATCTCACAGAAGTGAGTACACCCCTCACATTTTTGTAAATATTTTATATCTTTTCATGTGACAACACTGAAGAAATTACACTTTGCTACAATATAAAGTAGTGCGTGTACAACTTGTATAACAGTGTAAATTTACGGTCCCTTCAAAATAACTCAACACACAGCCATTAATGTCTAAACCGCTGACCACAAAAGTGAGTACACCCCTAAGTGAAAATGTCCACATTGGGCCCAAAGTGTCAATATTTTGTGTGGCCACCATTATTTTCCAGGTGTCATTTGACTCATTAGTGTTACAAGGTCTCAGGTGTGAATGGGGAGCAGGTGTGTTAAATTTGGTGTTATCGCTCTCACTCGCTCATACTGGTCACTGGAAGTTCAACATGGCACCTCATGGCAAAGAACTCTCTGAGGATCTGAAAAAAAGAATTGTTGCTCTACATAAAGACGTGGTGTAGGCTATAAGAAGATTGCCAAGACCCTGAAACTGTGCTGCAGCACGGTGGCCAAGACCATACAGCGGTTTAACAGGACAGGTTCCACTCAGAACAGGCTTCGCCATGGTCGACCAAAGAAGTTGAGTGCACATGCTCAGCTTCATATCCAGAGGTTGTGTTTGGGAAATATACGTATGAGTGCTGCCAGCATTGCTGCAGAGGTTGAAGGGGTGGGGGGTCAGCCTGTCAGTGCTCAGACCATACGCCGCAC
Source organism: Sinocyclocheilus grahami (assembly GCF_001515645.1). Lineage (NCBI taxonomy): Eukaryota > Metazoa > Chordata > Actinopteri > Cypriniformes > Cyprinidae > Sinocyclocheilus > Sinocyclocheilus grahami. The sequence goes on along the minus strand of NW_015505208.1, from coordinate 793,158 downwards.
ACTGCATCAAATTGGTCTGCATGGCTGTCGTCCCAGAAGGAAGCCTCTTCTAAAGATGATGCACAAGAAAGCCTGCAAACAGTTTGCTGAAGACAAGCAGACTAAGGATGGATTACTGGAACCATGTCCTGTGGTCTGATGAGACCAAGATAAACTTATTTGGTTCAGATGGTGTCAAGCGTGTGTGGTGGCAACCAGGTGAGGAGTACAAAGACAAGTGTGTCTTGCCTACAGTCAAGCGTGGTGGTGGGAGTGTCATGGTCTGGGGCTGCATGAGTGCTGCCGGCACTGGGGAGCTACAGTTCATTGAGGGAACCATGAATGCCACCATGTACTGTGACATACTGAAGCAGAGCATGATCCCCTCCCTTCGGAGACTGGGCCGCAGGGCAGTATTCCAACATGATTACGACCTCAAACACATCTCCAAGACGACCACTGCCTTGCTAAAGAAGCTGAGGGTAAAGGTGATGGATTGGCCAAGCATGTCTCCAGACCTAAACCCTATTGAGCATCTCAAGGTCTCTAACATCCACCAGCTCTGTGATGTCATCATGGAGGAGTGGAAGAGGACTCCAGTGGCAACCTGTGAAGCTCTGGTGAACTCCATGCCCAAGAGGGTTAAGGCAGTGCTGGAAAATAATGGTGGCCACACAAAATATTGACACTTTGAGCCCAATTTGGACATTTTCACTTAGGGGTGTACTCCCTTTTGTGGCCTTCGGTTTAGACATTAATGGCTGTGTGTTGAGTTATTTTGAGGGGACAACAAATTTACACTGTTATACAAGCTGTACACTCACTACTTTACATTGTAGCAAAGTGTCATTTCTTCAGTGTTGTCACATGAAAAGATATAATAAAATATTTACAAAAATGTGAGGGGTGTATTCACTTCTGTGAGATACTGTATATTTATAAAGGCCAAGGAATCGTATGATCAGGATGATAAACAAAAATCTCACCTTTCAGTGCAAACATTAATAAAAATGTATCAGCCATTTTCGTCACTTTGCTGTTTAAACATTTCCGATGTGGTCTGCGCCTGTTTGCTGTGCGTTTGTGTTGTATTTGCAGCGCGTTTCTGTTCTTGCATCACGTTTCTTTATTTGGATGTGTTGTGAGTATTTGCAGCGCATTTATTTATTTGGTTGTGTTGTGAGCATTTGCAGCGTGTGTGTTGTCAAATTGATGAAGATGTTTTCTTAATTTGCAGGTGTTTTTTTCTATTTGCATGTGTTTTTCATTTGCAGCGCAGTGAGCTCTCTCGGCCACCGTAAGTGAGTGAAAGTACAAAAATAACCAATTAAACATATTTTCAGTTATTACATTTGCAAACTGCAATTTGTGTTCAAAATGAACCTACATTTCAAAATAATAAGTTGAATTAGGGATAGTAAAGTTCTATTTCCAAAAGCACAAGCATAAAATGTTACAAAATGTGATAATTTTATATTCAGCTTGTGAAAATGAGAATATCAAATACAATTAGCAAAAATGTTAAATACAGTACATTTTATTGTTACACTTTATTGTAATGACTGCACATAGCCCAGAGAGCTGTTCTGATCTCTGATGGGGGATGGTTCACATTAGCAGGCCCAAGTAGGCAGAGAAAAACAGGGCTGAGATTAATTTAAAAACTGGCAGATCTGTGACTGAGGCAGCAGATACAGATCTTGCTTGAGCTTCTCTCAGCCAGACGGTGTACCGGCTAGCACAAGTATATATGCCAGGTTTCTTTGGCAATGCACAAACCTCTCCATGACTTGTCACACCATAAAGGTAAAATCTCTCCATGTCTTTGCTGTAACACTGTAGAGGGCCTCCGCTGTCACCCTTGATTGAAAAGTATTCCAACAGATATTGTTAATCACTGTCTTTCACTGACCAGTTACTCTGAAATAATGAGACAACATTACCTGACACGTGTCGACTCCCCCTTTGTCAAATCCTGCACAGATCATGTTGTCATTAACATGGCCATCATACCAGCTACTTTGGTTGCAGATCCCAGTATCAGTGAGATCAACTTCAGCTTCCTGAAGAGTGCTAAATAACATTCCTCAAAAAAAAAGTTGATTTTTGACATTTAATTAAAATGTTTCAGATTTAAGAAAAATTATATATATGTATTATATGTAATATAACAAAAAGTATAGTGTTTTAAAAATTATAAAATGTTTAAATAAAAAATTATATATTTTTTCTTTAAATACTCTCTTTAAATATGATCGTAAGAAATTATCTTAAATCATCCATAAATGTTACAAATTAAAATTTTGTTAAAGGAAAAATATTGTTGTCATGTAAAATGTAAGTGTTCATGGTTTGCTTCTCAAAGAGGAAGGAGAGAACTTATTATATAAACCCACATACTTTTAACAGTTTAACTGCCAGAAAGATGTAAAAAAAAAAATTAGAACTCTCTGATATATGAACCCTTTTCACAGACTGTGATGACGCATTTCCACAGTTTTTAACAGTGTACATTTTGCGGATTTTTTTTTTCCTTTTTAAAAAATTATTGTATAATTTATAACGCTATACTTTGTGTTATATTACCTTACTATATTACAGAAAACTAATTAATGCTGATGCATGAGTGTTTCTAATACAATGACTGAGAGAGTGACACCAATTAGACATTTCTATCTTCTGACCAGCATAATCAATCTCTCAATGTTTTTTTTTCCCCTTTTGCTGTTGGAGCAAATGGGAGCACAAAAAAATATATTTGAAGTTTGCCTAACGCAAATTGCGTTCATCATAAAAGTTTATCCAACAATGACGACTTCCACTTCTGCAAACTCCCGAAGGTGCCTATTACATATTCTGCTAAATAATAATCTGTTTATGATGCAGAGATTTTGCATTTTCGACTAGTGTTTTTTGACATTTAAATACTAACCTTCGAACACTGAGCTGCCCCAACCAGTGATGTAACACGAACTGAAGCTTAGTTGTTTCTCATCCATTTCATTTTCCATTATGCACTGAGGCTGCACATGTTTTGTGAAATATAAAGGGTGATGCAGATGCAAAAGTGCCACATCGTTGTCATATTTCGATCTGCTGAAATTCTCATGCAGGATCACTTGCTGGACCGAACGATACTGGACACCCTTTCCATACTTCGATCGAGAATTCACTGCAGCCACTATTCGTAATTTATAGTTGTCTACATCCAATGCTACTCTAAAAAGAAATAAGGATATAATTAACTGAACTACTACTGCAAGTAAGTATATAATTTTAGTTAAACTACCAGCCCTTGTTTATTTAACTAAATGTGCATCTGTGAATGGTTCACGCAAATTGCGTTCATCATAAAAGTTTATCCAACAATGACGACTTCCACTTCTGCAAACTCCCGAAGGTGCCTATTACATATTCTGCTAAATAATAATCTGTTTATGATGCAGAGATTTTGCATTTTCGACTAGTGTTTTTTGACATTTAAATACTAACCTTCGAACACTGAGCTGCCCCAACCAGTGATGTAACACGAACTGAAGCTTAGTTGTTTCTCATCCATTTCATTTTCCATTATGCACAGAGGCTGCACATGTTTTGTGAAATATAAAGGGTGATGCAGATGCAAAAGTGCCACATCGTTGTCATATTTCGATCGGCTGAAATTCTCATGCAGGATCACTTTCTGGACCGAACGATACTGGACACCCTTTCCATACTTCGATCGAGAATTCACTGCAGCCACTATTCGTAATTTATAGTTGTCTACATCCGATGCTAATCTAAAAAGAAATAAGGATATAATTAACTGAACTACTACTGCAAGTAAGTATATAATTTTAGTTAAACTACCAGTCCTTGTTTATTTAACTAAATGTGCATCTGTGAATGGTTCTTGGGCTCAGATGAAATATATCACCTATTTGCTTTAACACGCAACATTTAACATTGCTTAAAGTTATAATAGTAAGATGTGTATCTGCGCACAAATGCTGCATGGTATGAGGGAGGAGAAGCATAAAGTGTCTCACCTATTTCTGAAGCAGGGGTTATGCAGTGACTACCCACCAATGGCTGATGATGGACCCACCGCAGATATGCCTTGACATCCGCTGTATGCTCACCTGCCAAGGCCATGCACCCTCCAATGCAGAAAGGCCTGAAATACGAAGGTGCTTTGGGGGATCCAGCAAAGGTCGCTTTCCACAACCTTAAAAGTGCATTTAGTCAGTTACACTGAACACTTTTCATTACTTTTTTATGTGACAACCACTGATGATTAGATTGTCTGTAAATAATATTAACCCATTTAAAACGCCAGTAACATTTATGACTAAAATAAACCGTTTATATGCATTTTTGATATGCGGTATTTAAAAGGTCTAATGATGTATTAAGATGGTCCTCTCACAATGCATGTAAATGTTAGTGGGAAGACATAGATCCCTATTTTGAATAAGTAATGATTATAAGTAAAATGATCAAAATAGAGTCAAAATTTTATTTATTGTTACATTAAATAAAACATTTAAGAAACATTTTTCTTGCATATGATTTTTGTTTTCCCACAACTGCCTGATAGTAAATACATATTACATTATGATACTTTATTAAATGCTGGATTTTTTTTCTTTTAGTTTACCACTGATAACAGTTGTCTAAAGGAATAAAATATTTTTTACTAGAATTCTCTGAAACCTCACAAAAGGCATGTCATTTGTTATATTGGGATTAATAATAATAATAATATTGTTAAAATGAAACTACCTGTAATCCCAGAAGATAACGAGCTAATGAAGACTAATTGTAGGGCTGTTTTAAACATCATAAATGTGAAAGCAATAAGAGGGAGATACAAAGCAGATAGAAACAATCAAATCTCCTTGGAACTGATTATTAATCTGAAAAGATTCTGAAAGTGATGTAAAATCATTCTGTAATGTTTTAAAAGACCCGGACAAGGAACGTGCAAATCAACATTTCAAATCTTTAGTTTATGCAGACAGCAGCGTATTGTACAATACATATTTACAATTTATATGACTTAAAGGACACTAGAAAGGAAGGTCATCCTTTAGAAACACCATTAAACAAATGCACTGAGATAAATTTCATGCGAGTTTGTCCCTCATAACAGCAAGCCAACAACCTGTTTGTTATTTTTATAGCGTTTTAAAGATATTTTCAAACTCGTAGTCAAACACAATGAAGGCTGTGTGATTGTTGCTTCAGACGTTTTAGGCAACATAACATCAAAAATGTCATTCCCGAACATTCCTGAAACACCTCATTCTAGAAGAAGGCTCTTTGAGTGAAATTCCAATAAACGAAAAGTAAAATGAACTCTCTTGTTGTGGAACTGGTGCTACCTATTGGCCGACACTCCCTTACATTTGGCTGGAGTCATCAATTATGCAGGGTAACGGTACACACTGAAGGAAGGTAGCAGCAACAATATGGCGACACCCGCAATTTCTAACGAATTTATTCGACATCTGCAGTCCAGTGAGGATTTTTTGGATACCCGCTAACGTAATCATAGTAAGTATTGTGTTTATATATCGCACTCGCGATGTGTTTATTCCCAGCAATGGAAGCCGTTGCACTGTCAATGAATGTCGCAGAGAAGCCGCACGCTGAGGGAGTTTTAATGCTAGACCCGTTATAACTGTAATGACTGTAATGTAGTTCACTTTTTTGTTTAAATGAACCTATTGTGATTAGGCCCTTTCATTTCACCCTCTCAAATGACACTATTAAGCGGTCATAATATGAGTTAAACACATTCTTGCAAGGCATTATGTGGTGTGTTATTTGTATTTGCATGATCAATGACGTGATCCGTAGCCTGTAGCTTTGCACCCTCATCTGAATAAAGGTCTTCTTGTCAGCATTTATCAAATGTCAAGCTGAGCAAATGAGCAAAAATGCACATGTGGACAGGTTTGAAGTGGTCCGTTGTAATTAAGACGTTCAAAAGGCAATACATGCTTGGCTGCTTATTGATTGTAGGGTGGACGCAGGTTGCACGGGTGTGGTATGCTACATTTTCTTGTTTATGTTGCTCGCGAGCAGAAACCTGGCACAACGTCGTTGAGATAGCTTGCTGTCTATCTAAAAGCGATAGACGTTTTGCTCAGAAATGCGGTTATATGACTAAAAAGATGTTGGCTGTGTGAGTATAAAAGGGTAAATACGACGAGAGAGCGAAAAAAAAACACTGCAGTAGCCTATTTTCCGTTTTTCCTCCGCGGCTTCGGACCGCTTTCGTGAAGGCGTCGGGCTGTTTAGAAACGTACGTTTTCGGACAAAATTATTTTCTGACCCCGAGGAAAATGTGACTACGTTTCGGAAAACGCAAAGATGTTTGGAGAACGCAAAGAACCGTTGTGCTGATAAGGATTTCGTGACCAAACATTGATGAAATCAATGTAGGCTAGGACCACTGCGCATCGAGTCAGATAACCACACTTGACGATGTTCTTGAAATAAGGTAGAGGTTTGTTTTAAGGAATTGTAATTTATGTCAGAATATACATAATTTATTGACGTGTTTTGCATTTGAAGACGTTAGGTGTGTCGTTTTGACAGTTCTGTGGCGCAAAGAAACTCGAAAAGCACATGGATGAAAAGGAATTCATAATTGTATTCATAATGCTTCCCAAATTAACCTATGTCCTCTCATCTGTAAATAAGCTGGACCACGTAGCCCACCTGACATTTTCTGAAGCCATGTCCCTGTGCAGCCCAGCATAGTCCCTTCAGCTATTGAGATATTTAGGCCCACCCAACAGAAGCCCACCTCGTTCATTTGATACGAATTCCCTTACAACCTTTTTAATAACCCCCTGAGAAACAATATGCTTCCATATACTTAAGCTTATGGAAGGTGCACTGTAAAAATTTAATTCCTGGCAGCGGTATGCCATGAGATTTCTTAACTGTCTTTAGTAATATTACATACTACTGTTTAACCAATTTTAATGTGATTGTTCGCAAAATATTACTACAGCTAATAAAATCTTGTGAGGGCAGCTATTTGTGTGTGGGTGTGTTTCATAATAGAGAATATGTTAAGTAACAAGATGTGCTTTTTTAAACAAATAACTAACAATTAATTAACATGACAACACAATTAACAGCATATAGCAAAATAATAATCCTTTAACCATAAATGCATAATTTGTTCATATTGCATTGCATGCTGGAAATTCTCGAAACCTTAAATCAGAAACATTTTCTAGAAACTAAATGTGTATTCAGACAACTCTGTTAGGCTTGGTGGGTCAAAATGTGCAGAAATATTGTTGCTCTTGCATTTAATTATTTATTTTATTTTATTTTTAAATTTAGATTTAAAGTCATTCTAATTTCCTACTGTATATGATTCCCTTATAAGGGATAAGTCCCTTTTTACAGTGTGGTGCTGATTGGACAGCTCCCGTAAGGCAAGATCCTCTTTGCTTGTGTTGTTTTGACCACACAGCTTTACACAGCTTTACTAATAAGACATTGACAATTTTAGCATGATAACTTCTTTTGTTTAGCTGTTTCATTGCTAAGGGAAAAAAATAAACTTAAACCAACCTAAACTGGTTTACAGGTCTTTGCTGGATTAAGCTGGTCTCCTAGTCTGAACAAGTAAGTGCCCAAAACCCTTTATAGACCTGCCAAGAGACCTGCTAAGACTGACAAACCAGCTAAGGCTGTTTTAAGCTGTTTTTTTTCCAGCAGGTCTTTAAGTGATATCAGATTCATACCCATGGGACTTCTGCCACCAATGGTGTCTGTTATGTGCCAACGTTTGTCGCATTCCTTGATATTTTGTTCATGTTTCTTATTTGCTTGAAGGTAAATAGGGTATATTTACTTCAAAGGCAAGATGAAAATGCAAATGCCATTTCTGAAACAAAACTGGAATTGGATGGAGAGAAAAGCTAAAAGTCAGCTACAGTAAGTAGCTCTGTAATATCAGGATATGGCTTGGTTAAGTGTCTGGCCCATAAGTGCACACAAGCTTTTAGATGATGTGGTTCACCAGGCCTCCCTTCACCCACCCCATTTCCCATTCTGCAGCCTTAGGGACATAACGTATGTCCCAAATCAGCCTCTTAGTGGAGGTTTTGTTCATGAAGACGATAGGTTCAAATCTGCTTGTGCTATCGTGAGGTAGGCCTATCTTCTAATCCAGTCTACATCTTTTCAGCTCCCAGCACCCTTTCATCTAAAATAGAAACATCAATCATAATGGCCCAAAAGAACCATACCATGAGAAGTTACGCAAGCACAAATCAGGAAAAAAAAGTCCAATGAATCACTTATCACAAAAACAATTAATATTATTGCAAGTGTAATCCAAAGACAAACATTAAGTATCACCTTTATCTGCTCATAATGGAGGGTGCTTTTCATTTTTCATGAAGTGGATGACTCATCCAGGATCTAGTGCAAGTCTCTCTTTAACATGCTCTCAATTTAGCAACCGATTGTTTTGATATGTAAGGTCATATTTTTAGATGCAAGGCTTAGTATTTTACTTTCCTGTGCTTAACATATCAGTTTGTGTGAGCGGATGATGTAACAAGGTAGTATTGTTCAGTAAGACTATCTTTCCACAATCTAGAATTAAATTTAAATAATTAATTTGATCATTTGCTACGTGTACTACGTTAGGCTAACTGAGACTTGTAATTTGCACTTACATATTGTTGCTCTTTTGTTAGTTTTTGATTACTTCTATTGTCCTCATTTGTAAGTCGCTTTGGATAAAAGCATCTGCTAAATGTAAATGTAAATTACATTTTGTTGTTTTGCTTTTTTTTTATTGTGACAAGGTTGTGTGGGCTCTCTTGGCTTAGATTTTAAGTATTGATAATGTGATACAAGATAGTAGTAGCTGGTAACAATAGTAACCTAATTGATGACTAATGATCAAATGCATGAATGAATAGTTATTGTAATGTTGTAGATTAGACAATCTTGCTTTTACAATTTTTCTATATAAGCTCATTTATAGATTTTATTCAAAACTTGAAATCACATGATTTTCTGATGCAAATGACTTCTGTCTGGTGATGTATACTGGATTTTTCCAATCATTTAGTCAGCATAAATCCTTTTCTTGCAGTCAACTGATCTGTCACTACTTCTATTTCATCTCAACTTTAAGTCCTGACATTTTAGATTTCTCCATTTGCCAACCTTCATTAAAGATCAGCAAAGTTTATACAAATATTGATAATAGTATTAGTAATAAATATTATCACCCCAAATGTTACAGCTTTACATTGAGTTTTGCAGTAATAATGTAACAGTAATTCAGGTTGACTTAAGAAGAGGTTGATATCACACATCACAGTTTCCATGTCCAAGTGCTCTGTTAAATCCCAAAAGCAAGCAACAAACAGTGCTAATATACACTCACAGTGTGCTGTCATACTACTACCTAAAAATTATGATCCTAACCTTTATCTCAACACTGAAATTTCAGTTGGCCACAGTGATTAATCTTTAATGAATCATTAAAATATTGGTGTCCGGGACACTGAGCACAGAGACTGCAGTCAAAGTCCCTTTCAGGGAAAGTCTGTTCACTCGGCGGCCATATTTACAGAGCCTCTGGGAAGCTATTTCAGGCGTCCAAAACCAACTCCTACCTTCTTGAATGGGGAAAGCCTGAAATCTCAAAAACTGCGTGCCACACTTAAATCAGCAATAAAATCTGGACATAAACTGTCTCATATTTGTTGTTTTTTTATTCTCAAATAGTGTTAAAAAAGCTTTCAAGCTGAACCTGCCAGTGCAAATATTCAATGACTTTACCAATTGGCTCTTGCATTTAGAAGACTGGGCTTATTCCACCATTGTGCGCTTTGCACGTCTTTGTATCTATTATTATTATTATTATTATCCTATTAGAAAATCTCTTTATTTATTTTTTTCTTATTTCGATTTGTTGTTAAATCAAACATTCAAATAAAGAAATATTAAGCCCAGAGTCGATTATTCAAAAATAACTGTTTGGATCTGATCATAGCCTAAACGAGTCATGGGTCTGAGTGCAGTTATTGGATAGCACTATATTGTAGACAGATTGGAGATTAATCCTAATAAACATGCAGCTACAATTAAAACCATTACATTAAAATACATTTAAAACAGTTTATTTCAATAATTTCAGCAGCGTGCAGATCCTCGTTTATGTCAGACTGTGGCGACAGCAGCGCGGACAGTCGCTTAACTTGCTCACATAGCCTACCATATATCTATAATAACGGGAAAACATATAGTTTTTATGACATATGTCATTATTACGAGAAAAAAATATGTAGTTTTAACCAGAAAATATGTTGTTTTAACTAGATAATTATATAGTTTTTATGACATAACATCTCGTTTTTATGAGAAAAGATGTCGTTTTAACTACATAACATCTCGTTATTACGACATAATTGAGAGGAAAAAATAATATGTGTGTGGCAGCAATGCGTCACCGTATGTTATAAATCCTTTTCTTGCAGTCAACTGATCTGTCACTACTTCTATTTCATCTCAACTTTAAGTCCTGACATTTTAGATTTCTCCATTTGCCAACCTTCATTAAAGATCAGCAAAGTTTATACAAATATTGATAATAGTATTAGTAATAAATATTATCACCCCAAATGTTACAGCTTTACATTGAGTTTTGCAGTAATAATGTAACAGTAATTCAGGTTGACTTAAGAAGAGGTTGATATCACACATCACAGTTTCCATGTCCAAGTGCTCTGTTAAATCCCAAAAGCAAGCAACAAACAGTGCTAATATACACTCACAGTGTGCTGTCATACTACTACCTAAAAATTATGATCCTAACCTTTATCTCAACACTGAAATTTCAGTTGGCCACAGTGATTAATCTTTAATGAATCATTAAAATATTGGTGTCCGGGACACTGAGCACAGAGACTGCAGTCAAAGTCCCTTTCAGGGAAAGTCTGTTCACTCGGCGGCCATATTTACAGAGCCTCTGGGAAGCTATTTCAGGCGTCCAAAACCAACTCCTACCTTCTTGAATGGGGAAAGCCTGAAATCTCAAAAACTGCGTGCCACACTTAAATCAGCAATAAAATCTGGACATAAACTGTCTCATATTTGTTGTTTTTTTATTCTCAAATAGTGTTAAAAAAGCTTTCAAGCTGAACCTGCCAGTGCAAATATTCAATGACTTTACCAATTGGCTCTTGCATTTAGAAGACTGGGCTTATTCCACCATTGTGCGCTTTGCACGTCTTTGTATCTATTATTATTATTATTATTATCCTATTAGAAAATCTCTTTATTTATTTTTTTCTTATTTCGATTTGTTGTTAAATCAAACATTCAAATAAAGAAATATTAAGCCCAGAGTCGATTATTCAAAAATAACTGTTTGGATCTGATCATAGCCTAAACGAGTCATGGGTCTGAGTGCAGTTATTGGATAGCACTATATTGTAGACAGATTGGAGATTAATCCTAATAAACATGCAGCTACAATTAAAACCATTACATTAAAATACATTTAAAACAGTTTATTTCAATAATTTCAGCAGCGTGCAGATCCTCGTTTATGTCAGACTGTGGCGACAGCAGCGCGGACAGTCGCTTAACTTGCTCACATAGCCTACCATATATCTATAATAACGGGAAAACATATAGTTTTTATGACATATGTCATTATTACGAGAAAAAAATATGTAGTTTTAACCAGAAAATATGTTGTTTTAACTAGATAATTATATAGTTTTTATGACATAACATCTCGTTTTTATGAGAAAAGATGTCGTTTTAACTACATAACATCTCGTTATTACGACATAATTGAGAGGAAAAAATAATATGTGTGTGGCAGCAATGCGTCACCGTATGTTAATGAGTGAATCACTGAATCATTTATTCAACCAATTCGTTCAAAACGCTGATTCATTCAATAAGTAAACACCATTGCTCAAAGACGCAAAACAGTGCTGTGATCTTTGTTTGGAACTATTTTCGTTGGCAAAATTGAGCAAAAACAGGCAATATTGCGTCACTTATTGCTAACTTTATGGAACTTGTATAAAATTATTATTAAATTTGTAATGCTGATATCTGCAGAAAAACTGTACTCGTGTGATATATTGTTTACTATATTAAATTATATAAATATAAAAAGCATACAGAAGCATTTTGCCATCTACAATTTAGACTGCCTTGAATTTTGAGTTTTAATAGAATAATAAATCACGTGCGTGCACTCTCTGTGTGTGATTTGGTGATATACTTGATAATGTCACATCGAACGTCATTACAACAACACTTACCACATTATCACAGAAGATATACTGTATCTCGCACACCCCAGACTCGACTTGAGTGAAAAAAATGAATCATCCGCGGTTGTGCGTGCACTTGTTTGCACATGAGCAATGGTGTTTTTTAAGAGTTTAACTTGCAGACACCAGACCACTGATTCGTCAAACCTGCTTTCCTGCAGTCCGTGTTCTTCTGACTTCTGACTGTTTTGTAGTAAGTAACCAATATGCTTCGGGAAAATGTATCGGAGTAAAAGTATACATTTTAATTAGGAAATGTAGTGGAGTAAAAGTAAAAGTTGTCTGAAATATAAAAACTCAAGTAAAGTACAGATACTCTCAAAAAATACCTAAGTACTGTAACAAAGTATTATTACTTCGTTACATTACACCACTGGGTTTTAGTCAAATTTTCGTCATGCTGTATAATGGTTTAACTGATCAAAATTATTTTTGCTCAAAATTATAATCTTAATGATCGTTGTCATTTGAGAAATTTACTTTTGCATTTCAGGTATTGCACTTTCTCCAGTAAGCACAAATCAATAGAATTTGGACTCATATGGTGTATTTTACCTCATCTAGTGTACTGCTTTATTATAGGCTTTTTATTATAGAAATTAATACCAAATACTGCAATGCAATCTCTCTGTCTACACTATGAAAACTGCTAAAACAAACGAAAAATATTATAACAGTGTAATTCCACTAATTCCAAATGGCAATAGCCTATTTCTTTATTAAAACAACAGCGGTTGAGTAAGTACATTCATTCAGCAACCACAATAGCAAACAATACAGTCGAGATCTCTTGACAGAACACAGACTTTAGATCGCTAAACTCCAGCTTGTTTGTCGGTCTTTTCAGGTCATACAGGCGTACGCATGTTTGCCAGATTGCTTAAAATAAGCAAAACACCGGGCAGAAAATGTATGCTTGTAACAGCGAAGCTCTTGATATCTGGCAACCACACTCATGAAAGCTTGCATAGTAGAGGCGTGTAGAGTAGTCTGCAATAACATTTTGTCTCCTTTTTGACGAAAATAAAAAGAGGTTTTTGATAACGTTTTATCTTTTTTTAATACATTTTAGTCTCGTCTTATTTTGTCGACAAAATTGCATGTTGATATAGTCTTAGTTATCGTTTATTGACCTTATTGTCATCTCGTCTTTGTCTCGTCATGGGAAAAAAGCTCGTCAACGAACATTTTTCATCAATCTTAATGATCGTTGTCATTTGAGAAATTTACTTTTGCATTTCAGGTATTGCACTTTCTCCAGTAAGCACAAATCAATAGAATTTGGACTCATATGGTGTATTTTACCTCATCTAGTGTACTGCTTTATTATAGGCTTTTTATTATAGAAATTAATACCAAATACTGCAATGCAATCTCTCTGTCTACACTATGAAAACTGCTAAAACAAACGAAAAATATTATAACAGTGTAATTCCACTAATTCCAAATGGCAATAGCCTATTTCTTTATTAAAACAACAGCGGTTGAGTAAGTACATTCATTCAGCAACCACAATAGCAAACAATACAGTCGAGATCTCTTGACAGAACACAGACTTTAGATCGCTAAACTCCAGCTTGTTTGTCGGTCTTTTCAGGTCATACAGGCGTACGCATGTTTGCCAGATTGCTTAAAATAAGCAAAACACCGGGCAGAAAATGTATGCTTGTAACAGCGAAGCTCTTGATATCTGGCAACCACACTCATGAAAGCTTGCGTAGTAGAGGCGTGTAGAGTAGTCTGCAATAACATTTTGTCTCCTTTTTGACGAAAATAAAAAGAGGTTTTTGATAACGTTTTATCTTTTTTGAATACATTTTAGTCTCGTCTTATTTTGTCGACAAAATTGCATGTTGATATAGTCTTAGTTATCGTTTATTGACCTTATTGTCATCTCGTCTTTGTCTCGTCATGGGAAAAAAGCTCGTCAACGAACATTTTTCATCATAGTCTTCGTTAACAAAATTAACACTAGCTTGGACCCAGAAACAGTATTTATTATAAGATAATTCTTTATTATATCTTGCAGATATATTATGCTACATGCAGATGAATGTGTAGTACAGGAATTTTATATAATATTGATATGAGCTCAGACAGCACACTATCACAACACCAAGGTCATGAGTTTGATGCATGAACTGATACGGAATTAACATTTTGAATGCGAAATTAGAAAAGACTTTCTTGATCTGGTAAGCTCTAATCTCATTGGCTGACTTTTGGCAGTAAGAGTGCACCCATGTTTGTGTCAGTTGCTTTACAAGTATGTGTTTATGGGCCAGAACAAGTTGCAGTGTGGACAAGACTACTGTATGATTCTGAGCCCAGTTGTCCAATAATGTCCTTTTCTCTTTCCGATATAGAACTGGCTGCCGTGGAGGGTGCATAACAGGAGAAGAAGTTGCTGCAGGATGAAAACATGGCTGCACCCATTCTTGCACCGCCAGGACCTGACAGCTTCAGATACTTTACCAGGGAATCTCTGTGTGAAATCGAGAAGCGCATTGCTGAGGAGAAAGCCAAGCCGCCACCTAAACCAGACAGCAGCTACCGCGACGATGACGACGAGAACAAGCCCAAGCCTAACGGTGACCTGGAGGTGGGCAAGAGTCTGCCCTTCATCTATGGAGACATCCCTCCTGGAATGGTGGCAACACCATTGGAGGATCTCGATCACTTCTACATGAATAAGAAAGTGAGTGTGTCATCATGTCTATTCATAAGTCCTGAAAAACTGGCCTTCACACGTTATCTTCTAAGCAGTGCACTATGGATCGTTATAGAAGTGGAGAAAATTATGTGTTTTTCCCCAACTTTTCCAGGTCATTTATTGTTATTCTCTTATATGCGAAACCTCGGGAGGTGACATGCAGCTGTCGGATTTACTTGGTAAACATGACAATGTGAATAACATCCTTCAGTAATCCACTATAGTGCAGAAAAATTTGTTTGTGGCTTATGTATGTTGTAGATTGTGTATGAGATGATGCTTAAAAAAGGTTTGTAGAGGAGGTCTGCAGTGGTCTGCTGAAGCTTTACAGTTCCATCTGACAGACTCGTTTTAATTGTTCCAGTAATAATCCTTTAGAAATGAACAGCCAAAAGAAACGCTCCAGTGCATTTAAAGGAACCGTGCAGCATATTAGAACAGCTCTCTGAGTAGTGGGACAAGGTAGTTATGGCTATTTAAAGATCTGTAATGTTGTTGTGTAAGGTTTTGGTGAAATCAGTATTTGGTAGTCTTTAGTGTTGCTATGTGTATGTGAAGATAGAAAAAATATGAGAACAAAAGCGAGAACTACTTCTCTAAAATATATTCCACATCTAACCAATATGTAGACTCCCCTTCAAAAGTTTGGGTTCGGTAAGATTTTTTAAAGCGATTTCATTGTAAAAAAAAGTCCATTATGCTGACCAAAACTGCATTTATTTGATCAAAAATACAGTAAAATTGTAATATTTTGAAATTTGATTACAATTTAAAACAAATTCTGTTATAATTCTGTTTTGTTTTAATTAATTGTGTTTTAATATAATTTTAAATGTAATTTATTCCTGTGATGCAAAGCTGAATTTTAAGCAGCAATTACTCCAGGTTTCAGTGTCACATGATCCTGTTTAATATGCTGATTTAGTACTCAAAAAAAAAATTTCATTGTTAAAAAACAGTTGTGCCTTAATACCAGTTTTCAGGATTTTTTGTTGTTGTTGTTGTTGTTGAATAGAAACTTCAAATGTTTAAAATATTATGTAACATTATAAATGTTTTTACTGTCACTTAAAATAATTGTTTTATTCAGCAAAAGTATTTAAATGTTTAAACATTAGTGTAGATCCATGTTATGGACAGAATTTGCTGGGTCCAGTCAGAGCTCACAATCAATGGTTAATCTATTGCATTTTGCCTAATATTATAACATCATGCTGTGTATTTATTAGTATTTCTGAACTGCCGACCTCTGACTATTTTGATTTCCAAGAACTGGCTTTTATCATTTATGAGTGAAGCCTCCAAGCCAGAAGTATGAGACCACATTAAAAATCTGGAGCTCAAAATTTAAACCTGGAAACGTTTTAGGTGTTTGAAATTTAAAACAAGTAGTAATTGTCATGATGTAACATGAATATGATTTTTTTTTTACTCTAAACCTCCACTGAAGCTCAAGACGCTCTTTGGATCATTCACAAATCGTGCTAAAGGTTCTACACAGTCTTGTGGAGTAAAAACCAAATACCACAGCATTTTATAATTGCACATTTTTCAACCTTTCATTTAAAATACTGTGCAGTCAGTATGTGGTGAAAAATGCTGTGAATATAATAAAAGTGCAGCATTTTGTGCTCTAAGACTTTTTAATGAATGCACAGTTTCTCGATATGTTACCAGTCATAAAACAGTGGCTTGTTTTTTATGTTAAAAATAAGCAATATCAGATGCAAGCTATTCCTCAAACAGATTTTCAGGAGTGAGTTGTTGTTATGAGATGTAGCCTACGGGTGGAAGATGAGGTCATCTTTTCTGTCTGAGTCTAATAATCCTTTAGAAATGAACAGCCAAAAGAAACGCTCCAGTGCATTTAAAGGAACCGTGCAGCATATTAGAACAGCTCTCTGAGTAGTGGGACAAGGTAGTTATGGCTATTTAAAGATCTGTAATGTTGTTGTGTAAGGTTTTGGTGAAATCAGTATTTGGTAGTCTTTAGTGTTGCTATGTGTATGTGAAGATAGAAAAAATATGAGAACAAAAGCGAGAACTACTTCTCTAAAATATATTCCACATCTAACCAATATGTAGACTCCCCTTCAAAAGTTTGGGTTCGGTAAGATTTTTTAAAGCGATTTCATTGTAAAAAAAAGTCCATTATGCTGACCAAAACTGCATTTATTTGATCAAAAATACAGTAAAATTGTAATATTTTGAAATTTGATTACAATTTAAAACAAATTCTGTTATAATTCTGTTTTGTTTTAATTAATTGTGTTTTAATATAATTTTAAATGTAATTTATTCCTGTGATGGCAAAGCTGAATTTTAAGCAGCAATTACTCCAGGTTTCAGTGTCACATGATCCTGTTTAATATGCTGATTTAGTACTCAAAAAAAAAATTTCATTGTTAAAAAACAGTTGTGCCTTAATACCCTTTTTCAGGATTTTTTGTTGTTGTTGTTGTTGAATAGAAACTTCAAATGTTTAAAATATTATGTAACATTATAAATGTTTTTACTGTCACTTAAAATAATTGTTTTATTCAGCAAAAGTATTTAAATGTTTAAACATTAGTGTAGATCCATGTTATGGACAGAATTTGCTGGGTCCAGTCAGAGCTCACAATCAATGGTTAATCTATTGCATTTTGCCTAATATTATAACATCATGCTGTGTATTTATTAGTATTTCTGAACTGCCGACCTCTGACTATTTTGATTTCCAAGAACTGGCTTTTATCATTTATGAGTGAAGCCTCCAAGCCAGAAGTATGAGACCACATTAAAAATCTGGAGCTCAAAATTTAAACCTGGAAACGTTTTAGGTGTTTGAAATTTAAAACAAGTAGTAATTGTCATGATGTAACATGAATATGATTTTTTTTTTTACTCTAAACCTCCACTGAAGCTCAAGACGCTCTTTGGATCATTCACAAATCGTGCTAAAGGTTCTACACACTCTTGTGGAGTAAAAACCAAATACCACAGCATTTTATAATTGCACATTTTTCAACCTTTCATTTAAAATACTGTGCAGTCAGTATGTGGTGAAAAATGCTGTGAATATAATAAAAGTGCAGCATTTTGTGCTCTAAGACTTTTTAATGAATGCACAGTTTCTTGATATGTTACCAGTCATAAAACAGTGGCTTGTTTTTTATGTTAAAAATAAGCAATATCAGATGCAAGCTATTCCTCAAACAGATTTTCAGGAGTGAGTTGTTGTTATGAGATGTAGCCTACGGGTGGAAGATGAGGTCATCTTTTCTGTCTGAGTCGTAATGGAGCCCAGCAGGCTCAGATCTGCGTTCCTGTTTGGCTCAGCGCTAAATGCAGTGGTGAGACTTTAGCCGTGTCTGCCACACTGGACTTAACTAAATAATGCACAGACTCGTTTGTGTGTTAATGTGTGCATGTGTTGAAGCGTTTCCCTGCCTCCCTCTCTTGCTCTCTCCTTCCGTCTCATTCCTCTGCCTCCCTCTCATGCAGCACACACTGTCTGTTATGTAACCGCCTGCTCCATGCATGCACAGGAAGGAGATTTCAGTCTCCCGATGAAAACCTCATGGAGGAGCGTTTGTGAAACATGGTGTTAAGGAACATAATTGTGTTCTGAACCGAATTAAGTTTTATTGTAAACATCGCTCACATTAGACCATATATTAGAATTTTTAAATATTTAGATGCATCACGTTTATATGCACATGCCGTTTTGTAGTACGTAATGTCGAACTATCCTGCAGTCTTGAGGATTTAATGGCTCTTTGATTGTAAGCTTTGCTAGCATTGGGATCAGATCTCCCCGCATCCCATTGTCCTTTTGTTTCCACACGCTAGGCTCGACTTGCAGCCTGCAGCAGTAGTGAAACCTGATTCTTGAGGCTCAGGGCAGCTCTCTTCATAGTGTAAAACCAGCTGAGAAATGGGAGCTGGCAGCTTTTAAATCCAGACCTGTGACACTATCAGAAGCAATTAGCCTAGGAAGCTTTGCTACAGGAGCAGCTGATGAACCCAGAGTCCTCCTGCACAGATGATTCAAGGAGATGGTTATACAGGGCAGTATGTTGAAAACAAATCAATTGTTAGATTGAGAGGCTTAACAGGATTTACCCAAGTAGGACATGTTGGATCTACATTCTTCTGGTTCTTGAACAACACTGATTTATATTTATGCATTTATGCAAGGTATGCCGTTAATTAGTAAGTGTGATCCCTGGGAATCAGGTTTGTGCTCTGACTGTTTGATAGGATTGTTGTTGATCCAGGAACATGTTCTGCTTGAGTAAAGGGTTTGTAGAAAGGGGAGACAGAATAAGACAGACAGAGAGGCAAAGCTCCATACGGGGGTCATAAATCTTAGAAGGGGCTCTTCAAAATGTGCCATGTAGGACCATTGCTTCCCCCTGTGATGACGCAGCACTCAGAGTGGGCTTGTCTGGGCTGGTTGGGGGGCTGGGGAAGGCAGAGTGCTGCACTGCTTCAGTATAATGGCCGTCTCACTTCTCCCTCACATCTGTTCACAGCCGCAGCACTCTCAAGAGCTCATCTTATAATGTAGGCATCTCATTTGTTTCTGTTAGCTACATGCCTCAGTACATATGCTGTAAATGGCTACATGCAGGAACAAGCCTGTACATTTTTCTCTGTGCTTTATTAAAAGATAAATGTGACCCTGGACCACAAAACCAGTCATAAGAGTAATTTTTTTTAAATTGAAATTTATACATCATCTGAAAGCTGAATAAATAAGGGTTCCATTTATGTATGGTTTGTTAGGATATGACAATATTTGGCTGAGATGCAACTATTTGAAAATCTGGAATCTGAGGGTGCCAAAAAATCAAAATATTGAGAAAATCGCCTTTAAAGGGGTCATATTATGCGTTTTCAAGTTTTCCTTTCTCTTTGGAGTGTTACAAGCTGTTTGTGAATAGATAAGATTCCTAAAGTTGCAAAGACTAAAGTCTCAAACCCAAAGATATATTCTTTATAAAAGTTAAGACTAGTCCACGCCCTCCTAAAATGCCTCGTTTAAACACGCCCCCACATGTCTATGTCACGATGTGGGAAGATTTGCATAACGCCGCCCAAATGTTCATGCAAAGAAAGAAGGCGTAACTTTATTGTTGCTGCTACCGCCGCCGCCATGTTGTGAAGACACTGTATGTTTCGTTGCGAAAGCAAAAAGAGGACACGACAAGAAATCAGTGGTTAAGTTGCATTTACAACACTGTTCCAGAACAGTTCAACCCAAATATTCAGATGTGTGCAGCACATTTGATGGAGGACTGTTTCCTGATCCTGGCAGAGTAGACTACAATGCCGGCTGTTCTGACTCACAGACTGTAAGTACGTTTTCATTTAAAGGATTTGCCACTGACGATTCAAACGTGAGTTTTGAGCAGTGGAGTAGCGCTTGTTGTTTGTCATTTCTCCGATCACAAATGCAGACATGGTTTTATGTTTACGCGGCGTGATGCAACGCAACGTGTAAAAAGACTGTATAAGTCATTATAATCCGTAATTATGTCCCCACTGAATGCAACAAATGCCTCGTTTATAATGGGTTTTAATGTTTTTGTCTCGTTGCGCCGGGACACGGCATCACAGTATGGTAAGGGGTGTAACATTTCCGTCACATGCTTGAGGTATTCGGCCAATCACAACGCACTGGATCGCTGGCTAATCAGAGCACAAAAGCTTTGTAAAAATCGACGCGTTTCAGAAAGGCGGAGCATAGAGGAGAAATAATAATGTACAGTATGTGGAAAATAATGTGTTTTTTGAACCTTAAACCGCATAAACACATTTCATTACACCAAATACACAAAATAATGTTCTTTTTAGCAACATCATTTGACCCCTTTAAAGTTGTCCAAATGAAGTTCTAAGCAATGCATATTACTTATCAAAAATAAAGTTTTGATATATTTACGGTAGGAAATTTACTAAATATCTTCATGGAACATTACTTAACATTTACTTAATATCCTAATGATTTTTGGCCCATACAATGTATTGTTGGATATTGCTACAAATATACCAATGCTACTTATGATGACTGGTTTTGTGGTCCAGGGTCACAAATATAATACAGTAATTCTTTAATTTTAATAAACATAATTAAATCACAGGTTTGAAAGTGAAGCTATTTGAAAATATTTTATAATGTTTAAAATTAAATGTTACAGAATGAACAGAGCTTGACCTTGGATTGAAGTTTCTATTGATGTGGCTGATGCTGAATTATTGGCTCTGAATCTTCTCACTCTTTTCATTCGTCAGTTGCTGCTCTGCTCATCATGCTCCTTTACATTAGTCACTGTCTCTGTCATTTATGTTTCTTCATTTTTCTCTCCTCCCCATGTGTCCTGCCACAGGTGTGGTCTGTGCTTCACCTGCATCTTTTTTTTTTTGCATCACTTACTCTTTCCTGTTCACTTGGCATCATCCTGTAACATGATCTCTCTCTCTCTCATTTTCTGTATGTGTCATTCTCCCTGATGTTTTGAAGCCTCAGTTGGAATATTAAAATAAATAAATGTAATAATTTTAGTTTCTGAATAATATTTTTAACCTAACATATTGCAGTGTCTAGTAATAACAGCATTATTTAGCAAAAATGTGTAAATTTTATCTTGATTTACATTTATTTTATAAATTTAAATGTACAGTTTTAACTGAACATATTGCAATTTCTAGTTAGAGACATCTCTTGTATGGAAATATGTTGGCAAGTATGAAGTTTATTTATTTATTTTAAATCAGGCATTGGCCATCCATCCATTATTTTATCAAAATTCAGTAACTTTTTATGAATTTAATTGAGATTGTATTCATTTAATTTCTTATTTTTATGAACAAATGCTATATCATGGTGCATTTCCATCAGTATTATTTTCTCCCTTGCTTCTTTATTACCTTAGCTGCTGATTTGAAGGACATTTGTCCGAGGGGTTTTTATTCAGTGCTCGAGGCTGTGTCCAGTTTTACAGCTTTTTTGTAGCTTCTGTTCTCTTTTTTTCTGTTTCCCATTGGCTTTTAATTGTCTTTCTTGTTGCCCCATTAGTTCTCCATCTTCCTCCCTTCCTCTCACTGCTTACTCATTCCTCTCTGGGCTGTCTATCTCTGCCTCTTTATCTCTCTATGTCTTTTTTCTTCTCCATTCTGGATTATGAAATTTTCAGTAGCTGTGCAGCCTGTCATGCATTAAAAAGAGGAAACCCACATGCACTTCTGTTGTGTGTGCGTCTGTACTACAGCAAGCAAATACTGAGAAAGGGCAAATGTATTTTTGTTCATATCTGCACCACTTCTGCATTATTTTTTCATCTCATGTTTCATATGCGGTTGAGTATGGGCTGCTGGTTTTAATGAGTCTTCTCCCGTTTTGTCCCCACAGCATGTAGCTTTTGAACCCTGATGTCACACATGCTGTTGATGTTGCTGAGCAGTGAGCAGATCTTTTTTTTTTTTACTAAGCAGGTCCCAGTATGTAGTTTACATGGTGGCCTGATTCAGTCTGACCCAAATAAATGCAGCTCTTTTCCATCTTTAGTTACGTATACAAAGTGTTATTTACTGAGCTGTGCTTCTTTAACCTAATTTATCATTGTGGATCATATTATGTATATACATTCTTCTGAGGAGTTTCTGCATGTAAAGTGCAGATAATGATGATATGGTGCTGCATAGATTGGCACTCTCCATGGTGCTGAAGAGGGTTTTTTTAGTGTTCCACTAAACTCAAGCATGTAAAAGGAAGTGCAGGGGTGAATCCCATCTCTGCAAATGTACGCCACCTCCCATAAAACTTTGATGGTAGCGAACATATTTTATTTAAACAATTATGAGGTTGTCTACTGAAAGGCTGGTGAGCTTACGCTGACTCGTTCATGGGCTCATATAAATTCAGACTTTTCAGATTCAGTCAGTGATGAGAAGTGAGGTATCCGGGTAAAACCAGGATATATATATATATATATTAACGAACAGTTTATTGAATCTTTAGACAAAATAATTTTTTAAAGTTTGCATATGTGTTTTAAGTTTTATCAGGATTTTTTGCTATTATTGTATGATATAGTGAGAATATGGAACTCACATTCCAGGAGGAAAAAAATCTTAATTTTTTTCATAGGCCCAAACTGAACAAAAATATACAAATTGTTGCATATGTTATGTTGTTATTTAAATGATGAAAAAGTAAGGTGAATTTTCTGTGGCTTGCAAATCAGTGATATTTTTATAACAGTATAGCAGACAGATATAAAATATGCATATTAAAATGCATAGAAATATCAGCTGTCATGCTATTGCTCTCAATAATATTAGTAAGATAACATTTTAATGCTTAGTTTTATTATCAAACCTCTGTCTTTTTAATTGTGGGGGCAAAACTGATGCAAATACATGTTCTCCAAAAGCTTTTATTATGATACATTTTAACACAAAAAAATTATGTGTGGATAATCAAGTAAACTTAAGTTGCTTCAGACCAGCTTATTGAAATATTACTAACAATATCAAAGTTATTCTCTCGTTTACTTTTACAGCAAAAAGATGTGTGCAAACCTTTTAGAATTCTGCTAAAAGTGTAAAAGTATGAAATATCAGAGGACAGAAGGCATGTAGTAAATTGTGTAACAGGTTTTTCAGCAGTTTTGATCATGCTGATAATTTAGAGGCCTTAGAAATGTATGTATCAAATATTCAGTGGACTTTTTAAGGTTAATTAGCCTGTATGTGTATTTCTTTCCTGGAATGTGGCAAAATGGCCTAATGAGTCACTATTGCTTCTCCAAATTCTCTGGTGTGCTCTGCTATTTTCAGTTGTTTAGTCACAGCTCAGGGAAGATCATTTTCTACTTATGTGGTAAATTCTATTGTATGTTATAGTTACGAAACAGAATTTAGTACTGTTTCTTTATTCCCAATCCTATATGTGACTTTAATATTGTTTACAATTTCCACCATTATTTGGTATTTCAAGGGTTAATGATGAAGTGAAAATGTCAACATTTACTCACCCTCGTGTGAAAACTGTCTTTTTCCAACTTTTCCAAAACAAAAAGATTTAATTGAATGAATATCTGGTTGGGTGATTTCATTACAATGGCAGTACATTGCGATTTAATAAAGCAAGCAGGAGTGTCAGCAAATAAGTACAAACGGCTTACTGATAATTTGGTTTTGGTAAACAATAACCCAATATTTAAGCTTTCTTAACAGTAAAATTGTGGTGGACACAGTGGACTCTACGGCTGCAATGGTTCAACTTATGGTTCATTTGTATCACGGTTTAAGAGTCGGTACGGTTCAGTATGTGCTATGTTTAGGGAAAAGATTATACTGTCAAATAAAAAATGAAGAAAATAACAAACAATATAACTACAAGCAACAGCACAAATAAACACACTAGAGCAAAGATACAAATTATATAAACAGTGTTTTTCAGTTTTTTTTAGGTAGGTCTAACATTAGTTTTTAAGTACAGAAATTGAATAAAGTATTCAAATGTAAAATAACATTGCATATTTGACTGTGTAAATTAAAGATGAATCTTTATTAAAGTTACAAACGCAATTTAATCAAGAGCAGTGAGTGATTTCTTTGTTGTTGCTGTTTGATTAATATTAAGAAAGTGCTGTCACTTTAAGAGAATGCACTGATCCAGTGCATTGATACAGTACGTTCAGCCGGCTATGTCTGCTATAGGATACTTACCAAGACGGGCATTTTGACATCATTTTTGTGTGAATTTGTCCATTCAAGGACAAAACTTGAAAGAGAACTCAATATTTGCGTGTGCTCATTGAATGAGTGCACACACAAATATTCTCACGGCGCGCACGAGTTCCCATTCGTGTCTTCTGGCTCTTCAAATTTGAAACTGGCAAGGCTTAAATGAGTTTAGTTTAAACAGATAGTAAAGTGTGCTGTTCAGATCTCACCTGCACATTCGCACTATCAACTCCCGGGCGATGATGGCATAAATTACTGGTATTCGAGCATACGGCACTCGCACTGAACAAAGAGTGACTGGTCGTCCAGGCTTTTTTTTGGTTTGTTTTTTTGGGTTCATCGCTGCTTTTGTAGTGTACTTGGAAGCCAGAATGCAAATACTGAAGCCAGAATGCAAATACAGCGAACAGATATTTATAACATTACAGATGTGTTGTCAGAATTAAGTTGAACCTCTGTGCAAGTGCGTGTCGAACCGTGGGTGGAGAACGGTATGGTTCGATTTTTTACTGAGAACCGTTAAACACCTAGTGGATATCAGTCCAGTAGGTGGCAGAGATGCCACTCTTACATTGCTATTTAGAAAAGGCAGAATTTGATGACAGATTTTTCATTATTTCAATGTATTATTTATTTCTTGTAAAACTATTTGAGATTTTCTTTTAAAGGCGCTATATACAATAAAATGTATTATTATTATTCATTGTTGGGTGAATTAATCCTTCAAGCATCCCCGCAGCCTCATTCTTATGTTCAAATTACAGCCGTGCTGCTATTCAGATCGCTGTGTTGGACTAAATAGCAGCGCTCTCAACCAGTCAAATTCGAGAACCGGAACTAGCTGTTGTATAAAGATTGTTATATAATCTTTAAACTTTATTGTACTCCGGAGACAGTATGGGTGTTTTGCATACAGACTTGTGGATTTACTTTCTTCTTGCCAAAGAATGTGATTTTAATTATTTAGTAGTATATGAAGCAGTATGTCTTCATTATGATGCCTTGTCCTCTAGAAACAGACGTAGGCTTTCAGTATGCGATTATTACTTCTTAAAGTCCAGTTGAATAAGTGATGATGTTTCTCTCTGCTTGCAACTAATCTCTTTCTCTTTGTTGTTCTGTCTTTGTCTTCTCTTTGGCTTGTTCTCTTTTTCCTCTCCACAGACATTTATAGTCCTAAATAAAGGGAAAACAATCTTCCGCTTTAGTGCCACACCTTCCTTGTACATGATAAGCCCTTTTAATCTCGCTAGGCGAATAGCGATTAAAATTTTGATACATTCATATCCTTTTTCAGCTGTTCAAATGTATGTGATGAATGTCTATGCTGTCTCTCTCTACATCAAATATGTAACATGTCTGCTTATTGCTAAAGTGCATGCGATGGTCAGGAATAACGCTATAAATGCAGACTAATATGTTGTAGTTAAGCAGTGTGTTCTAGTGTGGGACTGTAACAGCGTATCAGTGGGTGTGGATGTAGGTGTGAATTTTAGATGCACGGCAACTGTTTTGTTTGACAGTAGAGATGCCAAATAGAGAGAGAAAATGGTGGAGCTCTGTCGCCTGTTTTTAGCACACTGTGTCCTGTTTTGATGCTGGAACCCATGGCTAAGGACATCTCGTTGAGTGGTCATATGCCATGCAGAAGCAGTCTCCCTATTGGCCAATACAGCACAATTTAAAAATGTGCTGTCTTTCTGACCAAATAGTGGCATTTGTTTTATTCCGATTGTGATGTCAATCATGCCACATTAACTCTCAGTTCATTGATAAAATATTTACAGGCAGAGGCATTGCTGTTAATATTGAGCTGAATGGAAACAATAATTTTCAAAACCGCAAAAGATTTTAACTGTAATGCTATTCCCTGTCCTCTGAGGACTAATTTGATGGTTAATGTGGTTGTAGTCCAAACTATTTTTTTTTAACTGCCTACATAAATGACACAAATGAGCTGAAAACTCCCCGTTATGATGTAAGCTCTAGGGCTGGGTGATGTATTAAATATTCACAATTCATTCATGTTTTTTGTGAATATTTTAATTATTCAAACTTGTTATTTGTTGTTACAGTATAAGATATACTGTATACATGAACATGATTAAACATCAATCTCTGTTCATTTAGCGGCAAACATGGAAAACATGTCTTTATCTTTAAGTTAAAGGGGTCATAGGATGCTAATTTCACTTTTACATGTTG
Organism: Sinocyclocheilus grahami; assembly: GCF_001515645.1. Lineage (NCBI taxonomy): Eukaryota > Metazoa > Chordata > Actinopteri > Cypriniformes > Cyprinidae > Sinocyclocheilus > Sinocyclocheilus grahami. The sequence goes on along the minus strand of NW_015505208.1, from coordinate 766,185 downwards.
TTTGAACATAAATGTGTGTTGGCAGTGTGTACACATCTACCCTATAATGATAAAAATCCACCCAGTGGTTTTGATTTAATCCCTAAAAATAATATACCCTTTTTCAAATCAGGCCATTCTCAGCTTCTTGTCTGTGTGACGTCACACGGACGAAGGCCGCTCCCACAATAGTTGATTGACAATGCCGTCTTACCTTAGACCCACCCTGAGTGAGCTGTAACAGTCCGACTGCCATTATTTCGACGCCAGAGCAGATGTAGACAAGAATGGTTCCATAGCTATTGAGGTGTCCTGTTGTTGGATGTAATAATGAACATAGCAGCCATCATTTACTCTCGACATCTGAGCCGCTGAAGACAGTGGATTACCTTTGTTTGTGAAGGGAATGCGGCCCCTATCTACCTAAATGCGTTTATGTTCGCGCGAATCATTCGTGATCCAGCTTCACTTACAGCAGAAGTGAGTATAAGGTTTTTTTATGAATCTTTGCAATCGCTGTTCCTAATAACGTGCTACTTGGCCAGTTTCGTGGCTAAATGCGGCTTCGTCACCCCACAGAAGAGAGGGGCGGGGTCAGCAGAGCTCATTAGCATTTAAAGCAACATGCAAAAAATGGGTTGATTTCTGCACAGGTGAATTTGACAAGGTAAAAATATTATTTTTTACACTACCATTGAGAAATTTTAACCAAAGTATGTTATAGACTTTTCATTAAGACCCTAAAGAATCATATCAACTTTTGGAAAATGGGCATCCTTATGACCCCTTTAAGGTGTTACGTATTTAATTTGTTAATATTAAATTTTGTTAAATAATTTTGTCTGATACTGTATGCAAAATTATACCTCTTGCATTAAAGATTTTAATCTATTTTGCAACAATGGCTGTTTGGATGAATACATAAAATATATATCAAGTATCAAATAATAAGCTAAAAATATTGAAATATAAATATTGCCTAGCCCTAGCAGTGCTTTACAACTAGCCAAAATTCACAATTTTCTGTCTGTATTTGGCATTCTGTTATTGATGAATGTCCTGATATTTATATTTCCACAGTGAAATGCCACAGTGAAATTTTTTCTGTAATATCCCAGAATTTCCTTAACTGATACCCACAGTATTCAGCATGTTCATTATGTGTACGATTTTGACCAACTGTGTGTTCATGACTTTTAGTAATCCTCCCGAGTGGTCCAAACAAGTAGAGTAAGTATTTATCCTAACCACAGCTTGCCATTCACATCACAAAATATATCATAAATATACACATTCAAAATATAAAGCAGATTTTAGTACCTTTTTCTTAATCCAGTTACTGCTGCTCTTTCCTTCAGGTATACCTTTACTGGAATTTATACGTTTGAATCAACTGTAAAAATCATTGCCCGTGGATTCTGTATAGATGACTTCACATTCCTTAGAGATCCATGGAACTGGCTGGATTTCATGGTCATCTCAATGGCGTAAGTATTCTGCCATTAATGTAATTATGAACCTAGTCTGATTTGTGAGCTATCATTCGGTTAATATCAAATCATGAAAAACAAGTAATTTAACTGGTCAGGATTATTACATTCGCCTGAAACAAATTTCCTCCTCATTCTTGTTTATAATGGATGATGAAAAGAAATACGGGTAAAGCTGCTTGCACACTGAGCTCTTGCTGTATGTGGGGGATGCAGACAACACATTTTCAGCTGTTATATTCTGTCTCTAACCATATGAACATTTTTTAGGTAGCATCTTTATGGATGTGGCAGCTCTGCTCATGTCGTGTCCAGTTTCTCACAGCTCTGCATTTGTCCTTGTGACTGTTTTTCTCCTCATCTCTCTGCTGTTCTGTGGATATACCTGGTTCTTGCACTGATCCAGAATACTCACTCTATTCTTCTCTTCTGAGAATTTTCATCGTTCAGATGTTCCTACCGATCAGTGTTTAGAGCCATTCACCAACAGCACGACTCCTAGCAGCCCACGCAGAAAACTCTCTCTCTTCCTCTCTTTCTCTCTCACACACTGATTCTAGTTCTCATTTTCCATTTTCACTGTATCTGTTATTTATCTGTCATGTTTTCTGCATACAAACCTACGGTCCCCGGGAGGTGACATGGTCGGTTCACTTATTATGTCGTTGTCGTGGCAACGACATAATAACTTGTGGGAACATGATAATATGTCGTGACCACGAGATATTAATTAATGGGAATGTCATATTAACTCGTGGGAACGTTTAATATTTGTATATTATTATTATTATTATTATATTAACTTATTAGGGCTTATTATATTTTTATATTTATTGTTATATATGCTAATTTCCCCTTTCAATTTGTGTATCGCTTTACCTAGCTAACGTTTTGTATAATTATGCTAGCATTTGCTAGCTTACCATATGTTTTGTAAATAAACGCCTGACAATTATGCCAGTAAAATTTTGACTTTATGATTGTATTTATGCCCATGTGTGATGATTTACAAATGAAACTACGTGAATAATTAATTCCTTAACGAAACACTATAGTATTTATAATTATGGTCTATTAATTAGCCGAAATAAAATTAAATATATGTTAAATTTAAACTGCATTCCAGCAAAAATTCCATTCAGCATAATCAAAGCTTTACTGGCATGTCGAGCATTTACAGTAGGCTATTATTTACAAAAGTATTCAGAAAGTTAAGTAAAGAGATCGAAATGAAGGGAAAACTGAATATAAACTAATATAAAAATATAACCAATAATAATAGACTAATAAAAATAATAATAATAATAATAATATACAAATATTACGGGAAAAGACGATCAGTTAATGGACTTACAAGATTGTAGGATTGATAAAATAGTTTTCTTGTAGGCCTATTTTATATTATACACTTTATGTAACATTTATTCATGATAAACTTCATTTGAATGCTGACTATCGCACGTAATACAGTCCGGTAGCCAAGGCCTATGGTTAATATAATAATTTAATAATGCAATAATTTCTATAATAAATAATATAATAATTTTTTAATTCAAAATAAAATACTAATGAATCCATATCTGATAATCCCGGGTTGCTATGGTCACGCAAGTTTGTTTACGCATTATACTCGTGGCCACAAGAAAAATATGTCGTTCCCTCAACATAAGAAGTGGTGGCCACGAGAAATGGATGTGATTCCATCAACATAGCATCTCGAGGCCACGACATAAGGATGTCATTACCTCGACAAAATGATCTCGTGGCCACGACATATTATCACGTTCCCACGAGTTGTTGTGGCCATGACAAAACTAAGTGAACCGAACATGTCACCTCCCGGGCACTGTACAAACCATACCAGACATATTCATCTGAAATATATTGTATGTCACCATATAAGCATGTTTGTTTATAAAAGCTGTTGGGGTGGGAGACAGACATTAGGTTTTGTGTTGTTGTGCCAAATATTATTATTATTATAAGTTATATATTTTATAATATAATAATTATAATATATTATAAAAATCATGAATAGCCGACATATTCTATCTGAAAGATATCTTTAATGTATATTGTCATAGTATGTTTACTTTTTCAACATATAAAATATTCATTATGTTAACATAATAATAATAATAATTACTATTGTTATTATTAAATGCATTATTTTTCTCTTTTTTTGTTAAAATTTGTTTATTTGTCATCAAAATATTGGAATATTTGGCATTTATACTTTGTATTGTGCCTACACTACATTAATTTCCCCTCACCTTATAAGAAACAGATCATCTTAGTCTGCATATGGAAGTCATCAAGTACTAAGTCATGACCATGTCTCCATGTAACTTTGATCTGATCGTTGCAGGTATATAACAGAGTTTGTAAACCTAGGCAATGTCTCAGCTCTGCGCACGTTCAGAGTTCTGAGGGCATTGAAAACAATTTCTGTAATCCCAGGTAAGAGAGTGTGTGGGCGGGAGGGGTCGGGTCGGTGTTCTCTTGGTGTGTCGGTGTGTGTATCTTGGTTTTCTTTTCCTTCCTTTCCCCCCGTAGTGGACAGGTTCTGTGAGTGGCGTACCTCCTGGTGGTTCATTGGCGTGGTGGTGTTCTTGGTGTGTTTGTGGTTGTCATTGGTGTCTGTGTGTGATCCTCCCTTATTTCAGATATGTAACAGAGTTTGTGGACCTGGGGAATGTATCTGCGCTGAGAACATTCAGAGTTCTCCGAGCATTGAAAACTATCTCTGTCATTCCAGGTGAGACGCAGTTTTGACGCTGAGGTTAACGTTCAGTATGATCCCCTATTACTATTCAATTTGAAATCTTTTTTTTTTTAAGCAGAAATTAATTTGGAGAGGACCATTTAATTTGCTTTTTTTTCAATCTCCAAAATGATCAAAAATGGTACTTATACATTTTTGATAGGCTTTGCAGTCTACTATCAATCTCCAGAGTCCTTGGTTTCAACACCCTTTTGCCCCTTTAGAAACTTCAGAGCAGATTAGAGCAAATTAGAAAGCTTTAGCGACCAAACCTCTTTAACCTCTTTCATGTAGGCAAAAACGTATCTATGAACAAACCCTGTTCTGGGTTGAACTCAAGCTACTGTATTATTTGTAGGTTTGTTGTTGAGATCTTGCTAAAGCAGATCTTTGTGTTACATAAGGCATGTTTTATTTCAGATTTTAACAGTAAGGACTTTAGATAAAAGCTAATTGTAGAATTCACTAGTGTGTGAGCTTGTATGTTTCTCAAAAATCTAACTATAAAGGTATATGAACACATTCATTTTGTTGATTAATATATATTAGGAAACAAGTAGACCTTTTCAAGCTAGCCCCCTGGCCTCAGAGCACTAGAGTAGATATTTTTAACAAGCTATGTTTTGTTCCCCAAAATGAAAATTGCATAGCTCTCAGTGAGTTCCCAAAGAATATACTTTTTACTTATTTATGAAGACTGCCAAGCCTAGTTTGTGGACATAGTTTATGCTGCATGATGCTTTGGAAGTCACTTGCTTTTATAGTATTAGCCTACTAAGTGCTTGGCTGCCTTTTATTTTTTTGACAATTCATTTTTCTTCACTTTTTTTCCCTTTATGTTGTATGAAACTCACAAATTGCACCTGGACATAAAATAAGAATAGTGCAGATGGTTAAGGAAATTATTATTTTTTTTAATCTGTTTCAGATGAGTTAAATTGTTTCATTTTTATCTGTACAGTTGTTTTTATTTTATTCTGAGGCTTTGCAAAAATTCCAGACCTTTAGCTTAATGTCTTGACACATTAGTGTCATATGCAAGTCATTTTCGGTGAAATAACAGGATTTATTTAGCTGACTAGGTTTTACTGCAAGTCATATTTGTCATCCTGTATTATTTTCAGTAAGGCTATGAACTAAAGTCTACTCATCAAATCTCTGAGCCCTGCAAGATTTTTTTATGTTTTTGTGGGGTTTATGGGCAATAGGATTGTAGCATATCAATAGTAATTTGAATGTCTGCTGTCCTGAAGGTAAAGCAGCTATTTTGTATTTGGGAGGGAGTTATGGAGGGGTCAGTGCAGTTCTGATGATGTTTAGCTCAGCATGTCTGATGGAGCCATGCAAGATTTTTATACTGGACTTGTTTCTGTTCAGCCTTCGAACTGAAATGACCTGCATGCAGTCTTCACCCCCCTAGTCCCTGCTTGCTTTATTCTCCCCATGTCATGGCCCTCTGGTTGTGCTGCAGTATTTATAGACAACTGGATGTCAGGCTGTTCTCACTGTTTCAGGGAGCCCTCCCATTATTGTCAAGAGAATTCTTTGAAGGTTATCCTTTGAGAACATTTAACTTCTATTATGGAATGCTGGAATTCAAAAAGGTTTCAGGACAAATATTTGCATTTCCTGAAATAATATATTAAATGTTGTAGGCATTTATTAAACCATGTTTAAGCAGAAAAGCGAATTATTCATCTGAATAGAGCAAATGACGAGATGGCTCCCAAACAGTATGTGCGTAAAGACACTTAAAGTGTATTTTGTGGTTCTGTTATTTATACATTGTCATTGTGAATTAAAATAAGGATACAAGGTATGATATTATGAAAAAATTATAAATTATGCTGAAGGGCACCCTTAAGCATCCATATCAGTGGTTCTCAACTGGTTTTGTTTCAGGTGCTAGATTTACATTTACAAACAGTTTCATACTCTTGGCAGCCAGTTATTTATCATACAAAACTCATTAGGCCAAAAAACATGTTTATGATGAAGGCCATGTCAAGCATCATAGTCATGATTCTACCAAGTAACAGATGATTTTTGCGTTTTATTGGATGCCTGACCTATGATATCAACAACAAATGGTATGGGAAATGTTTTCTCCCTCTTTTGAAAAGTAATATTTACTTTCGATAGATATAGATAGATAGATAGAAATAAAGGAATGTATTGCATAACAATTGCGTTGTTCCCTGCAATCAGAAAATACCTGCACACCACCAGCTGAGAACCACAGATCTACATAATATGTACACAAGACATATACATGAAACGTAGATGGCCTCACATCTAAAAATGTGAATTCCTCACATCATGCCTTGAGACTCCTTTTATACACTTCTGAGACACACATGCAACTGTCTTTGCCTTTTTGTGTGTGTGTGTTTGTGTGCGCGTGCGTGCGTGCATATTTGTGCGTTTATGTGTGTGCATATTCGATATCTCAAAGGTCTGAAGACCATTGTTGGCGCTTTGATCCAGTCGGTGAAGAAGCTGTCAGATGTGATGATCCTCACCGTTTTCTGCCTCAGTGTCTTTGCCCTCATTGGTCTGCAGCTCTTCATGGGAAATCTGCGGCAAAAGTGTGTCATCTGGCCCATCAACATCACAGAACTATTCCAGGCCAATGGCACCCATGCATTCAACTGGGATGAGTACATCATGAATGATAGTGAGCTTTTGTTTAGTTTGTCACACAAATTATAAAAACAGTTAAGACAATATATTAGTTCCTGCTTATCGTGCATTGCTTTAGCTGCTATGTAACACTCATTTAAAGTTAATCGTTAATAAAAACAAAGAATTAACTACATCTATAATAACTATAATATAATGACTACATATATTTAGATTTTTTTATATTTCATATTTATAAATTAATAATTTAACACTGTGTAATATATATATATATATATATATATATATATATACATTATGATGTTGTAATGTCCGAATTCACTTGAAGCATTTAAATGCTAATAATTTTAATATTGGGTGTTTATCTGCCTTTATCGGTTTTGGACATAAATTTAATTGTTTGAAAAGTACAAAATAGTCTAGTTAACATTTTCTGTCTATTTTTGTCATCAGCCAATTTCTACTTCCTGCCGGACCAGCTAGATGCTCTGCTGTGTGGAAACAGCTCTGATTCAGGGTGAGTGTCTGGCCTTCTCCTTCACAACATAATTACAAAACTATAAATGACATAATACAGACATTAAAAATAATAAACAACACTTACTTGTTAAAAAAGACAAAACAAACAAGAGCTCACTGAGACTCTGACAAATGTTTTATGCTAATCCATAGACTGATGCCAAGTCATTATTGGGTTATGTGCTTCTTTCCCCTCTCAGTCGCTGTCCTGAAGGCTACACATGCATGAAGGCTGGTCGCAATCCAAACTATGGGTACACCAGCTTTGACAGTTTTGGCTGGGCTTTCCTGGCTCTATTCCGCCTCATGACGCAGGACTTTTGGGAGAACTTGTACCAGCTGGTGAGGGCGTGGTCTTTTTTTTCCCCCTCTTTCATCACTTTCAGTCCCATTTATAGATTTTTTTTCTCAGTAATCTCAATTTTGCTACTGAGCAAATGAATCTTTTTGAAATCAAATAAGATATGTGTATGTAAATAAAATTAAAATGGCTAAATTATACTGGTCTAACTTTGCACAATTAAATAGTCACATTTAATTATTTGCATTTAGAATGCAAATTAAACAAACTCAGTGCTTGAGGGACCCTCATGCCTTTTATACTTAATACTACATTTGTAAAGAACAGAAAATATGTAATTAGCAACTGTGATGATATGGATCTCTCAAAATCCTTTTTCCCAGTTATTTTGTCGCAGTTGGTTGTGTTTTCATTAGTTCAATATTCTTTAAGTGTAAATTTCTCACACATGAGAAAGTGTTTAGGATCAGCCACAATATTTATGCCGCTGCAGACAGCCCTCGTTGTGCAGGATGCACACAAACTCACTGAACCCTTTGGGATCAGGAGCAGTAATGGACAGCTAGAAGACTAGAAGACTAAATAGTAAAATGCTAAATATAGCTTGAGCTCTAGTTGATTCTGTACTCTTACATGTAGATGCAAGCATAGCCATCTAGACACCCTGTCTTTTATCTCAGCACTAGATAGCCTATTGTTACTGATAAACAGATACAATTTTCATGTTTATTTTAATCTGTTGTCAAGAAACATGAAAACTAATTCCATTATTAAATAAGAATTATTATATGACTTGACATTTGTATTGATTAAATTGAATAAAAATTTTATAGTTGTCTCTTAAGTAGTTTTAATACAGTCGAATGAACTGAATGTTATAGACCCTGTATTCAACAATCGAATGCATTTGTTCCTAGAAGACAGGTAATTGCAGTTCTTTTAAAGCTTATAAGAAATATCACTCCTTATAAGTTAGGCTTCATATTTTCTCATTATTTTGTCAGGCAAACCAACTGTACTATTAAAAACCATGAAATTACTGGTTATCTTTCTGATCTTCTCTTTTTAATTTTCTCACTCCAAACAGTCTCACTGTTTTCACACCAGCATCTCAGGATGCCAGTGGCTGCCTTGAGCCAGTCTATTTAAAAGAACACATGCATGAATGTATGCTTAAATGTATGTTTGTATAGTTGCATTCTTTGCACAAGTAGGTCAAATAGAAGCGACGAGGCTCAGAATAATGAACTGACATTTGCATTTTTACAGCGAGTGCATCTCTGCCACTTGTATATTAGTGAAATAGTATGGACAAAATCCCTGAATATTATTATGAGCGTTGAGAAATTCTTCTCTGTGTGTGTGTGTTAAAAAAACAAACCATTTTCTATTCTGATGTATGAAGCTCTGTAATATAATATGATTTGCCCCTCATCCACAGACCCTGAGAGCAGCGGGGAAGACCTACATGATTTTCTTTGTGCTGGTGATCTTTGTTGGCTCATTCTACCTTGTGAATCTGATCCTGGCTGTGGTGGCCATGGCATATGAAGAACAGAACCAGGCCACTATGGAAGAGGCGGAGCGAAAGGAGGTGGAGTTTAAAGCCATGCTGGAACAGCTGAAGAAACATCAGGAGGAAGTACAGGTCAGGCAATGATTTAATGCTTATAATAAGGGTCTAATAAATGTGTTTTAGTGCAGTGTTTGCCTGCTGGTTTCTAATTGTGGAATTTTTATATTTTAAATTTGATTTTGTGACTACAATCAAAACGAATTAAACTCAGAGTAATTTAGATGAATGATTGATACATTTTGTGACTGCAGTGTAACGCAATGGCGACATCGGCGGGGACGGTGTCTGAGGACGTGGTGGAGGATGATGGTGATGGAGGTGGGAACTTTTCCTGCAGCTCATCTGAGATGTCTAAACTCAGCTCCAAAAGTGCCAAAGAGCGACGCAACCGCAAGAAGAAGTGGCGGCAGAAAGAGCAGGACAAGGAGAAAGGGGACAGTGAGAAGTTTGTCAAATCCGAATCGGATGATGGAAGCAGGAGGAGCAGATTCCGTTTCCCTGACAACCGTTTAGGACGTAGGAGTTCTATAATGAACCAGGTAAAGTGACTTCTGTTTTTGTTGTTGTTGTTTTGTTCTGTTAAAGGGGTCATCGGATGCAAAATTCACTTTTAATTGTTGTTTGAACTGAAATGTGTCTTGGCAGTGTGTGTATATAACCACCCTATAATGATATAAATCTACCCAGTGTTTTTTTTTAAATCTTAATAAATCATAAGCAGTGTCTCAGAGTGATGTAGTTCTGCACAGGCCTTTTTTACCTTAGACACTGGCTTTTTACCTTAGACCCGCCCTGAATGAGCTGTCAACAGTCCGCCATTGTTTCGACACCGGAGCAGGTGTAGACAAGAATGTCTCCTAAGCGACTGAGGTGTTTTGTTGTTGGATGTAATAATGAACATAGCAGTCGTCATTTAATCTCTAAATATGATATGTCTATCTGCCTCTGAAGAGGCAAGGATTACTTGTTTTTGTTTTTGAAGAGAATGCACCCCCCCAATCTACCTAAATGCGTTTATGTTCGTGCGAATCATTCGTGATCCAGCTTCACCTACAGAAGAAGCGAGTAAATACATTTTTTTAATGAATCTTTGCAAATCGCCTTTCCTAATAATGTGCTAGTTAGCAAGTTCTGCGACGAACTAAAGTTAAAGGGGTCATAGGATGCTACATGCACTTTTACAAGTTATTTGAACTGAAATGTGTGTTGGCAGTGTGTGTACACAACCACCCTATAATGATAAAAATCCACTCAGTGTTTTTTTTATCTCGTTAAATGTTTTCCCCTTTCTCAAATCGAGCCGATACCTCCCACGATAGTTTGATTGACAGTAGCGTTTCAGCACAGACTGGACTGGTGTCTTACCTCAGACCCGCCCTGAGTCCGCCATTGTTTCACCACCGGAGCAGATGTAGACAAGAATGACTCCTAACAAGCGATTGAGGTGTTCTGTTGTTGGATGTAATCATGAACATAGCAGTCGTCATTTACTCCTGACATCTGAGCCGCTGAACTCGCAGTTGTTTCTGAAGGGAATGCTCCCCCGATCTGCCTAAATGCATCTATGTTCGCGCGAATCATTCATGATCCAGCCTCATCTACAGAAGAAGTGAGTATAATGTTTTGTAATGAATCTTTGCAAATCGCCTTTCCTAATAATGTGCTAATTAGCAAGTTTCACGATGAATGCGGCTAAAGTAAACAGTCTCTCTGAGAGCAGCTCGGAAGAGAGGGGCAGGGTCAGTAGAGCTCATTAACATTTAAATGGAAATGCTACAAAAACGGCTTGATCTAAAAAGAGCTGTTTTTGACAGGGTTTTCATTAAGACCCTAAAGAATCATATCAATTTGTGGAAAATGGGCATCATATGACCCCTTTAACAGTCTAGAGCGGGGATCCTCAAATCTGGCCCACGAGATCCACTTTCCTGCAGAGTTTAGCTCTAACCCTAATCAAACACACCTGAGCAAACTAATCAGTGTCTTCAGGATCATTAGAAAATCACAGGTAGGTGAGTTTGATCAGGGTTGGAGCTAAACTCTGCAGCGCATTGGCCCTCCAGGGCAAGATTTGAGGAACCCTGGTCTAGAGAATGGCTTGTCACCAAATGGAAGAGAGGGGCGGAGTGAGCAGAGCTCATTAGCATTTAAAGGGACATGCACCGAACATATGTGAATATAGCTGTTTTTGACAAGGTAAAAAGGGTGTTGTTTTATACTACCATAGAGAAATTTTAACCAAAGTATGTTATAGACTTTTCGTTAAAGGGGTCATATGATGCGATTTCAATTTTTCCTTTCTCTTTGGAGTGTTACAAGCTCTTGGTGCATAAAGAATATCTGTAAAGTTGCAAAGACTAAAGTCTCAAATCCAAAGAGATATTCTTTATAAAAGTTAAGAGTCAACCACGCCTACCTAAAACGGCTCGTTCTTACACGCCCCCACATATCTACGTCACTATATGGGAAGATGGCCAAAGAAAGAAGGCCATATCGTGAAGGCACTGTGTTTCGTTGTGAAAGCGAAACTACTTTCGATATCCGCTTCGTCATGCCTGGATCTGATCCATGCTGGTCGCTGAGGAAATACGTCAACTTCGCGCTGTGGATCGCCGGATCGGCTTTCACCGTGGACGAAGCGGAGTCCAGCCCGGGGTCGTCACATGTGGTTGCCGCAAGCCCGCCGGATGCTCCTTCGTCGAATCCACTGGCTGCGCCGTTTTCAAGCCCGCCCGCCTCTACTCACTCAAGCCGGCCTCCGCATACTCTAGGCTGCGGCTCACTTAAGGACGCGGTGTGTGACGCTTTTTCGTTGTGAAAGCGAAACTACTTTGTTTAGCCTTCCAAAAGAGGACACGACTAGAAATCAGTGGTTAAGTTGTATTTACAACACTGTTCCAGAACAGTTTAACTCAAATATTCAGATGTGTCCAGCGCATTTTATGGAGGACTGTTTCCTGATCCTGGTAGAGTAGACTACAATGCCGGCTGTTCTGACTCACAGACTATAAGTAAGTTTTTTATATTTAAAGAATTTGCCACTGACGATTCAAATGCAAGTTTTTTGGGCAGGGGGGAGTAGCGCTTGTTGTTTGTCATTTCTCCGATCACAAATGCAGACATGGTTTTATGTTACGCTCCGGCCGGACAGGGCATCACAGTATGGTAAGGGGCGTAACATTTCAGATTTCAGTCACACGCTTGAGGTATTCGGCCAATCACAGCAGACTGGATAGCTGGCCAATCAGAGCACACTTCGCTTTTCAGACCGATGAGCTTTGTAAAAATCTACATGTTTCAGAAAGGCGGGGCATAGAGGAGAAACAATAATGTACAGTATGTAGAAAATAATGTGTTTTTTTTACCTTAAACCGCATAAACACATTTCATTACACCAAATACACAAAATAATGTTCTTTTTAGCAGCATCATATGACCCCTTTAAGACCCTAAAGAATCATATCAACTTGTGGAAAATGGGCATCCGATGACCCTTTTAAAGACAAATGGCATAGAAAATATTCAGAATACTTGAATATTATTTATTTTATGGCTAATAATACAATTCTGTTATTTAAAATGTTTGCCTTCTTGTCACCATAATTTTATATGTGACCCTGGACCACAAAACTTAAGTGTCTTAAGTGTCAATTTTTCGAAATTGAGATTTATACATCATCTGAAAGCGGAATAAATAATCTTTCCATTGATGCATTGTTAGGATAGGACAATATTTGGCCGATATAAAACTATTTGAAAATCTGGAATCTGAGGGTGCAAAAAAATCTAAATATCGAGAAAATCGCCCTTAAAGTTGTCCAAATGAAGTTTGATATATTTACAGTAGGAAATTTACAAAATATCTTCATGGAACATGATGTTTACTTAATATTCTAATGATTTGTGGTATAAAAGAAAAATTGATCATTTTGACTCATACAATGTATTTTTGGCTATTGCTACAAATATACCCCAGCGACTTAAGACTAGTTTTGTGCTCCAGGGTCACATATTATATACAAAAATTATATACAGTATAATTAATATAAAGAAATTATTGAACAATTAATAATACAATTAATGAAAATAAATACAAATATATAAATAAACTGTACCAGGAAACTATAACAAGGTTGTAGTTAGTGATTAGAAAAATAATGAAAAATATTTGCTTGGTCATTTTATTCTTAAAATAACATTAAAATTGTGAAAATTCTGATTTTGTACTGGTTTTATATTTCTTTCATATACGGTTTCATATTTCTTTTTAAATGAGAAAAAAATTGGTAAAATCCTTTAACAATTGAAAATATTTAAAAATTCAGATTTTGTGCAATTTTTTTATGTTGGATTTTGTCAACGTCAATTTCTTATAGGTGGGAAAAGCCAACAAAATTGCCTTTTTTGTGCCCCTGTTGCTTTTAAAGGGGTCATCGAATGCAAAATTCACTTTTACATGTTGTTTGAACATAAAATTATAAAAATCCACCCAGCGGGTTTTTTTTTAATCCCTATAAATGATATCCCATTTCTTAAATTCAGCCGTTGTGAGCTTCTTGGCTGTGTGACGTCACACAGACCCAGGCCCCTCCCACGATTATTGATTGACACTGGCTTTTTACCTTAGACCTGCCCTGAGTGAGCTGTCAGCAGTCCGCCATTGTTTCAATGCCGGAGCAGGTGTATTCACACGGGGCGTCGGCGTCAACGCCTCTCGTTTACTTTTAGTGGAGTGACGTCAAACGTTGCTGAAATTAATTGTGAGTCCGTCACGTCGCGCCGCATTGGGTCCGTTGCTCGCGGTAGAAGTTGAGAACTTTTCAAGCGCCAACGCAGGCGTCAGCCAGTCAGATCACTTTATGCAAATACCCTGGTGCAGACACTAGCCAATCGCGTTCATACAACACCAGAAAACTAACGCCCTCCATCAAGCGTCGACAGCGACGCCCCGTGTGAATGTACCGTAAGGTTGTTTTATGAATCTTTGTGAATCGCCTTTCCTAATAATGTGCTAGTTAGCAAGTTCCACGACTAAAGTTTACAGTCTCATGAGAACTGCTCGTCACCCCACAGAAGAGAGGGGCGGGGTGAGCAATGCTCATTAGCATGTCAAGGGACATGCACTAAAATGGCTTGCTGTTTTTGACAAGGTAAAAAGGGTGTTGTTTTACACTACCATTGAGAAATTTTAACCAAAGTATGTTATAGACTTTTCATTAAGACCCTAATGAATCATATCAACTTTTGGAAAATGGGTATCCGATGACCCCTTTAAGAAGTAACTGGAAAAGTTCCTAATGTCTGTGACTTATGTCCAACATTCGACTGTCGAGAGCAAGTGTGTAAAACCAAAGATGTCAGCTTTTCGATCTGTCTCTCTGTCTTTCCTGCCTTCAGTCTCTGCTCAGCATCCCAGGCTCACCATTCCCTTCAAGGCGCAACAGTAAGAGCAGCATCTTCAGCCGCTGTAAGGACGGAGGCTCGGAGAATGAGTTTGCAGATGATGAACACAGCACGGTTGAGGAGTACGACGAGCGGCGCGATTCGTTCTTAAGCCCACAACGTCGCAGCAGCTACACAGGTTACTACGGCAAGCGCAACAGCACTGTGGATTGCAATGGAGTGGTCTCTCTCATCGGGCCGGGGCCTGGCGGACGCCTACTGCCTGAGGTGATAATAGATAAGGCAGCCACTGATGACAGCGTAAGGAAGTCTAAGAGTAGATCAGTCTAGGCATGGGCATTATCAATCTCTGAACCTTGGCTCTCTCTGTTTGGCTCTCTCTCTTTCTGATGCATTTGCGTAATGGTTATTTTGACTTGGCTCTAAAATTAGCTCTCTTTCAGTTGAGGACTGCTCTCAAAGCCTGTGTGATATGCTGCCCTCCTATGCCAGTTTGAAATTAGTGAACAAGCTGCTAACTATATATAGTTTTCAGTAAATGAACCACTAATATTTATAAAACTGTATTTTTATACACTACCATTCAAACGTTTGGGGTTGGAATTTTTTTTAAATGTTTTTGAAAGAAGTCAGTAATATTGTGAAATATTATTAAATTTTTAATACTTGTTTTCTATTTTAATATATTTTATGTAATTTATTCCTGTAATGGCAAAGCTGAATCTTCAGCAGTCTTCAGTGTCACATGATCCTTCAGAAATCAGTCTAATATGCTGATTTGTTGCACTAAAACATTTTTTTATTGTCAATGTTGAAAATGGTTATGCTGCTTAATATCTTCATGGAATTCATGTTTTCTTAAGGATTCTTTGATGACTAGAAAGTTCAATAGAACAGCCTTTATTTAAATTAGATCTTTTGTAGCATTGTTTATTTTAAACATACATTTTCTCTTTTGATACATTTTAATGCATCCTTGTTAAATAAATAAAAAATCTTGCTAACCCCAAAATTGTTAATGGTAATGTATGTCTTAGTAGTAGGAATTAGAATTCATTGCATCATCTCATTACACCCCACAAGCAAAATCTTTCTTCATTTTTTCATACTTATTTATTTATTTTAACTTACATGTCAACTCAATGTCCTTTGTAATTGTATTTCATTTTATATTCACGCAAAGGTGAATTAACCATGAAATTCTTCCACTTCCACCCTCTAGCCTTCAATTCTCTTTTCATATTTTCTCTTAATCTACATTTTTTTTGTATACCATGTGTTTTTTTCTTCTTTATAGTGTATACATGCATTTTGTCCCCTTATTTTAATGATCAGCACCATTTCTTCGTACTGTTATTATAATGAAAGCATTGTAGTTAGCATGGTAGTCTGCTAGCTTTATGAATCGTATATAGCTTCAGATCTTCAGCATGAGGTTAATGGATCATGATATTTATTCCATTCTTCTCTTGACTTCTTAGACTGAATGCATGCTGATGCATGCTGACTGGATCTCCTAAAATCTGGAGATGCAGGGGCTTCAGATGAGAGGAGGAAGGGAGTGGAGAACAATGGTAGATTTATAATATGATAAACTTGAATAAGTTATTTATTCATAGCCTTTCCAGCATTCTGGATATTTTTTAAAACAAACAGTTTCAAATGGCCATATGAGTGAGCATTTTGATAACATATAGCGTGTTAATCACATGCTTATGTTAGGAATATGTATCGCAGGAATGCTAATGACAAATACCCATGAATTTCCACCCAACCTTCTCTCTTGTGAGAGCCCAGCATGTCTCTGCTTTAATGCATTCAAATGAAAAATGGCTCCTTTGGACAAAATGTGTTGACAAAAATTCTTCCCCTAACCAGCCTTTCTTTAACTAGCCATGTGATGCAGATTTCCCCCCCACCCATTGGCTGCACTGTATAATGTTGTGGTGCTACTGTTTAACCTCATTGTTTTTCTCCTGACAGCCAACCACTGATCTCGAAATCAAGAAGAAACTCTCAGGCTCTCTAATGGTTTCTGTAGAGCAGCTTAACACATCGTTTGGGCGCAAGGAGCGAGCCAACAGTGTCATGAGTGCGTTAACCAACACATTGGTTGAGGGTATGTCCATATCTTGTAACCTAAGGAATGTACTGCTTTAAAAAAAAAAAAAAAAAGAAGGAAATCTGTTACCATGGTTACCATACTTCTCATTCTTCGCTTCCAGAATTGGAAGAGTCTCAGAGGAAGTGTCCACCATGCTGGTACAAATTTGCCAACAAGTTTCTTATCTGGGAGTGCGGATCTGTTTGGATGAAGGTTAAGGAGATTGTGAACCTGATCGTGATGGACCCTTTTGTAGACTTGGCTATCACCATTTGTATTGTGCTGAATACTCTCTTCATGGCCATGGAGCATTACCCTATGACGGAGAATTTTGAGCATGTGCTGTCTGTCGGAAATCTGGTGAGGATTCTGCATAGCCCTTATTTTCAAGAGTCTTTGAATTCAGATATAAAGAATTCTTTCGTTGCTTGATGAATCTGTGCCCCTCCCCCACGGCTTATATTTTTGTAGTCTCTGCAGGGACGTTGTTGGAACACTCAAAGCCATTTTTTTTGCTTGGCGTAGAGACAGTGCTAAGCTACTGGCTGTGTGTGGTGGTGCAGAGCCAGCATAAATATTTCATGTAGCCTAATCGATGAGCAGCTCTAAAATGGTGGCATTTTCACAGTTCTAGAAGCTTGAATCTGTGCGATTTGGTTCCTGCATCTGAATGAGTGTAAAAATTGTTGTAAAATTGTCAACATTGCAGGAAAGTACAGATTATGTTTCCCACTTATGAACCAAATTGCTTTTTATATTGTTGCCAAGTGATACCGAGGCTGTTAGGGGTCATAAATCAGTGCAGTGCACCATACACCTACCACAAATCGTGATTTTCTAAGACACGTGACCTGCGTTGTAGAGTAAATCACGTGCATGCAATAGCCAGGCCTCTCTCAATGAAATTCCAGCAAATTTCAGCTTACATGGTGATATAATGATGCAAGTATTCAAACTTCTTCAGTACACCTGTGGGACGGAGCAGGTCGTGGCTGTGCAGGTGGCAGCGTGACTCACATTCGCTGGCTGTGCAGACACACGGCAGGCCTCCTGGAGTCAAGGCCACCTTGTACCCTCCACCAGTCCACCCGCCTGCAGGGTGATTAACTGTACCCTTCAGCTGTGACAGCAGGATGATCCGTTTGACACTTTGAACGTCACAGAGTCTTGTAGCGATTGGTCAGGGAGTTATTGTGAATGTGTAGGCCAGGATGTTTTTGCTGCTAGGTCAGGAAAGAGCTGATGACTCTCACGACTGCATTGCTTATTTGTCTTTAATCAGTTTGCTGATATGGGATTGCTTTTATAAATTAGTCTGGCTCGTTAAATTGAGATTTTATTTTATTGAGCAGAGCACACAATGTAACAACATGACATAGTAGCTTATAAAAAGGAACAAATCAATGACACATATACGTAGACATACAAAAAAAAAAAAAACAGGAATACAAAAATATATAGATATATTTTTCTTGTAATGTTATGAAGAGAAATAAATCAAATAAGTCTGTCTCGAAGTGATCTGTTTGTCATTAATACGTTTTCTTTCTTCCAGGTGTTTACTGGTATCTTCACTGCCGAAATGTTTGCCAAACTGGTTGCAATGGACCCATACTACTATTTCCAGGAAGGCTGGAATATTTTTGATGGCTTTATCGTGAGCTTGAGTTTAATGGAGTTGGGCTTGGCCGATGTAGAAGGTCTTTCTGTGCTGAGATCATTCCGATTGGTAAACATTTTTATTGCTTATCTTTGATGTGTGTGCATGTGCTATTGCATTAAGAAATTATGTGAATCAGGGAACAGAATCAGTGGTTAAGTTGGCATGAAATGCAAAATCACCCTATTTTTAATTGCATATTATTGTGAACAGTTCATCCATGCATATGTTTTATTCATACATATGTTTTATGATCCCTTCCCTACATTTTTGTTTTCTGAATAACCCAGTTCACTCGGCTCATCACAATACAGAGTAAAAGATTTTTTTGCTACTTCCCTTACATTGCCATTTTAATGCTTATTTAAAGGGGTCATATGATGCTGCTAAAAAGAACGTTATTTTGTGTATTTAGCGTAATGAAATGTGTTTATGCGGTTTAAAGTAAAAAAACACATTATTTTCCACATACTGTACATTATTGCTTCTCCTCTATGCCCCGCCTTTTTGAAACGCGTCGATTTTTACAAAGCTCATCGGTCTGAAAAAGCGAGGTGTGCTGTGATTGGCCAGTTATCCAGTGCGTTGTGATTGGCCGAATGCCTCAAGCGTGTGACGAAAATGTTACGCCCCTCACCATATTGTTGATGACGTGTCCCGGCCCGGAGCGAAGAGACAAAAACATTAAAACCCATTACAAACGAGGCATTTGTTGCATCCAGTGGGGACATAATTACTGATTATAATGACTTATACTGTCTTTTTACGCAACGCAAATCCTTTAAATGAAAACGTACTTACGTGAGTCAGAACTGCCGGCATTTTAGTCTAACGTTACTCTCCCAGGATCAGTAAACAGTCCTTCATAAAATGTGCTGCACACATCTGGATATTTGGGTTAAACTGTTCTGGAACAGTGTTGTAAATACAACTTAACCACTGATTTGTAGTCGTGTCCTCTTTTGGAAGACCAAACAAAGTATCGTATTGGCCCGAATATAAGACGACCCTGATTATAAGACGACCCCCCCTTTTGGAAAAAGGCTTTTTAAAAAACAAATCTTGTTTTTTCTCAGTAAAACACATTTTGTCTTCAATTATTTTCATATTGCATATTTTTCCTATTTTAATTTTTGTTTTGAAAGTATGGTAAAAACTGGTAAAATGTACCAACAATCACATTTTAAAAAATATACACTTTTTGATATACCATTAAAAAAAACAAACAGGTAGCCCATCTGAATTAGGACATTTAGGCTATCCATCTAATAGTAGCCTACCAAAATCTTATTAACAGTAGAAGTTAAATCTTACTGTAGTCTTCAAATCTGGGTTCTGTCTTATGTTTTAAAATCACAAAGGGAGTTTGGTCCCATCAGGCTAACGTGACAGTCATGACCCATGCAGCTGTAAGGTTTTCTGCTTCTTTTGATTTTACTCGCGATCTTTACAACACGCATTACATTACGTATTTCATGGCACACTCGTTTTATGCATGACCGCATTTTTTCAGATGTATTTCCAAGAAAAAAATATCGTCTTATATTCGGGACAATACGGTAGTTTCGATTTCACAACGAAAAACACAGCGGCCTAGCGTGAGCGGAAGCCCCGGCTTAGCTTGAGCTGAGGCCGGGCTAGAGTGAGCAGAGGCGGCGGGGTTGAGAACGGCGCGGCCGGCAGATCCGACGAAGGAGCGGCAAGCACATGTGACGACCCCGGGCTTCATCCACGGTGAAAGCCGATTCGGCGATCCACAGCACTAAGTTGATGTATTCCCTCAGCGACCAGCACGGATCAGCTCTAGGCATGACGAAGCGGATATCGTCCTCTTTTGGAAGACCAAACAAAGTAGTTTCGCTTTCACAACGAAGCACACAGCGTCTTCAGGACATGGCGGCAACGGCAACAATACTACAGTGAGAATAAAAGTTACGCCTTTTTTCTTTGCGTGAACATTTGGGCAGCGTTATGCAAATCTTCCCACATAGTGAGATAGATATGTAGGGGCGTGTTAGAACGAGCCGTTTTAGGTAAGTGTGGCTGATTCTTAACTTTTATAAAGAATATCTCTTTGGATTTGAGACTTTAGTCTTTGCAACTTTACAGATTTTCTTTATGCACCAAGAGCTTGTAACACTCCAAAGAGAAAGGAAAAATTGAAATCGCATCATATGACCCCTTTAAACTAATTTTGAGTACCATGCTCTTAGTGTTGTCTGTATGTCTGCATATACAGTACAGACCTGCCAACCTGTACGCATTTTGCGTAGCGATTTGTGTAGCGGTTTATCACTCTAAAGTACGCAAATCCTGGTGACGCCTCTGTCCACATGCAGTACTCGAAACACGCAACAGAAAAAGATGAAAAGTTCAACCTATCAGATCGTTTTGTTTTTCGGTTTTGCATTTAAATGATTTCCATGTGTTTTTTTTTCCTCTCCAAACTGGCTCTGTTTGTGTGTGTCTGTGGGTGTACATGCTGAGATGAGGAAGCGCCTCCCCGCTTAAAACGTGCATCTGAAAAAGCAACACACACCGAACATCTTCCCTTGTAATGACTCTAAATCTATTGTCCAACAAAAGAGAATATTATAACATAACCCACAACATCAGACGAATGTTAGAAATAACTTCCATCCTAATCTGATGTGGTTTCTTATCACATAATGTCGCAGAAATATATTCTATACTGTAATAAAGCCTATGTCGATTAGCAATGGATTATAAATATACTTAATTATTATGAAAATACCCAAGGTGGTTTTAAGAGCACAGATAAACCATACATTGTCACAGTCGAGTGTTTATTGTTGTAATGTTCTCTTTGAATGTCATCATTCAAAGCTTTTCTGTGTTCTTTTATTCAGTTACAGTGATAGCTGGATGCTTTTGTCCTTGTTAAGGATTTCCTGGAGTGTCATCAGTTCTATTACTTCTGTGATCCATATGTGGATTTTTTGCGCGAGGACGCCTTGAAACAGACATTACATGGGTTTATAGCACTAAATAATGGCCAATCCATAAAAATAATACTTCTCTCAAAATAAATTTTAAATAGACATTTGATGATCCATGTTTTTTTACAGTGTACAAAAGTGTACTGGAGCTTGTAACACTCCAAAGAGAAAGGAAAAATTTTAATCGCATCATATGACCCCTTTAAAAACTGTAAACTTTAGCCACATTTAACCGCGGAACTTGCTTACTAGCACATTGTTAGCAAAGGCGATTCGCAAAGATTAATTAAAAAAAACCTTATACTCACTTCTTCTGTAGGTGAAGCTGGTTTACGAATGATTTACGCGAACATAGAAGCATTTAGGTAGATTGGGGGCGCATTCCCTTCAAAAACAAACGGAATCCACTGCATCTTCAGCGGCTCAGATGTTTGGAGTAAATGACAACTGCTATGTTCATTATTACATCCAACAACAAAACACCTCAATCACCTAGGAGACATTCTTGTCTACTTCTGCTCCGGCGTCGAGACAATGGCGGACAGTTTAAAGCTCACTCCGGGGGGGCTGTGCTAAAATGGCCATGTCAGTCAATAGTCGTGGGAGGGGCCTGTGCAGAACTACGTCACTCTGCCAAGAATCTCAGAACAGCCTGATCTGAGAAAGTGATTATTATCAAAGTCCCTTTCAAGGAAAGTCTGTTCACTCTGCAGCCATATTTGCAATGCCTCCGGGCAGCTCAAACAAGACCAAGTCCTATCTAAATGAATGGGGGAATCCTGAAATCTCAAAAAATGCCCTATGAACTCACAATTAAATTACATATTTCAAATCAGCAACAAAATCTGAAACGAACTGCCCCATAAATGTTGTTTCGTATGCTATAAAAAGGCTTATTTTTCAGGCTTTTTTTTTATAGGGTGGTTGTGTACACATACTGCCAACACATATTTATGTTCAAACAACATGTAAAAGTGAATTTTGCATCCAATGACCCCTTTAAATAGCTTTTAAAAATCGGAAAAAATTACTCGGATGTGCCAAACCAACAGAACCAAACCGAAAACTGTGGTTTAAAAACTGTTTGCTAACTTTATTGTTGCATCCCTACTGTTTATTATAAAATACCGTATAAGAGGAATATCACAAACTGAGTGCAGACACTGAGTAACCTATGACAATTTTTTAATTCACACTGCACACTGATGATACTCAAAAAATAATTTCCAAGGTTGTCAGGTCTGCCAGTATATCATTTATGTTATGATTGTCATCTGCTTCCAATACAAATAAAAAAGCATAAACACAGATCTCTCTTAAATAAAATTCTGTTTAGCACCTTCTTTCTGTGGGAGGTAATAGCACAATGTTAATTGCAGGCAGATTGTGAGTATAATAAGCCTAATTTACATAGAAAGGAGGTGTGTTTGTACTGAAAAGAATGACAGTTATTTTATTTAAATACAGAGCAACATTATTTTAAAGGAGTGTCTGGTTAAACAGGATCGTGGGTGGTTAGTGAATAAGACATAATGAATAAGTGGCACAACTCTTTAATGAATTTGCCCTTTGTTTTCATTAGCACACATTCAAAGAATAATATTGAACATGGTAATTCTACTTGTGCTCTCTTTTAACAGCTGAGAGTTTTTAAACTGGCTAAGTCATGGCCCACCCTTAACATGCTGATTAAGATCATCGGCAACTCAGTAGGAGCTTTGGGGAACCTGACCCTGGTGTTGGCCATCATCGTCTTCATATTCGCCGTGGTGGGCATGCAGTTGTTTGGGAAGAGCTACAAGGACTGTGTGTGTAAGATCGCTGCAGATTGCGAGCTGCCCCGCTGGCACATGAATGACTTCTTTCACTCATTCTTAATCGTCTTCCGGGTGTTATGTGGAGAGTGGATCGAGACCATGTGGGACTGTATGGAGGTGGTTGGACAGGGAATGTGTCTCATCGTCTTCATGATGGTCATGGTCATAGGAAACTTGGTGGTAAGTGTTCTTTAGATGCAGAAAATGCATTTTTGTCATGAAATTTGAGCTAAGTTGTACTGATAACTGCTGAAATGGAGATAAACTCAAGATTTAGGTTTCTATCCTTCTGTTGAAAGTTCAGGTAACCAAAGCTTAAAAGATCCAAAAAGGTTATAAAAGTGGGTTATATTAATCCAAATGAATCGAACAGTTTAATCCAAGTCAAGTGAAGAGATAGTGAAGAGATACAATCGCTTTATATGATTAACATTTAATTTAGACTTTTATTCACAATTAAAACACACCTTTATGCCTGCCTGGTGTTTTCTTTTTCTTCATCTGAATTAATGTATGGTTGCATGTTATATGTACTGTAGATGTGTATATCTATATTATTTATATTACATTACTATATTTGCGTTATTCTGTCTGACCTAAGATGAACCAGATAAAAGCAAAAAAACACCCCTTAGATTAAACTGAAATTCTCTTTATGATGCCTTTATTACCTTTTGGGGTCTTGTAAACTTTGGTTACTTGAACTTTCAATGGAGGGAGGAACCTCTCAGGTTTCATTAAAAAATATATTAATTTGAAGTCTTTTGGGTTTGGGACCACGTGAAAGTGAGTAAATGATGACAGAGTTTTAATTTTTGGTTGAACTATCACTCTAAAAATAAAAATTGTATCAGTATGCCTGAGTATATGATGCATAAAATGCCTCCAAAAGCAGCTGTCTTGGTAATTTGAGGCTAAGTTATATTACTTTTCTCTCACGCTGATCAGGTCTTGAATCTGTTCCTTGCCTTGCTGCTGAGCTCATTCAGCGCAGACAACTTGGCAGCTTCTGATGACGACGGCGAGATGAACAACCTGCAGATTGCAGTTATTCGCATTAAGAAGGGAATTGCCTGGGTGAAGGCCAAAGTTCGAGAACTGGTCAACATCATCCTCAGGAGGAAGGCCACCGACGAGGCCAAGCCGCTAGACGACATGTACGACCGGAAGCTAAACTGCATCACCAATCACACAGGCGTGGACATCAGCCGTGACCTGGACTATCAGAAAAATGGCAACGGAACCACCAGTGGTATAGGCAGTAGCGTGGGCAAGTACATGATTGATGATGACCACATGTCCTTCATCCATAACCCCAACCTGACCGTATGCGTGCCCATCGCCGTGGGCGAGTCTGACTTTGAGAATCTCAACACCGAAGATTTCAGCAGTGAGTCTGAAGCAGAGGGCAGCAAAGAAGTGAGTATGCAAAAGAGCTGATGTTGTGATGCTTTTAGGCTTTGACCTAGTTGCTAGTGGGTGAAATGTAATACCCTGTGGTTATTGATTTGGCCTCAGGAGTAAATGTTTAGTGATTCTAAACTGAGGTATTTGCTACTTTTTGTCCATGATATTGATATATATGAAGTAAAGTGCAGTGTATTGTTTCAAAATTATGTTCAAACGTGTGTAGGCCATTGAGAACACTGTATTGTGAAACATGAAAACAGATTCTTGTCATTTCATTCTTAGAGCTAAAGTGTGTTAGTTCTGGATGTCTAGCATAGTAAAACAGAACGGTTTACAAACACCTTTTCTTGTCTGTCACTGGTGGTCAATTGCTATTTATTGCTATTTATTATTCTGTTTGAGCATCTTGAGTTTTTTGAAGCGTTTTAATAATGCAGTTACAATTTGCATTGAACATTGTTTTTGCTATGCTATTTTAATTTTTTTACATCAAAAAATGGCACTTGTGAAATCTTCTTAATTAGTTGGATGACATCAGCTCTTCAGAGGGCAGCACCATAGATATTAAACCAGAGGTAGAGGAAGCGGTGGTGGTGGAGGCAGTAGAGGAATATGTTGACCCTGAAGCTTGCTGGACTGAAGGTAAAAGGGCTCATAGATTTCTCTTTGCAGATGATTTATTTTTTTATGCAGAAACTGTAATGGATTATGAGAACAGAAGTATAATGTGTGCCATTTTGCAGCTTGTGTGGCCCGCTACAAGTGTTGTGATGTGCCCATCACGGAGGGCTGGGGTAAGAATTGGTGGTTCCTCCGGAAGACCTGCTATCTCATTGTGGAGCACAACTGGTTTGAAACCCTCATCATCTTCATGATCCTCCTCAGTAGTGGAGCATTGGTGAGAATGTACACAAACACACAAATTTCTTATAGGGATGTGCACAAGCTCTTTGTTCTGTGTTTCATTACTTAAGTCGAAAAAGGCTGCTTAAATATTGCTTGGGATTCAATTTAGGGCTGCACGATAAATCGAAATGGAATTGAAATTGCGATTCGACAGAAGCTGCGATTGACATGCGTATCTTTCAGTGAAGCACGGTTCTGTGATCAGCAGTAAATCTCCATCCAAAGGCCAGAGGGCGCTCTCGCGCTGAAACTCCAAATACGCCTCGCAGAAGAAACACAGGAAATGCCTATAGCGGTAGCTGGATAAACAGAAGATTCAAATGCTTTTAATGATTCAACGTGACTAATAAACACACGATTATGACAATATATGGTTTATCTGAGTTATTATTATTATAATTTTCATTAAAATAAAGTATATTTATAATGCAATGCCTTTATCACTGCTTAAATACTATGAAATATGTTGCGTGCCTTATTCTGTGTAAGAAGCCACATCATCTCACAGAAGGATTTATTTCAAACACTCGACTGACGTTATGAAGTGAGTTTGGAGTAAAAAATATGTTATTAAATGTGGTATTTTCACATGCTTTCAGATGGAGCAGCATTTACTTCACAGAGCCGTAGTTCACTGAGAAGCTATGCAAACAGCTGTCATTATCGCGAACGACTTCTTCTATTTCATAATCGCGCAATAAAATCGTCTGCGATTTTTTTGCGTAACTTGTCAGTGAACTACGGCTCTGTGTAGCAAATGCAGCTCCATCTGAAAGCACGTGATGATGATTTACTGCTGATTACAGAACCGGCTTTACTAACAAAATGTGCATGACAATCGCATTCGATTAATCGTGCAGCTCTAGTTCAATTATTATATTGTGTTGTAACATAAAACATTGGTTTTTTTTGTACTTGGCAAAAAATTTATATCGTGGCAACTCATTTCCATTATGTTTTGAATTCTGTCTGACTGTTGCATTAATGTTCATGTGAGGAGTGAGGTATATATAATGTGAGGTTCAAGCAGGCATTGTCTCATCGTAGAGACCTGGTGCCAGAGCTGCACTGCTGGGTGATGTGATTAATGGACTGTACTATTCATCCAATTGGATCTATTTCTGGCACTGGAAATGTTCCTGTCTTTAGCACTGCTAATGTTGCCAAAAAAGGAATGTAATAGAATCAGGGGTCTTGCTTTATACAATTGCTTTTTGAAAGCTGACTCTGTTTTTAACTGAATTATTGCACAAAGAAGTAGCCTTCAGTTGTTTTCCCAGTTGTTGTTGTGCATAAATAATAATAATATCATTATCATTATTTTATTAATCTGTTTTTGTATTATTTCTAATTATTATTTATTGAATTAATATTTTAATTGAAATATTACTGCATTCTCTCCTTTAGTTTTTTTAATTGAAATGAAAACCACTGAGAGGTATTGTGAGCAGCGGATAGTACTTGTTTTATTAATGCAACTGGATGTTATCTGCTGCAGGCTTTTGAGGATGTGTACATTGAACAGAGGAAGACAATCCGTGTTATTCTGGAATACGCTGACAAGGTCTTTACC
The DNA here is from genome assembly GCF_001515645.1 of Sinocyclocheilus grahami. Taxonomy (NCBI): domain Eukaryota; kingdom Metazoa; phylum Chordata; class Actinopteri; order Cypriniformes; family Cyprinidae; genus Sinocyclocheilus; species Sinocyclocheilus grahami. Next base: position 739,080 of record NW_015505208.1, on the reverse strand, counting down.
TACATCTTCATATTGGAGATGTTGTTAAAGTGGGTGGCCTACGGTTTTGTCAAGTACTTCACCAACGCCTGGTGCTGGCTGGACTTCTTCATTGTTGACGTAAGTCTACAATTTCAGTTGTGCTATGTTTGTTGTCAGTTTGATAAATGCCCTTAACGTATACATTTTGTTGATGGGTTCCATCCTGCAAAAAGCAAAGTCTGACTAGCGTTACATTGTGTCATAACCTGAATCAGAACATATTTCATTTCTAATATGAAGCTATGTGGAACGAGATTTTGCACCAATGATGCATCAGCGTGTGGGGCCAAGCAGCATGACGTGATACACGTATGGCTGCTTTGGACAAAAAAATTGAAGGGATTTGGACTTTTGTTAATTTGTAAGTCACTTTATGATGATTAGATTATGTTGTATGCTTCTCATACCAGTCAATACATTTGAACATGAAATTGTAATTCAAGCATTTTAGCAAAGGAGAGAAATTTGGACAAAAAAATTGAAGGGATTTGGACTTTTGTTAATTTGTAAGTCACTTTATGATGATTAGATTATGTTGTATGCTTCTCATACCAGGCAATACATTTGAACATGAAATTGTAATTCAAGCATTTTAGCAAAGGAGAGAAACAGAATTACCATGGACCAGGACAGAAACAGTATAAGTGAGAGTGTAAGCCAGACCATAACAATAAATCGGTGGAAACTCTAATACTAAACATCATAGCAGAATGTCAGTTACAAGTGCCAGTTTCCTTTTGATAGTGTTAGATTACCAAAGAGCCACATTTTTTATTTTTGGTTAATACATTTTTCCAAAAGAGCCAAAGTGTAAAAAAAAAATATATATACAGTGGATACGGAAAGTATTCAGACCCCCTTAAATTTTTCACTCTTTGTTATATTGCAGCCATTTGCTAAAATAATTTAAGTTAATTTTTTTCCTCATTAATGTACACACAGCACCCCATATTGACAGAAAAACACAGAATTGTTGACATTTTTGCAGATTTATTAAAAAAGAAAAACTGAAATATCACATGGTCCTAAGTATTCAGACCCTTTGCTGTGACACTCATATATTTAACTCAGGTGCTGTCCATTTCTTCATATATATATATATATATATATATATATATATATATATATGTACGAAATGTTTCAAAGTATAAAACAAATAAAGCAAAGTATATGTTTCAGCCCTGTCACTTTTTTTTTACATCCGTTTACACATTTTCTGCTGTTCAAAAAATCTTTCTTTTCGCTATTACCACAAACAAGCTACGAATCTGAGTGCAGGAGCTCTACGTTACCATAGACACGTCAGTGGTTTGCTGTCACTCGTGACTCTCGCGAACAGCACTTAAATACGCACTTTGCCCGGTACGATTTTTTTTTTAATTATTTTAAACCTTTTATCAGCTTATGTAGGCTCTACAACAAAGGAATTGCTGATATCTAGTGATGTCTAATTTTTGTAATAGGTGAGAGATCTGGCGATGATTTTTGCCGAAGAGCCAGGTGTGGCTCGCGAGCCATAGGTTCCCGACCGCTGCTCTAGAACAAACTCTAGAACCAGCCTGAAAAATACTTGATTTGCTTAAGATGAGTTTAGCTAACAAAGTTTACAAAAAGTTGTCTTTGGAAATTTCTCTGTTTTGCCATTCAAGTATATAGGAGCTGTATATCTTTTACCTACATAGAAATTAGCTACAAATGGGTGTTACCAAGATGGCCGCCAAGTGACCTGACCGAGTCAGGGACTTTAGAAGCTTTGTTTAAACTGATAAAATAAATTCTTTGGCATTTCAGACAACAGAGACAGTATAAACTCTGCATGTTCATAGACCTGACAATACTGGTTGCCAGTCACAGCAAGGTAAGTTTTAAAGATGACTTAAAAATAGCTGAAAACCGGTGGAGCAGTTTCTTTGAGCTGTCAGTTAAAAAGGAAAATGGTGTAGCAGAGGAGATGAAAAGACTAATATCTGCTCGCCGTCCTGTATCTATGCAGATGTTTTATGCGATAGTCAAGGCCAACAACAGGATGGTTCCCCTTTCAACAAGATGTTAATGTTTTGGGCAAAGAAGAGTCAAATGTGATCTTTTATATGAAGAGTAAAGCTGTGTGTTGGTATGCAGGGGTGAAGCTTGAAGGAAAAACGTTGTGCTTATCTTGAATATTAATGCATATGTAATATAGATTCTTTGTGTCTAAATCATGTTATTTCATAAGATTGCATCATCTCTTTAAGATCTATCACCCATGCATAGCTTTGCAAAAATGCTAGATTTCTACGTGACCCTGAGATGCTTGAATATCTGCTATCAAGAATGATAAACTGGCTTTGAAAATCACCAATATTGTGCAAATAATTGTACTTTTGTGTCTTCCCCCGTTGTATGCAATTTCCTTTAGTAAAATGACAGAGGCCATATCCATCATTATATGGTTTAAGTGTTGAAATGGAAATTACTAGCCAGAATATGTCTATCAATAACAATGATTATTGATCTAAGATATTCAAGCATATCTCATTCTAAATGAACCTTGTTTCTAAATCTTGTACATGTGAATGATGTCTATACTGTGTGAACAATAAGATATGTGTGGTCTCTGACTGGTTTCATTTTCTGCCCTGCCCTTATTGTGGGAGACTCACCAAGTGTAAAATGCATTTTAGAGTCCATTACAAGTTATGATTGCAATCAGTTGTTCCATAAACAAAGTATTTTAAGAGTATTTTACACAACAAATGAGTGACGCTAATGTAGTTTTAAATTATGATTCAAAGTATTTGATGAAAATATGTTAAGCTGTTTATGTGACTAAAATGCTCACACTTGGACTCCAAACTAAGGGATTCAGAGGAATGTCATGTGAATGTGCTTTTCTCATGATATGTGGAGGACATGTTACAATTGCAGTGACCATGTCAAGATACAATTAGATTGTGTGTGTGTTCTGACCTTGTTCCTGAACTAACCACCTTTTAGCAGAGCTCATACACCTAATGCTGTTTAATGAGGTGCCGTGGGACATTATTAGATGCATACACAGTCTATTTGATGCTCTTTCACTTCATATATTTCCTTAAATGTTATCAGAAGTTAACCTCCTTTTACCAACAGTTTTATCCACCTGAAATGTATCCAAAAGCATATAAACGCTCCCAAAAGTTTTATTCTGAAATATATTGCTTAACACATAAAGATAATTTTTACACATTGACAATTAATTATATCAAATGTATTTATTTATACACAAAGCCTGATCCCTCGTTCATAGCTGGTGCTGTATTCCATTCCAACTCTGAAACTTTGAATTTCCTGCCTGCAAAAGTTCAAAAGAACTTCACTTGTCAGGGAATAGGCTGGATTCAGATGCGGGTACAACAGAGGCTTTATTGAACAGAGAATATTCACAACGGGCAATGAGCGCCTCCACGGACAGTTCGTGTGGACGGTGGATAGCAGTGGCTGGAATAAGCCGCAACTGTGGAGTGGAGACGAAGCCGGCAGGCAGCTCGCTAATCCGAGCGAGAGGCTGAGCAACCCAATAACGAGGCTACCAGGCTTCCAGCTCAGAATCCATGCAGAAACTTGCTTGAGATGCTGGTGTATGACATCTTGCAAACACCTTTCAAAAGTTTGGGAAGTTTATTTTTTATTATTATTGTTTTTAAATAAATTAATACTGTTTTTCAACAAAGGCACATTAAATTGATCAGAAGTGTCGGTAAAGATATTTGTGATGTTACAAAAGATTACCATTTCAAATAAATTCTGTATTCATCAAAGATTCCTGAAAAAATATGTATCATGATTTCCACAAAAATATTAAGTAGCACAACTGTTTTCAACTGTAATAATACTGAGACATGTTTCTTGATCACCAAATCAGCATATTAGAAAGATTTCTGAGGACTGGAGCAATGGCTGTTGAAAAGTCATCTTTGCCATCACTTTAACAAATTAGACACTTCTTTTGAAAACATTGAAAAACCACCCCAAACTTTTGTATAGTTGTGTATAGGGAGATGTTCACATGAATGTTCATTTATGATACTTTACATTTTTAATTTTTAGCAAGTCAAATGCATAAATAAGTCAGATAGTACGAAACGTGGTACTGTTTCAGTATCTGATATTTTTTACATGCATCGTTTATCCTCAACAATTTGGTTAAATCTATAGAGTTGCTGTGATTCAAATGGTGCAACATGACGAGCAATGCTAAAGTCATGGGTTTGATTCACATGGAATGCATTAACTAAGTTGATTTCGATAAAAGCATCTACCAAATGCCTAAATTAATATTTCAAACATCTTATTTATACATCGTCTCAGTGTCTGGGAATGGTTTTTGTTTAGGGATTTTAAGATATCATGTAGGAATATTCCACATCTGACTTTGAATGGAATGCAGCATAACAATTAGTCTGACCAGCAACTGACTAAGGAGTCATCCCACAGCTAAAAATAAACCAAATTTGTGAGTTTGCTCTGACTACAGTCCATACCCACCCTCTGTACATCAACCCCTACTCCTCAGCCCTAATCGAGGCTGATGGGAGCTAAAGTCCTTTTTGACTATTCCCGGGGTGCTGGACTAACACTTGTGCTAGTTGGGAAGAACTCCATATCCCAAGAGGGATCAAAAGTTCATTCCTCCCTCCCCACTCTTCCCTTCCGTAAGGTAGTGCTGAGATGTGTTGATGTTGAGGACGTACAGCAGACGGTGAGTTGTCCTCCTGACTAGTCTATGCTTTGTTCCTCCACTGTTATTTGCTTTTGCTTTTATGGGTGTGATGCTCAGAGGGCTTTCACAAGGAGCCGGCATCATATCTAGCATGTGTTTGTGGGTTCATGTATGTTTATATACTGTATATGTTCCATTATTTCCTATAGTCTGTCATGCTATATATCTGTGCCATCAACCATACAGACTATTATTTGACTATGCTCATATTTCTGTTTTTTTTTATATATTAAGGGAGTGTATGAGTTATGATCCATTCCAAAAGAAATTATTTAATAATATATAAAATATTATTTTAATATGCTTTATTTTCTTATAATTCATTTAATAACCAAAATGGTTTGAGTGACAAACATGAGCCATTTTTGATTGTTTTGAATCTATTCAATTTTAGTTGGCATTTTTTATTTTTATTTTCCTGTCTTCATTTGGTCACAGCCACACATCTCATTGACCTTGCCTTACAGAGCGAGCGTGCTGGCAGATGAAGAAAGCTTACACTGAGGGGCCATCTCAGCCGGCTCAGGGGGCCCCGGGGCCCTCCATAAAGGGGCGCTTGTGGGTTCCGACTGAGGCTAAAGGTGACAATTACCCCCAAAGATCACATGATCTGTAGATGAAGGAGAAAGCTTTATTACACAGTAGCTTCTAAAAAGTACTAATTTTGTGAAGAGTTATAGTCTATTTTGAGAGAATTTAAAAAAAAAAAAAGTATTATTTTTAAATATGTGAAACAAAAAATGTAGTCCATTTTAATTGATGCCACCAAATCAATAACACTTTTTTTTTTTAATTTAACAGTGGACATTTCTGTGCAGAGATTATTGATGCATACTGGTGCCCTTGTGGGTCATACCTATTGAAAACCGCCAATAATTCTTGCCTTTTGGTTTGCTAAAATGTCAGCTAGCATGGTTTCTTCAGTAAAGGAAAATGATAGCCATTCAGAATAAAGCTTTCACCTTTAATAGAACCCCCTCTGTGAGTTGGTTAGCTTTCGGTGTTGTGGACTTTTGCTGTGTTTTTACCAAGTCTTCGTCAGTGGTTGGTTGGAGGTGTGCAGGTCTGTTTGTATACCTTTTCATAGGGGTGCTCAAGCCTGGTGTCCCAATGCCACTGCCTATTGGTGTTTGTGTTCCTGAACAGTTACAAGCCTTTTTTTGATGTTCTTGTTTTCACCAATCCTTTGCATCGACATACATGCGATATAATCAATACGGTTCTCTAGAGAGCCATTTTGACCGATATGACCTTTCTGCCCTTTACTTTCACGTTCGCTTTATCCTTCAAGCTAGCATGGAGGGCGTTTACTTTTCCACAGTGGATGGCATTTTGAGTAACCAGGGCTTGGGTTCCCGCAGAGTGATTTTTGTCCTTTGGGTGCTGTCTAATGTCCATTTACTATCTGCGCCCCCCTGATCTCCCCTTTCGCTGTCACGTTACTGTGTCAATGTGATGCTCTTTAAACTGTAAAATCAATGTAATTTGCAATTTGGCATACATGTACATGTTTACCTGTATTCTTTCTCACAGGTTCCATTAGTTTGTCTGTCTTAAATTAAATGGGATTTAATGCCTCAGCCAAGAGCGACATGGAGAGACAATGTTAAAAGGGCAAGGGTAAGGTTCTTGCAGTATGTCGGGTTGTTTTTTTTTATGCATCTGCAGGGGTCACCTCTATCTTCTCAAACCCCCATGTCCCCAAGGTCCCCTAACATACTTCATCAGCCATGCGTTGTGCACTTCTCTGTCTTTTTTTGTTCGAGTCTTATGCTTCTCTTTCTCTCTGTCTCTTTCTTTCAACCACAAGTTTCTCCACAGGTGTAAGGAAGCTCACAAGGGTTAGTGACCTCCCAAAACTAACAGAGCGCAAAATCCTGGGTTTATCCTCTGCCTCTAAACCCCTATCTGTACCTGTAACCGATAGTAAATATGAGTCTTTCTCTCTCTCTCTCTCTCTCCTTCTTGGGGATATATACATGTATAAATGCAGTGTTATATATGTATATACCCATCCGAACTGTTGTGTATGTGTGTAAACCAACGTTCCAGCAGCTCTAAAGGCCATCTCTTCCCTCAAGAGCTTTCTCCCGTCTAACAGTATGGACCCTTTTTTGCTTCTCTGTTTCTGTGTAGGTGTCTATAGTCAGCCTTATAGCTAATGCGCTGGGCTACTCCGAACTAGGGCCCATTAAATCACTCAGGACACTAAGGGCCCTGAGACCCCTCAGAGCATTGTCACGTTTTGAAGGGATGAGGGTAAGATACAAAGCTATAGAGCTGATCTCTCTGCATGCCCATTCAGCAGTTACAGCATGCTAGAACTGATCGAGAAAAAAAGAAAAAGAAAAAAAACGACAAGGACCACCGAAACCATACCGGGGGATTTATTTTAAAGACAGCCGCCAATGAAAAGGACTCACCTTTTCATGCACACCTGTTCTGTTCCACATTAATGATCCAGTCATGATGCAGCTGAGATAACTTGAAAAATAGGATGTGAAAAGCTTCCCTGATTTAACTGAAATCGGGTGTATGATTGACTCCTAGTTAAGTCATTGTCAGATGTATCAAAGCTGCCTCATTACAAATAATATTTCCAATTGGCCCTGGAGGACAAAAATAGCATGAACAATTATTTACAAAACCAAACGCAACACCATTCAAATCCCTTCTCATTTCACACAGCATTTGATCTGCAATTGGCTGTTCATTTGGCCTGACTCTGAACTTCTGCTTTTGATGGAGAGCCCCCTTCCTTTCATTTCTCCTCTGTTACACTGACCCTGTCTCTCAGAGAACAACCAGCAGCACAGAACACTTTACCACTGAGGCCCCCACTTCACCAGTACTACAGCACACTAGATATTCTCTTGATGACTCAGAGCACATTTAATATAATTGACCCTTTCCTAAGCTCCACCCCCCTTGGTTACTGTTACTCGCTCTCCGTGAGTGTTGTTAAAATGTCAAAAGTATCTTTTATCTGCCATCTTTCTAAGGAAATTAAATTATGCAATACTGAGATTGAGACGTTGAATCAAGGAAAGCTCTAAAATACATCAAATACTGTCATTTCTAGTACTATGAATTACGGTAATATGTAAATGAATTAAAATTCAGATTGTCCATATTTAAGTTAAACATGTATTTTTGGGAATATCACATCTTATAATGATCATAAAAGATTGGGAAATACTGCATGTATGTCCTCTAGCAAAAATATTTGACCATTTTGTATCCACCTTATTTTTCCAGTGTATGGATGTGGCCATTTGTAAATTGTATGTGTCTGGCTTCCGGTGTCATCCGCTTCCAGCTATTTTAGCTGTACAAAACAGCTCGTTTTTCTGCTTGATATAGCAAACTGGTATCTTACCATATTATTTTAATGTAATATCTTAATTATGAACACACTGGTGTGTAGTGAAAACAGTTTTAGCATTTACTGCACTTTGTTTTTCTTCTCGTTATTTCCCTACAGCAGCTAATGAACCAGATGTCTCGCTCATTCACAGAAAATGACTTATTTCTGCGTTGAAAAATAAGGTGGATACACTAAACTGTAGGTTCAGTTAGATTTTTTGTAAAATATTTTGATTTAATTTTAATTCATATTTTTATTCATTGAGGATGCAACAAATTAATCAACAGTGGCAGTTAAGACATTTATAATGTTACTAAAAATTCAATTTCAAATAAATGCTTTTCAGCTAATAAGAGTGCAACTGTTTTTAGCATTTGCTAATAATAAGAAACGTATCTTAAGCCCCAAATCAGCATGTGACACTGAAGACTGGAGTAATGGTTGCTGAAAATTCAGATTTTTAAATTGTAATAATATTTCACAATATTACTGTTTTTGCTTTATTTTGTCAAGATAAATGCAGCCTTGGTGCGAAAAAGTGAATTCTCTCAAAGAAAATTACAAAATCTTACCGACCCCAAACTTATGAACAGTAGTATAAACTCTTTAAAATTCCATTTAAAACTATCCACCATTGACTTTAATTACAAAAGAGCCAAAGCTTGATATAGCAAGAATTGCTAAGGTATAATTGGTCAGTGACGTTTTAAGGCTTAGCAAAGAGTCAATTGGTCAAGGTAAAAGAAATGGGCTATTTTCCTTTAGTCAAAGAGCAAAAATATTTTTTCACTAGAAACAGCAAACACCTGTCAGTGCTGAATGTTTGAACACATGCAGGTCATCCATAGTCGCCATCTTAATAAATTTGGCAAAGATAGGTACTTTACCCCTTTGATGGTTGTGAACAGTTGCACCTGGTTGTTGTCACTTTCAGTCTTTCTTCTCTTACCTGTGAACTGGTTGCCCTGAGCTTCTGTATCCTCTCAACCCCTCCTCACCTCCTCCCCGCCCCTCATCTGCAGCACCGTGCAGCATCCTCCCTGCCTCCCTCCATTTCACACTGTTCACTTCAGCCCATTTGGCCCCGCGCTGCCCAACCCAAAGCAGCGACGAGGAACCAAGCCGCTGGAGGCTCACCTCACCCCTCTTTGCTTGTCTAGGATCTGTACATGGAACTGTAAAAAGAGAAACCCTGGGTGTGAGAGGGAGAAATTTGCTAAGCTTCTGTATCTCTCTGTATTTTCCATCTGGTTTCCAGTTGAAGCCTTTAGCAATGTGGATGACGTCTTTTAGATTTGATTAGTTAGGACATTTATAATAGTTACTAGTCAGTGGTTTACAAGCAGTCAACACAGAAGCTTAGGAAATGTGCAAGACCATGAAAGTGAGAGGTTTGTGTTAGTTTTATCTGCAATCAGAGTAAAGAGATCTGTGCTCTCACACTACTGTTATGACTAAAGGTATGCCTGGACCCAAAAATGACAGATAAGGTTTCTCAGTTATCTATTTAAAGCTATATTTGATGTTATGTTTGCCCTTATGTATACATCTGCTAACAGCACTCCAGATTTCAACTAAAATGGTTGCAAATGTGATTTTAAAAAAGCACGACCACTAATTTAAAATCTAGTCACCACTGGCGATAGTCAGGGCAACTTGGTGTCCATATACAGTTTGTTATAATCTTGTTGGCATAGGTAAAGAACATAGTGGCAGCCATGATGTCTGTCCCGCTTTGAGTAAATGTTTCATGAAATTAATGTGCTTGTGAGTTAGTTGTTTAAATAAGACTTGCTCAGTCAGTGAAATGTTCAGGCAATGAGTTCCCTTGGTGAATAACATAATTTTTTAGATCCGATTGTAAATTAACCAGGATATGTTACTTATATGAATTAGAAAATATATTATTTTACCATTTACATTTTTTTTTTTTGTAATTTATAGATCATAGTCAAAGTCATTTGGCACCTAAATGTTTAATTTAAAAAATATATATTTTCTTCTGGAGCCCTGTTGTACTATTTTATGGCAGTTTATTTTATAGGATTTAGTAATTATTTTGTTGTCTTCTGTCTTTCTTCTATCTCTTAATACTTTAAGTATTGTGCGTAGATTAAACTGTCATTTTTGGGTGAATCGAAATGGTGTTTTCCAAGATTTGTTCTGTTTGTGTACCTATAATTGGATTCATGAGGGTGTGAAATCAATTTTATGTAACCTGTAGAAGCATATGTAAGTAAAATAAGTACAGAGAGAACGATGAGTTCTTACCCTAGTGAATAATCGATTTCAATGTTCATTAACTGATATGCTGTTTTGTTTGAAATTAGAGTTAAAAATGAATAAATGACTTGATAAGAAGATGCAACAGTGGAGAGATAAAACCAGCTTAGACTGTGGTATGTTTGCGATTTTTGATAGACGATTCTCTGGCCAAATACAAACACACTAAGTATAGGAATTAATTCTCGTCTGATGTGTTGTCTTGATTATCTAAAATTTGAGTCACTTTTTCAATTATTGTCCTAGATTTTCTGTACCCCAAATTATTAATCGAACCCCAGCCAGCTTTGAAACGGCAGAAATCTCTCCACACTGCTGCCTCTCCTGTCCATTTATTTATTGATTTTAACGGTTCTTGAGATTGCACAAAGATGTCATGTAACACGCATGTCCTGTTCAATTGGAAATGCACATTATGCACTTTTGAAAGCCATTTTCCCTCACTTTGATATCTGTGTCGATTCTCACAAATATATTTTATGTCTATGTGACATTTGAACATGTAGTCTCTATTGAAAGATGGACAGTAATTCTCTTGACAAGTGCTTTTTTCTGGGGGTCTTTCAAACTTCAGCACTCCAAATTTTACGTATTCTATCATCCTGTGTATTTCTGTATTTCTCATTTTGAAAATGTAAAACAAATCAGCACTCAAAAACATCTGCTAAAGTCAGCCTGGTCCCCTGCACTTGCTGAGAGAATCCTGCCATCCTCTGTGCCTCTCTGTGTGTTCAAGGGGGGAATATGGCTCCACTTTTCAGTATGTGAGAGATCTGCATGCTCAGCTGCCTGCCTGAGAGCTGCGGCTCGGCTGCCTAACACAGTTAGTGAGCGTCTCCTGGCACGCTCTGCTCATCGCTAATCACTGATGGACAATGTCCTGACTGGGATGGTGGGGGAGGGGAGGGATATGGAGGCAAATGGGTTGTGGGGAGGATGGGATGATGTATAAAAGGTTTTAAGTTACTCAAGCTTGCCATGGCAATGTTAAAGTAGTTGGGTGGTGGGTTGTGGTTTTAAGGATTCAAGGGGATGTAGAAGTTGTGTGAGCCTGTGGCATATTTGTATGGAAGGTGTTGCATTCATTTTTATAAATATACTGCTTAGTCAGAGAGCTACTATTTAGGGCTGTAGTCCTGGAAGACCTCAGCACTGTGCATTTGATGAGTAGGACTTTAGGACTTTTTAAAACACTAGGCTAAAAAAAAAATATATATATATATATACTCAAATGACCTGCGGTTTTTCACAGAGATTCTGAGTTGTGCATCTGATGCGCACTCCTCTACAACGCATAGGTCACGTAACAGTGCCAACATGGTGGCCAACATTGTATGTATTGTATTCATACTACACGCCTACATACTTAATATAAACTAACATACTGATAATAAAGTACGTTCTGTAGGTTCTTCATCGAATGCAGTGTGTAATTTTGGATGCATCTTTCCACATTGTGCAGTGCTGGGATAATCCAGGGCCAGAATAAGGAACCACTTATTTAGGACTCAAATTTTTGGTATTCAAAGGATTTATTGGCTTTGAAACTAGTATAGACAAGTAATAGTATTTACTTTGTAAAAGTCATAGGCCACCCAAGGAAAACAAAAAAAAGCTGCCAGCATGGCCAGTAAAAAAAAGATTTCCCAAACCACACATGTACGTATATGCTAAAATCCACCAGTACTATACTAATGAATTTATATTTATGCAAAGAAATAAACAATCAATTTACAAATCCCACTAATTGCTTCACTCATGAATATTAATGACCTTAAAGAGACTTAATAATTTGCTTATGAATTGATATTCATTAACTAATCTCAACTAATCACACTTAAAAGTGCCCAACATAAAGGGTTGTATGTGGGTCCTGTAGCTAATTTTACACAATGATTACAAAATTTGTCTAACTTTTAATTACAGTTCTTTACAGCTGCAAAAAAATATAACTTTTGGGTTTCTTGTTATTAAAAAATAAATAAGCAAGCCCAGCCCAGGTGACAAAAAGTAATGCAAAAGTAACATATTGACTTACTTTCCATAGAAAACAATGCAATTGGTAGCTTTTTATGGAGTAATGCAATATTGTAATGCATTTCTTTTAAAAGTAACTTTCCCCAACACTGTAAGTCGTCATATAAGAACTGCTGTTTTAGGTATAAGACAGTTCTTGAACAACCAAAAGAGACTATGTGCAGGGGTGCAAATTAATATTTTTTGGTTGCTAGTTTTGTCAGAAAGTTTTTACAAAGTGATTTCACGTTAAATAACGTGCACGCACTCAACAAAACTGATGAGTTTCAGCGATGACTCAACTGAACGCCTCTGATTGGCCATTGCATTCCTAAGCTCAACAGAATTGTGTGTGATTGGTTAAAATGCGCAACACCTTAAAACGCCTAACATGAAATACGGTACAGTATGATCAGATCTTAATTTAATGCCACAATCGACACTGTCTATTCATTTTCACTTTGTTAGCAACAGAAGTAATATATTTAATTTGTTTGTACAGGGGCATTTTTGTCCAATTTAGAGCCATTTTTGCCCCAAGTCCCCAGGGCAGGGGAAGGCTAAGCCTTACACACACTCCACCTATGGCTGAAACAAAATAAAGACAGTGTAGACAATAAGCTTTGAAGCAATTTTCTTGGATGGCCATGTGACTGAAACATGAATCAAAGATAGTTTATAATTTGATAATATTGGACACTGAGCAATGTTCATAGTGTCATTCTTTTTCTTATGCCATGCAAATATGCAGCCACAAATGTGAGAGTGTTTAAATGTGTTTCTGTTTGAGGATTTGCTGGGCCATTTCGGGTCTCTTACATTGTACCGCCTTGTCTGTCCTACTCTGGTCTAGGTGGTAGTCAACGCCTTGGTGGGTGCCATCCCTTCCATTATGAATGTCTTGCTGGTTTGCCTCATCTTTTGGCTGATTTTCAGTATTATGGGTGTCAACCTGTTTGCGGGAAAGTACTACTACTGCTACAATGCGACTGAAAAGGCAATGTTCGAAATTGATGTAGTCAACAACAAATCAGAGTGCCAAGCATTGATAGATCAGAACTTCACTGAGGTGCGCTGGAGAAACGTCAAAATCAACTTTGACAATGTGGGTGCTGGTTACTTGGCTCTACTGCAAGTGGTAAGACTACCTGCCTGCTTTTAGTTTCTAGTAAGATGGTTTTTTGGCTGAAGAAATATGTTAAACACTGATATTAACTTTCCCTTTATGCTGCTTAGGCAACCTTTAAAGGATGGATGGACATCATGTATGCAGCAATTGATTCACGAAAGGTGAGATGTTTGTGCAATCTTACTTGCCACCTGAGTCAAAGTACCCATTTAAACTATCTTTCTCTCCTCAGGTGGGAGACCAACCAAAGTATGAGGACAACATCTACATGTATATCTACTTTGTTATCTTCATTATATTTGGCTCTTTCTTCACACTCAACCTCTTCATTGGTGTCATCATTGATAACTTCAACCAGCAGAAGAAAAAGATAAGTCTCCACTTTTTTTCTTCACTTTAAATGATTTTTTTTTTACATTTAAACGAGTGATTTTCACAGCATATTTGAACTTTAGCGGAGCAGATTTTAACCAAATATTGTTTATGACTATACTTTGGAGGTCAGGATATCTTCATGACAGAGGAACAAAAGAAGTACTACAATGCTATGAAGAAGCTTGGCTCAAAGAAACCTCAGAAACCCATACCCAGACCCCAGGTACAACACTGATGAAAAGTGTGATATTTCGCTCATTGAATTGACTTGAATAGAGTCCTAATCTCAGATCTATGCTAATTTCTCCTCTTATTTAGAACAAGCTCCAGGGCATGGTGTTTGACTTTGTGACACAGCAGGTCTTTGATATCTCCATCATGATCCTTATCTGTTTGAACATGGTCACCATGATGGTTGAGACAGACGATCAGTCACTGGAGACTGAAAACATTCTGTATTGGGTTAACTTCATCTTCATCGTGGCCTTCACCTCTGAGTTTGTCCTGAAGCTCTTTTCACTGCGTCATTATTACTTCACCAATGGCTGGAACATCTTTGACTGTGTTGTGGTCATTCTCTCTATCGTGGGTAAGTGAACCATGTTTCACTAACTTCATTTAGGTTTTGAAATACAGTGGCGTATGTTTGGCTCATTTGTCCTCTTCTTCTCCTTGCTTTCTATCCCCCAAACCACAGGTATGTTTCTGGCTGACCTGATCGAGAAGTACTTTGTGTCACCAACTTTGTTCAGGGTTATCCGTCTGGCTCGAATCGGACGTATCTTGCGTCTGATCAAAGGAGCAAAGGGCATTCGGACTTTACTGTTTGCCCTGATGATGTCACTGCCGGCCCTGTTCAATATTGGCCTTCTGCTGTTCTTGGTCATGTTCATCTTTTCTATCTTTGGCATGTCAAACTTTGCCTACGTAAAGCGTGAGTCTGGCATAGATGACTTGTATAATTTTGAAACATTTGGAAATAGCATGATCTGCCTGTTCATGATAACCACCTCAGCGGGGTGGGATGGCCTTCTTGCTCCCATTCTCAACTACCCACCGGATTGTGACCCGAATAAGGAGAATCCAGGTACCCCGATGAAAGGTGACTGCGGAAACCCTTCAGTGGGCATCTTCTTCTTCGTCATGTACATCATTGTCTCATTCCTTATCGTGGTTAACATGTACATCGCCATCATTCTGGAGAACTTCAGCGTCGCCACGGAGGAAAGCGCTGATCCACTTTGCGAGGATGACTTTGAGTCCTTCTACGAAATCTGGGAAAAGTTTGACCCCACTGCTTCCCAGTTTATCACCTTTGCCAAGCTGGGTGACTTCGCGGACACTCTGGAGCACCCGCTGCGTGTTCCCAAGCCCAACACTATAGAGCTGATCGCAATGGACCTGCCCATGGTGAGCGGCGACCGTATTCACTGCCTAGATATCCTGTTTGCCTTCACCAAACGTGTGTTGGGTGATAGCGGCGACCTGGACATGATGCGGCAACAGATGGAGGAACGATTCATTGCTGCCAATCCTTCCAAAGTGTCTTTTGAGCCCATCACCACCACTCTGCGCCGAAAGCAGGAGCACATGTCTGCCTCAGTCATCCAGCGTTCTTACCGTGCATATCTTATTCGGAGAGGCTTCATCTGCAAGCGCTTGCTCAGCAGCAGGCTGGAGAATGGCGGGACCAATCAGGACAAAAAGGAGGGTACGCCTTCTACTGCCTCGCTGCCGTCCTACGACAGCGTGACCAAACCCGAGAAGGAGAACCTGGAGGAGAGTGACAGCAAGGGCAAAAAGGGCAAAAACCAAAAAGAGGTCAAGGAATCCAAGTGTTAGGAATGACGGAGACTGAACGGCTGAGTCGAGACTGAAACTATCTATTCCAACAAATGTATAGAAAATCATTTGCAACAAAAAACACAGAAATCTTTGGGGAACAAGGTTGTTTACAGACAACAAATGCACCGGGAAAGCAGCTTGGTTTTTACAGATTTAATGATGACCAAACCAACCTATGAGCTTACTGTCTTAACATTTGTGCTCCGTGACCAAGACTTTACTGTTCCAACTGAAGCTGAAAGGCACTTGCAAGGAGAAACAAAATAATGACCTATGGCAGACATCTTTGATAGGGACCACCTGCCAAAGGACAAAGCAGTACAAAGCAAGGTCATAAGATGGATTCCTTTGCACGAGTTCAGCATTCCTCTGCTATGGACATCCCTTTCAAACACTACACTGCCGAAATCCCACGAAAACCTCCCGCTCATCCCAGGAGGATTCTGGGACGCTGTATTTCAACCATAGGAGAACCAGTAATAACGACGTTAACTCAATCATGTGGAGTGTCCGCGGTTTAAAAAAACTGAACAAAAACAAAACAGAAACATTATGCAAGGGTTTTCAGTTGTTGTGATGAATATCTCACCTTATTTGACCCACAAAAAGTAGGGGAAAAAGCTCAGCCCATGTCATTCATCTCGTCATCATCTCTTTGTTATACTTACAGAAAAAATACATTTTATACATGGGCTTTCACATCGATATTGGGTTGGGGGATTTATCAGGGTTTTGACTTGGGCTGAAAGGGGTTTACTCAGACTGAGTTCCTGGTAAATAAATAATTAATTGTGCTTGTTCAATGCATAGAAATGACTTGCATGGTGGCATGTTTTGATCAGGAATCATGCATGTATAATCATAGTCCACTTGACACTGCTACTCAAACCACATCAGTGGCTTGACCATACATTCGATACTGTCCACTAGTTATCAAATTAAATAGATATAGCTGAGAAATGATTGGTCAATAGCAACATATTTAACTTCTGGCTGTGACAAGTATATTTATACTTACCCCTCGTAAAGCTTGCTTCCTGATTAACCGATTCTCACACCATGCGTCATGTGCGTATTTTAAGGTGGTCGATCAAAGCTGTTCCTTCGTTTGGATATACAATGTGGCAACTGCACATTCACACACCCGTTGGGGTGTTTCACTGCCCTGGACCTGAGGAGAATTTGGGATGACAATTTGGAGAAACAATTTCACTCGAATGAAATCTTGGGTGCATAAACCTTGATTTGCTTTTTTGCACCAGCAATATGATTCAACTGGCCCTCAATGTGCAGGATGAGGCTCCGGTAGGGCCTTCAATAGATCTTCAAAAGGTACAGCCATCATGCCATTTAAACCCTTACAATGCTTTGTCAGGCCTTGGTGGGAGGCCATCTCTTCGATTTTCCTGGAGCTACTTGTCTTCGTGTCAGCACATCCTCATGTTTACCATTTAAAGAGGTTGTCAGTTGTGTTAGCATCTTGTTTTGTCTTAAAGATGTTGAAGAAAGCACTCGAGTAGCCATTTTGAATGCATCCTGTAGACATTTAATAGCTTTCTCCCTGTTGAATGAAAAAATTGGCTGATGTATATTTGGTATAGCTTGGATTACACTTGTAAACTGGCCTTACACAGCAAGAAAACAAGGAAGGTGGCACTTTTAGAATGAAGTGATGGGTACTTGTTGTCTGATTGCATGCAGTTTATTTTAGCCAGTGGTGGTGATGCTACAAATTTGCTTGTTGCTACCTCTTGAGCAAACTGCCATCCCTTCTTGCTCTGGGTGCAATAGAAATGGTTTGAATTTGCAACAGTAATTCTTTCGTTTACAGTATTTTGAATAATGTTTCATTACCTCTCCTATTTGATAAGGATGAATGCTTATTCTGGTGTGGGCTAGCCCAGTGTGAGGTGTTATGGTGGATCACAGATAACGTGAAACAATGCTAATACATAGGTATAGGATTATGAAATCATAGGTCATCTCCAATCACTGGGTCAGCAGACGTACTCCACCAGAGAGCCAGAGCATGGGAGCACACCAGTTTACAAACCCACTTCCTCTACTTGTCAGACCTGTAGGTCTGCTTACTGCCTGAGATCTGTAAATCAGTGTGGGTGCTGTGGACTTGAACCAAACGAAGCCTGGTGAAACACTTAGACTACCGTGTAGTTTCCCCCCCTAACTCCCATTTTAGTTCAGATGTGAAATGAAAAATCACTCTCACTGACTGTATGATCACAGATAACGTGAAACAATGCTAATACATAGGTATAGGATTATGAAATCATAGGTCATCTCCAATCACTGGGTCAGCAGACGTACTCCACCAGAGAGCCAGAGCATGGGAGAGCACACCAGTTTACAAACCCACTTCCTCTACTTGTCAGACCTGTAGGTCTGCTTACTGCCTGAGATCTGTAAATCAGTGTGGGTGCTGTGGACTTGAACCAAACGAAGCCTGGTGAAACACTTAGACTACCGTGTAGTTTCCCCCCCTAACTCCCATTTTAGTTCAGATGTGAAATGAAAAATCACTCTCACTGACTGTATGACAAGTTAATGTATCATTCAATGTACAGGAGGGGGCTATGATGTACATGGCACAATTGCTGAAAAGAATGAACTTTTTGAGGAAAACTATAAGCATTGTAATATATTATTTTCTTTTAAATGGCATGCTTTGTTGTGGGTTTTGTAAATACAGAATTTTAAAGAATTACTGCTATTAATCTAATAATAAATTATAACAATGATATAGAATGGCTTCCAGCTGATGCACTTGTCACATATTTAATTTTTTTCCCTCACATTTCACTTTTATTAAAGGGAATTAAATGATATAATGTATCAAGAATATTATACGTATATATATATATATATATGAAAGGATATACAAATGAGCACTGTAATATTTCATTTATATGCAACAAGTCCAGTGGATGTCCAAAATAATTATGTTGGAGATGAACACGCGCATAATTGTTATCAGCGCTGCTTGGATATTTAAATCTGATACTGTATGATGAGAGAGTTATGCAACCAGCACACCTCTGTAACCTTGAGGTTTTATTGACACTCATACAAACACACATTTACACGTGAATGCACATATATATGCGCCGTCCTGCCTATGGACATTGTGTGGTCACCCACCCGAGCCTGAAAGTCTAAAACAGTCACAAGAGAAGTTCATGTATTTTACTCTAAAGGCCTCCCCGAACACTTCAGTGCCAGTACTCTCGGGCCTGAACAACAGTTTTGTATGCATTTCGTATCCGGGTTTTATGTGTTCAGTGGTCTGTTTCTAGTGCTACTTCACTAATTGTCGTGTGCCTTTTTCTGCATTTTCTCTATGTTCCTACATTTTCTGAATTGCATTTCACTGCAGTTTTAGAGGATGGTGCCATATTTTACATTTAGTTGATGGTGGGGGAAAGACATGAGAATTCAAAATGGAGTACAGTGCAAATCAGGGACTATAGTCTGAGCAAGGCATCTGGTGTACTGCCAGAGGAACACTGAAACCAACCAAGAAAACAAGCCCACTTCTTCCAGATTCGATGTTACGAAATCTTCTGATGTTCTTTTTTCTGTACTTTGTGTATCATCCACTTGGCTTGTAAAAAAAAAAAAAAAGTATAGCTTGCCTTCAGACTTTTGTGTTTTTTCCATCTTTGAAACTCACTTTTGTATCGATATTCAGTTACTGGACTTTCATTTTTAGCATGACTAAAATGCTTTCCATTTTGCTGAAAAGATTTCAAAAGTGCTTTTCAAACTGTTTTGTTTGACACAGTGTTGTAGGAGGACATATAACGGTGTGTATGGCACAACCACTGGAACTCTTAGTAAGAACATATAAAAGATTGTCTTCATTTGAGCACGAAACTTTTTATTAACAATAAAGCAGCCTTCTAGTTGCACAGAGTCGTCACTGATTTTGTTGACCATGAATGAGAAGCCACACACACATTTAGAGCACACCTGACATCAAGAAATTAGTCTTTAATCTGCTACACTCATAACTGCCCCCCACCCCCATAAAACTATTAACACCTTTTACATTTTATTTTTTACTTTATTTAATTCTCTGCTCTTAAAGTGATAGTTTACCCAAAAAGGAAAACATTTGGTCATTATTTACTTATCCTTGTTCTAACTGTTCCAATCATGCATTTCTTTCTTCTGTGGAACACAATAAAAGCTATTTCAACTGTTTTAGCCCATCCAATTGAATCAACAGGGTCCAAAAACAACGTTGGACCCCTTCGACATCTAATACATGGACAAAAAACACTGAGAAAACACTTTTTAGTTCAGCAGAAGAAAGTAAGTCATCTCAAACCCTTAATTTTGTGGTCTTGTCTTTGAGAGTTTGACAATATGAGAAGCTTTCAAATGATTCTCAAGGTGAGATGGAATCTGCACTAATAACATGGACTTCTAAACTAGTGTCACTGCGGATTGTGGAAAGAAATGCTCCTCTGTTCATCTAGTAAGTCATGGTTTAGCAGAGAGATCAATAGAAAGCTATTAGCTGTGAGCTTAAGTATCAGTGACACTCATCTGACTTGCCTCACCTCCTAACCTCCTAAATGCAGCATCCTGACCACTAGCTTTTGGTTGAATTGATTTGCACTTTTACCAGTGTAGCATTGCTTAAAGGATTCATTCAGCCAATAATGAAAATACAGTTATCATTTACTTGCCCTCATTGTTTCTTTCTTCTGTGTAACCTGAAAGGAGACACATTTTAATAGTGCATCCTTAAAATTATACAACAAATGGGGACTAAGGCTTTCATGCTTAAAAAAAACATAAATGTGGTCCATGTGACTTGTGCATTATATATTATAACCATCTGAAACACATAATAGCTTTGAGTGAGAAACAGTGACATTTCTTACTGTCAGTGAGTTGATCTTGAGATGGTTTTCAACCAGGGACAAAATCATTTTTAATCAATTCTTATTAAATTAGCTCCTCAACTTGATTGATAAAACCTGAACACGTGACAAAGCCTAATTTGAAAAGTGTTATTTCTAGGCCTGGAAAAGTTATGTAAATTAATACAATTGTAAAACTCTATGGGCATTCTTATATTAAATATATATTCCAAAATGTTTGAAAATCTGAGTACAATATATTTTTTAAATAATATATTTAATTATTATCCAGTAAATCATGAACAACTAGAAAAGCCATGGGTCAAAATGATTCATTAAAAAATAATTTACAAAACGTACATTATTGCAACTTCCCTTATGAATAAACCGGCCAAGTAGAGCTATGGTAGATATCAAGTTTTTTCAGTAAATAATGACTAAATTTTTGGCCAGTGTCACAAAATGTAGGCTATTGTATGGCTTCAGAAGATTTGGGTATAGTGCATGAGTCAGATGGATCTCTTTTAATATGCTTTATGTAATTTTGACAGCACCAGTCCTCATTCACTTTCATATATTGAAAAAAATAACCACCAGAATGTTCTTAACAACAAACAGTTATTGTTCCTTGGGGTCAGAATATAAATTTTTGGGTTCCGTTGCCTTTATTAAAAGAAGATGGCAGAAAGGAAAAGGACGAAAATAAACCAAAGCAAAAGAGAAGAAGCGTGGGCTCTGTAAACCACTCATAAATGTTTCTACCTTTCCCTCGCTTCTCCATTTCACAGCTGAGCAGGATTGTGCCCCTGCTCGCCTTTCTGCAAGTCACCTGGCTAGTTCTGTTGTTTCCCTCCTTTTACTCGCATCGCCAAACCTTATGACGCATGATATCCCACCCCCATCCCATCGGTGCAACAGTCACGCATGGTACAGACCTGCTCTTTATCTTAAAATGTCTGTCTCACCCCCCGCGTTCAGTATGTGTGAGGCGAGGTAGAGACAGAGAGGAGAGAGGGTGCGGCGGAGCACTGCAGTGCAGATAAATGAATGCACCACTGGTGGCTGAGTCAGCAGCCCACTCCCAGTTTGGCCCACTGCCTGCACCAACTGTATCCGAGGAGGAACAACATGCATGCAGTCAACACACACATACAGTTAATATGTCTCCTGCCTGATCGAAGACGTACCGAACGATTTGCTCTCTGTGTTTTATTGGCCATAAATGTGCATGTTAGTTTGCAGGTCTTGGAAGCTTATGAGCTCGACCTGATTCTTGCATGATCTTACATGCATAAAAGTAAATAAAACCTCATCATTTCTGAATAAGCCCAGTCCTGCATGTTAAAACAGATAAAGTGTGTTACTTTTGCCCCAGTCGATCTGTGATTCCGCCAGGAGCAGTCGGCTAAACTACAAACCAGCTGCTGTGATTTATGGTCTGGTGCTTTCAGACTCCACTTATAAAGAGAGTCCAGTGAATAAATGAAGGGGAGTTATATCACTGTCAATTCACCCTGATATCCACCAATCGCAGAAGCCACGGCGGTTCTCCAACTCCACCACCTGAGCAGCATCAAAACTGCACTGGAACTACAAACATAATGGAGAAACAACGCAAAGGTGCTGCTGGACGTTGTGGGTATTGTAGGCATTTTGAATGAATATAGTGCTTAATTTACATAACAGTCAGTGTTCTTG
The DNA here is from genome assembly GCF_001515645.1 of Sinocyclocheilus grahami. Lineage (NCBI taxonomy): Eukaryota > Metazoa > Chordata > Actinopteri > Cypriniformes > Cyprinidae > Sinocyclocheilus > Sinocyclocheilus grahami. The sequence goes on along the minus strand of NW_015505208.1, from coordinate 716,716 downwards.
AAATGTCCAAATAATTACATAAATCAGTGACACACTACAGGCTGCTAGATTGAATCATATTTATTTATTCCTCTTAAGTCGTATTTTGTCTACTTCTATCTTCCAGGAAGAATGATAAACCTTGGTCTTTTGAATGTTTGAATGAATTTACACTGTGACTATGTATAAGGTTATGTTTATGCATATGAATGTCTATTTTTGTTGGATTTTATTGTATTGCTTCTAAAAGATTGCTAGTAAGACATATTGCGCGTTCAATAAAGCTGCAGCTAGAGAACTGATTCAGGCAGCATTTGAACTACAGCCTAACAGCCATCTTTCCTTCACATGTGATTTTCTGCACAAAGTTACATTTATAGTAGTGCACTTACATTCAGGCCTGCATGACATATCCCTTATACATTCAAATGTAAAATTAGGAACTGATTTTAGAATTTGAAACCCACAAGGAGCTTGAAAATTCTTTGGCAAATATAGCATGTTGCTTGTATGTGTCAGTCTTGCGTCATTTAAGTTAATATTGGTTATTTTTAAGTTAAAATTTTATTATTTTTAGCATTAATAATGTAAAAATACTTTCTTTGAGTGTCACGTGTGACAACATTTGTGAGCGCTGGCAAAACCGTTTTGAAGTAAAGGCTATCGTAACTGCATTCTTCATATTTTACTAAAATATGGTGCGAAAAGGAAACCGTTCTGTGGAACAAATACTAAAATATACTATAAATGTTATTGTTTCTGATAAAAATCTCTAAATAGTTAAACTAAGTTAGTAGCCTACTTCCAGTAGGCCTATTTCTTCTGTACTGTAGGTGTTTACTACAGTGTTTTGGGCAGCGATGGATAAATTTAGAAATAGAAAAATATAACATTTTAGTACTGATAAAATATAAATAAATACATACATGCATTATATATTGAAATTATATTTAACATTTTAAAATGTCCAAACACCTATATTCAAGTGGCAATTAATTGAATGGAGTTTATAAATAAATTATTCTGTTGCTTTTATGAAAAAATTCTCCCATGATTTGGGGCTGTACATTGGGTGTGAAATGAGAACATATATTTTCCCTTAAAAAATGGGCTTATCACAGCTATGTGATCTGCTGACAGATATTGGGTTAAATGTGGTAAAATTGATTGCTTCTCCATGTCATGGGAGAAATGGCCTACTGAGCAACATGTTGCAACACTTCCACTTTTGTATTTGTATGGGGAAATTAAATGTTAAATGCTTATTATAGGTGTTCTCTGCTGAGGGAACCACTGCCTTTTCGTTAGTATGTCATACGTATGACAAAACATCTTGAAACTCATGTTGTACACTTCACTGTTTGATGTTATTTTAATACAGACATCTCATTTCATAATGATCAGGGGTCCCGTAACAGTCAGGTAGCCTGTTTCAGGTTGTTTTAAAAAGGACGTTTTGGCCTTTTTTCTTGTATACAAGTTATTTGAATGTGGGTTACTTGCTTTTTGCTTTTTAACTTTTTAACTGGAAATGCCACTGTGTATGTGCAATGTCTTTCAGACAGCTACAGCAGATGTTTTCAAATAACAAGTCTGGTTCTGAGTGGACACATGACCCTTCGTTAAATTTCTTCTGATCTTTTCATGTTAATGTTGTTTAATGTTGCAAAACAGTAACTTGTTTGACCATAAAGTCATTAAATCCATTTTGTACCTGACCAAGTATACACAAAGGCTCCTATACCATGTCTAATTTCAAACTGCCCTGTTTTTTGCCAATAACTGAATCATCTGTTAATTTGGTCTGTGATACATAAGTACAGCTAGAAAAAAAACACCAAGGCGGGGGAGTTGATTTTGGAGGGTGAAGGCAGAGGAACTTTTCCATGGAACTGAAGTAAGTTAAATGCAGCTTTTCAGTCACAAAGCCAATTTGTAGGACAACCTGAAAAGGGTAATTTACCGTAAGTTCCCTTAAGAATTTCCATTGGATTTTAGAATAGAATTCTTGCATTTCTTGCAACTGAGCACAGCAAAGTCTGTGGTCAACACTGGAGAGATTAAAGATTTGTTGCTACATAAGAACTGTAAGCAGATAATTATATATATATATTACACACACACACAAACATATCTTTTTTCCTGTGCTTTAGGACTAGTGAACATCTCTATTTCATTTCAGCTAGGTTAAGAATCAGCTGTATAGCTCCTGCTAAGATGTCAAAACCGCACCAGTGCAATTTTCAAGTGTTAAACTGAATTGCAACTTAGTCCTAAATATATCATCAGATTTAATTCATTCAAATGAATATGACTTTTCCAAAAGAAAAATATCTATCATTTAGGAAAATGTTGTATTCATCAGACCAAATGGAGTAAACTCAAAACCTAATATTGCTCATTTTACTTTACAGATTTAGAATCTGTAAAGTAAAAAAAAAAAATTTAAAACAAAAAGGCCTAAGAATTGTATCTTTGTTAAATGAATTTAAATGTTTGTGATGCCCTTTAATGCCCTTTAATTTTAATTTCATCCTTTGTTGTTTTAATTTTGTTGCTGAGTTATTGCTGTGTTTCTGTTTGTGCTTGCTGATCTTGCTGAATTTTGTAATTTTGAAAGCTGCAAAAACATGAACACTGACAGCCACTGTTTTCCAAGCAAGGTATAAAATGCAAATATTAGGCTATATGTTATTGTAGGTGCCACCAGTGACAAACTATTTCGCTCTATCCCTTAATATGATTCTTAAAAGGTAGAAAGTAACATTATTTTATTTTTCCCAGCTGCAGATCAGTCACATGACAAATGCTCATGATGGCAAACACACAGCAAAGATGGCAGCGTCCAATCACGTGTTGCGCAGACGAAGCAACTGGCATTAAGATGAATGGGACCGCGGACGGACAGCGCTGTCCAGGTACTGCAGATCACCTTGATTCCATCCTACAATGCTAATACCACACCAACTTTATCTGTAAGAAACTGTTAGAAAGTCTACTCTCGCACACATGCTTATATGGGAGCAGCTCGCAGCGCGAATTTGATGGCGGGAATATTTTAGACAAAGGTTTATATAAACGGTCATGTCAAAATATAAAAAAATTTAAATCGAAAAATATTTAAGCCTAGCCTTTATCTTTTTTGGTATCTCTGGTAATGCGTACCTATAACTCCCACAAGGGGACGTTATTTAGCTGATAATCTTAGCCTACTAACACAAGGTAGCCTAATAACTTTTCGCACTTTTACATGTTTTTTATTGTATTTTATATTTTAAATAGTGCACAGTCGGTTATTTTGTATAAGAGATGTTTTATAACAGGTTTTCGACATTGCATTTGTCATGAGAGTGAGTTGTCGTGTTTATGGTTGCAGTTCATTAACATATCTGAAGATGGCATAGTTTCTCCTCTACACTATCTCTACAATTCTATTTAACTGCCTGTCCCACTTGTCCAGCCAAGGCACAGTACTTAATGACCGATTCAAATTCATGAGTCTCCTGAGGCTTATTCATTTCACTTTTGGTGTGAAAAGGCTTTTATATTTGGCAAAAATAGAACTTTTTTATTTTAAAAACAAACAAGCAAGCCCTGTCCAGATTTAAAAAGTAACGTAACGCATTACTTTCCATAAAAAGTAACTAAGTAACGTAATTAGTTACTTTTTTATGGAGTAACGCAATATTGTAATGCATTACTTTTAAAAGTAACTTTCCCCAACACTGGTTATTACTGTAAACGTAGAGCTGGAAAAGTGTATGCCAAATTGCTATGGATGTTTAATTCATCTCATGAAATATTGAGTGCATTTCCTCCATTGTCTTGTACCCCAGTCAAAGTCATTACTGGTTGAGGTATTAATTAGTAATGAATTTGTTTCTGTATTTCCTTTTCATTGTTTCTCCATTATATAACTAAAAGAATGTTTGCAATCCATGTGTGCATGCATATGTAAGCATTGTTTGCAATCCATGTGTGCATGCATATGTATGCATTACTACATAGCACTTATGTTTGTAATTGCTTGTGCTTGTATTTGCGTTCATGTGTATTGCATTTGTGTGTGTGTGTGTGTGTGTGTGTGAGAGAGAGAGAGGTATAGTAATATTAGCACGTGGCGCCTGGATGTCCTTACTAGATTTGTAATAAGCAGACTGCATGTATTATTCAGGGCTGTGTGGACAGGTCCCACTCTGCTCCATGCTCTCTCGTCCTGGCCCGTCCCCCAGGGAATGGATGCCTAAATTACTATTTCTATTTGATATATTCTCATAGCCCAGCCCTTAAAAAGCATAGGGAGAGAATGGTGTGTTGTGCGGGGATCACTCTGTAGAAGTCAGAGGTGGACTAGTGGATACAAATTTATGCATTCATTCCTCTGATGATATAAACAGCAATGTCACCTTTCTTCAAGTATGCTGATCTGAACATGTCAGAAAGGGAAAATTCTGTTTAATTGAATTGTGCCCACAATTAATTTTATTATTGAATCTTCCTGAAATTTGAATCTCATGTTGTCTGGTAGCATGGTTTTTTTATATGGTTGGTGGCTATTTTTAATTGATTAAAAAAATGTTTTTTAACTGCTTTCCATAGTTGGGGCAATGAAGAGTGTCCATGACCAAGAAAAGGAAAACTCTTTTTAAAATCTACACGTCTTCTTGCCAAGTTCTTGCTATTCATGATATTCAATTGTATTAATGTAGGTTTCATATGGATTTCATAAAATGTATACCATTTGTCAAGTAAAGTTTAAATGTATAATGTTATAAGGATATTTGTGTGCGCTCTTGTTAGGGTCCAAGCACAGATGGTGTGAAGACCCTCTTGGAATTTCTCAGTTTATTAATCTTTCTTATATATATATATATATATACACACACACTTGTTTTTTAATTTTATTTATTTTAAAAATTACATCTATTATCAAGGCATTTCTTTTTTTTAAATTGTTTTTTTTACAAATATTAATATAATATTTTAATATTAATAATAAATATCATTATGCTTTTGGTTACACTACATTACATTTTACAACCTAAACTAAACTTGCCTTTTGTAAAAGTCAAATGATCTGATATTGAAGAGTTTTATTGACCGTGATACAGTGATGTGTCATTTCCTTTTTTGTGTTTTCTGCATATTAGTTGGACCACATAATGAGCAAGATGTGTTTGAATATTATTAAACAGTGAAACAGTTTTGTAGAAATAATTATTATAATCAATAATTATTCCAAACTACTTATGATTTTTAAATAATGTTATTTATTTTATTCTATTCTACTTTATTTTATTTTTAGGCTTTTTTCTTCATTATGGTGATATCATGCATCACCCTGACATGATTAAAAAAAATAAAAAATACAACCCTTTACATTGCCAGTAAATCACTCGCACATGCGACTAAATCTTCACTCTGGGCGACTAAATTATGTCTAATATTAGCCCATGGCTAATAAATTCTTAGATTTTACTCGCCAGTGTGTGAGTTGGAGGCTGAGTATAAGTTAGCACTGATATATTTTCACTCGCCAAACACTCTTAACACTGTGTCTACACTGGACATGAATCCATTATAATCAGTGATGCTGTCTACACTGGATGCGGCGCGACATGACAAATCCCCGACAGTAAACTGCTGCCACGTTCTATTTATGATGTAGGCTACTGACACAAAGTTCAAATGATTTTTAACGGTCGCTTTGTTGCGTCCAGTGTAGACAGACTTTAGCTTTAGTGTAGACACGGTGTAATGGAGCGTTTCAAAGTTTCACTCTCCGTCAAGCAATCTGTGATATTTTTTCAGTTCATCTCAATGGATGCAATGCACACCTGATTTTAGGCCGATTTTGCCATTATTTGCTTGACGAAGGGTGTCGTGGCGATTCGTAAACGACATTGGGCATCGGAACGCAAGATTCCATCGTTTCAGCTCGTGTAGTGTGTCATAGTGGACGACAACCTCCTGCCTGTATGATGTGTCATCGAGGGACTACCACGACAGAACAAAAAAAGAAAAATGCTGGCGAACTATAGCGGAACCGCTTCAGCAATGTTTACACCTCTAGTTTTCGGAAGTCAGTCGCTAGTTCCGCCTTCTCGATGACATCATGCGCGTCGTTAAAGATGGCACGCGATGAATGGTCGGGAAGCAACGTGTAGTCTGACATGTTTCTTGTCCATGACACGACAAGATTTTTGGAGTCAAAATCATGTAATCTGACACAATGACTATCGTGACCTACAAAAATACAGTGGGGCAAAAAAGTATTTAGTCAGCCACCAATTGCAACTGTGTGTGAAAACCTTGTGAAGACTTACAGAAAATGTTTGACCTCTGTCATTGCCAACAAAGTGTATATAACAAAGTATTGAGATGAAATTTTGTTATTGACCAAATACTTATTTTCCACCATAATTTGCAAATAAATTCTTTAAAAATCCTACAATGTGATTTTCTGGATTTTTTTTTCTCATTTTGTCTCTCATAGTTGAGGTATACCTATGATGAAAATTACAGGCCTCTCTCATCTTTTTAAGTGGGAGAACTTGCACAATTGGTGGCTGACTAAATACTTTTTTCCCCCACTGTATTGTGTAGTCTGAACCCGGCATTAATGTATTTGGCGTACTGTAAACTCTAGTGTGAAGGTGCACGACTCGCCGTCGCTTTCTCTCACTTGCGCAAAGTGAGAGAGAGCGAGCAAGAGAGTCTTAAATAACATGCAGAATTGATGCGCTACATGTAAACGATATTCTTTGTTGTATTTTCCTGTCAAAATAACGGAGTTCCTTTGGAATTCTTCAGCTTTTAAGAACTGCCGGGTTCTCCTGTAGTAGGCGGAAGTAATGTGCAAACGACAATCTCATTGGCTGGTGCTCACCTATTATCGTCCCTGTTTTTATTTCAGCGAATCAGTTCGAGTGAACACACACAACCTGATTAATATTCATGAATCCAGCAGCTCGTTAATCCTTGGTGCGTTTTATATTGTTCTTATTAGTAGAATTCGAATAATAATAATAATATCTTATCAGTATTATTGTTAGTTTTTTCAAATTTTTTACAGGAACACTGAATGACCAAAAAAAGCACCAGCACCAGTCCTAAGTTCAGTTAAAATGACTAATTTGCATTCATACATGGTTACCAAGTTTTAATTACTAAACTTCTATTATTAAATAATACTTGATTATCATATTATAATGCTTGACTGCTTGACTGACTGATGTTAAGAGTGTACTTTCAGATATTTAAAAAGCTGTGCCATTTTACAAACACACACGCATATATAATATAATATAGTATAGTATAGTGTAGTATAGTATTTCAGTCTGGCGAGTAAACAAAAAAATGTACTAGCCAATGGCAATTTAATTTCCAAGGTGTCCGTAGAGGGTTGAAACGCTTAACCCTAAATGCACCTCTTCTATGATGAACATATCATTGTTTGTATGATTTGCATTTTTAATGCTTTTTAGACATTCATTGCAGACATTTATTGACCAAGTTGTTTACTAAATAAAAAATATTATAAAAAAAATAACAGGCTACTTTTTAACAGGCTACTTTTTTCATGCAGCCCTGAAAAAAGATATGGCTCCTTTTCAAGTAAACATGTTTTAGAGCCTGGAGTAGTTTCATTGGTTTCTCTCCAGATGCTGTTTCATGGCCAGAGCTGTGAGCTAATTACACCTTTGTTGCTAATGTTCCTGCCAATAAACACTGTAACTGAGGTCAATAGTTTAGCCGGGCCTTTTTTTCTCCATTTATTTGGCCTGTTAATGATAGGATATCAGATTCCGATCTCTTTTTCCTGTGGTGGCCCCTCTTTGCTCCCCTGCTCTCTGCCATAGCCTGGAGGAGTGTGGAGCTGAGGCGAGCATCCTTGCGAAGCCTGCTGAATGGGGCCCTTTCTTGCCAAAGCCTGCGGTCCAGCGAACGCACGGCAACAAGTGTGCTGGCCTAGCGAGAACGGCTCCTATCATAACAGCACTTGGAGGGTCACTTTTCACATCTCCTCCTCCTTTCCTCGCTAAACTCACACCCTTTTCTGTCATCTCCTCCTGTTCCGTTCTCACCTTTCACCCCTCTCACTCTCTCCCCCGTTTCAGCAGTTAAAAAACCTTGGATTGTGTAAATAAAACGGCGAAGATCTCTCGGGCAGAAAGATTGATTGAAAACCAAAGAGGCATGGTGGTCCAGGAGTCCGCCGACGAGGTCAGATAGATGAAAATGACTTGCAACAAGATCATAAAATGCGGACAATGCTTTGGAAAAGAAAAAGCCTCCACTCATTCGGTTGGGGGTGGGGGCCACGTTCCACATGCAATGAGCAGCTGAACCATTGTCTCGGGTTCGAATGATCTCGCAAATGATGAAGCCACGCCCCTCACTGAAGAGCTGGTGCATCCCAAGGTTGGAGTAAAAGATCTCTTATAGCCTGTTCACATCAAGAATGATCAATTTAATGCTAACTATATTAGCGCCCACACTAAAGCACCTCAAGCTCTTGATGAATATGTACAGTAGTTTATTTTATTGTGGTATCGTTATAGTTATCGTCCTTGGTATGAAAAGGCCTTTACTTTAAACAAAACTCACTTGTAATATCATCCAAGGTCTTTCTTGATATTGAGTCATGTCTTTTAGATCTTGTGATTTCCTCTAGTTGTGAGAGAAGACATTGCTCACCCTTCTGAGCTGAAATCCTGTTAACCCATGACCCCATCACTTGACCCAGTGAAGTGTTGGAGGGGACTGAAATCAAGAGTGAAACAATGAAACACTAAGAGTCAGTCTTTTGCTTAAGTGGGTAAGATAAAAGTGAATCTCTTTTCTTGCTGTTTTACATCGGACAGAAATGTGATGTTGTAAATAAAGACTGAGCGTCTTAGCTATTTCCACTAGTATTATATCAGAATCACAATGACAGCGAATCTGATGTCTTGTTCGGTGATGCTCGTAGGTGAAGGTCTGTGCGATCAAGAACACTGAAGCACATCACTGCCACCTTACCTGTCAGTTTTGATGGCTTCCTGCTTGCTCCTCTACCCCTTGCCTATTCCACCGTAAGTACATTTACACAATTTAAAACTAGCTTTAAAATAAGCTAAAACCACTAAAAATTGAGATGAATGAGACAAGTCATATTTCTCATTTTAATTTGTTCCCTCAACAACAAAATATTTTTATTTATGAAGTATTCTCACTGTCTTGGAAAACATGGATGAATGAGAGCATTTTAAAAGGGATTTCTAGATCTGAAAATGTCATGGAAATTAATATTAGGGCTGCCCCTTAATAGTCGACTAATCGTTAGTCGACCAGAAGAGGCTTGGTCGACCAAAATTTTATTAGGCACTTAGTCGCATAAAATAAATAAATCCACAGGTGAAGTCACGCAGTTCGTGACGGGACAGATTGTTGACGGTTTAGGCTACATCAGGCAGGACATCCAAAACGCTCGTCTATCATTCATCGACTTCAAATATGGCTTATCATCTGAAATATGTAAGTATTAGCAACTTTACATGGCCGCTAAATCTAATGTTAACCCAGAGAAATGTGCGCTATTGTGTCTGTGTAGAGAAGCTGAACAGCAGCGAGCGCTCAGTGCAGGACAGATGGAGGCGCCGGTGCACTCACTTGCTCTTAAAATACTCCGTAATTTTTGGTCATACAGATAAGAGTAATACATCTTTCAAATCTGTAAAGACTTTACGTTTATTTGTGTGCACTCACAATAACAACAAAACGCGCTTTTATAAAATAATGAAAGCAAACAGGATGCTCTTTCTGCCGTCTCGGTCTGTGAACTTGAGCGCAAAACACTATAGGCCTATCTTTGCCTTACATGCATTAAAAACATATATATATAGAGAGTGAAATGTCTACTTTCAAATGAACCAATTCAAATAGAAAATAAATATTTTATATAATAAATATAGATTATGTAATCCGTGTGAAACAATTCAGGTGCATCCACTACTGTGGAGATGACGAGTCGGTGTCTCCGACTTAAAGGGGTCATATGATGTTGCTAAAAATAACATTATTTTGTGTATTTGGTTTAATGAAATGTGTTCATGCGGTTTAAGGTTAAAAAAAACACATTATTTTACATTATTATTAAAGCTCATCGGTCTGTATTTGTGTGCACTCACAATAACAACAAAACGCGCTTTTATAAAATAATGAAAGCAAACAGGATGCTCTTTCTGCCGTCTCGGTCTGTGAACTTGAGCGCAAAACACTATAGGCCTATCTTTGCCTTACATGCATTAAAAACATATATATATAGAGAGTGAAATGTCTACTTTCAAATGAACCAATTCAAATAGAAAATAAATATTTTATATAATAAATATAGATTATGTAATCCGTGTGAAACAATTCAGGCGCATCCACTACTGTGGAGATGACGAGTCGGTGTCTCCGACTTAAATGGGTCATATGATGTTGCTAAAAATAGCATTATTTTGTGTATTTGGTTTAATGAAATGTGTTCATGCGGTTTAAGGTTAAAAAAAACACATTATTTTACATTATTATTAAAGCTCATCGGTCTGAAAAGTGAGGTGTCCTCTGATTGGCCAGCTATCCAGTGCGTTGTGATTGGCCGAATACCTCAAGCATGTGACGGAAATGTTACGCCCCTTACCGTACTGTGATGCCCTGTCTGGCCGGAGCAACACATAAAACCATGTAAGCATTTGTGATCGGAGAAACAACAAGCGCTACTCTACACTGCCCAAAACTCGCGTTTGAATCATCAGTGAATTCTTTAAAAAATTAAAAATAAATTCTTTAAATATAAAAAACGTACTTACAGTCTGAGAGTCAGAACAGCCGGCATTGTAGTCTACTCTGCCAGAATCAGGAAACAGTCCTCCATAAAATGTGCTGTACACATCTTTTGAGTATTTGGGTTGAACTGTTCTGGAACAGTGTTGTAAATACAACTTAACCACTGATTTCTAGTCGTGTCCTCTTTTGGAAGCCAAACAAAGTAGTTTCGCTTCTACAACGAAACACAGCGTCACACGCGGTGGCGGGCTTGAGTGAACGGAGGCCGGCGGCTAGAGTGAGGAATGGCCGGTGGGCTGAGTGAGAGGAGGCCGGTGAGCTTGAGAACGGAGCGGCCGGTGGGCTTGCGGCAACCACATGTGACGACCCCGGGCTGGACTCTGCTTTGTCCACAGTGAAAGCCGATCCGGCGATCCACAGCGCGAAGTTGATGCATTTCCTCAGTGACCAGCACGGATCAGCTCTAGGCATGACGAAGCGGATATCGTCCTCTTTTGGAAGACCAAACAAAGTAGTTTCGCTTTCGCAACGAAACACAGTGTCTCCACGGCATGGCGGCAGCGGCAACAATACAACAGCGAGAATAAAAGTTACGCCGGCTTTCTTTGCGTGAACATTTGGGCAGCGTTATGCAAATCTTCCCACATTGTGACGTATGCTGCGTTCAAGTCCTCCTGAGACATTCGTACTTACGAGTTGACAAGTCGTAATTATGACGTCAGGTGCGTTCAAGTCAGTTTAGTCAGCACAAGATGGCGGTGTACCTTCTTTTAATAAATTACAAGAAAATACAACAGGGTCTGTTTACTCTACTTATAGAAAATGAAGAGCAAAGAATTCACATCAGGTGTGTTTTTCACCTATAGGTGCAAAAATTATAGCATTTTTTTTACTTTGATTTCATTAACTAGCTGCGTAACAAGAACATGACCAATTTAAGTTTATAGGACAACTAAACTATCAATTTAAACAAAACTTTACCGTCAAGTTGCATCCATCGATTACGCCATGTTTCTCATTGACACGCCCTCAACTCGGAAACTCGGGGCTTAAAGAAAATTTTGAGTTTCCCACTCGTAATAACGACTTTGTGGTGGTGTTCGTGTGCATTCAACTCGTAAATACGATCTATCCGACATGACTTGAACGCAGCAGTAGACGTGTGGAGGCGTGTTAGAACGAGCCGTTTTAGGTAGGTGTGGCTGACTCTTAACTTTTATAAAGAATATCTCTTTGGATTTGAGACTTTAGTCTTTGCAACTTTACAGATCTTCTTTATGCACCAAGAGCTTGTAACACTCCAAAGAGAAAGGACAAATTGAAATTGCGTCATATGACCCCTTTAAAATCTCTTAAACTGAGAACAAAGAAAGCACTAGTTTATTGAATTAAGTCAAGTCACCTTTATTTATATAGCACTTTTAACAATACAGATTGTGTCAGAGCAACTGTACAGCATTAATTAGGAAAAATAGTGTGTCAATAATGCAAAATGACAATAGTAAACACTCATTTTTCAGTTAAAGGCAGTTCATCATTGAATTCAGTGATGTCATCATCCAGCTCAGTTCAGTTTAAATAGTATCTGTGCAATCAAGTCTACGATATCACTGGAAATGAAGTGTCCCCAACTAAGCAAGCCAGAGGCGACAGCGACAAGGAACCAAAACTCCATCGGTGACAGAATGGAGAAAAAAACCTTGGGATAAACCAGGCTCAGTCAGGGGACCAGTTCTCCTCTGGCCAGACGAAACCAGCAGTTCAATTCCAGGCTGCAGCAAAGTCACATTGTGCAGAGGACTCAACTGGCTCCTGTGGTCTTGTCCCGGTGGCCGTCTGAGACAAGGTCTTTACTGGGGATCTGTATCTGGGGCTCATCTAGTTGTCCTGGTCTCTGCTGACTTTCAGGGCTGTAGAGGTCCTCTCTTGGTGCTTATCCACCATCTGGGCTGGAAGCAGACTGGATCCGGGTGACTTCAGTGACCATCTAATCTGGATACAGACTGGATCTGGTGGCTACGGTGACCTCGGAATAAGAGAGAAACAGACTAATATTAGCGTAGATACCATTCTGCTAGCGATGTAGCAAGTACATCGGGTGTTATGGAAAGTGTTCCGGTTGACCTAATTAATGCAGCCTAAAAATCCTTTAACGGATTTGAATATTAGAAATGTGTTGGTGTGTTATGTGTAAGCCAGGTTTAAGAGATGGCCTTTAATCTAGATTTAAACTGACGGAGTGTGTCTGCCTCCCGAACAATGTTAGGTAGGTTATTCCAGAGTTTGGGTGCTAAATAGGAAAGGGATTTCCGCCCGCAGTTGATTTTGATATTCTTGGTATTATCAAATTGCCAGAGTTTTGAGAATGCAGCGGACGTGGAGGACTATAATGTAATAAGAGCTCGTTCAAATACTGAGGTGCTAAACCATTCAGGGCTTTATAAGTAATAAGCAAGATTTTAAAATCTATACAATGTTTATTAAAATGTTATTTTATAATTAAAATGTTAATGCAGTCTCCTTACGGTTTTTCACTGACACATTACTTCTGCCGGTGCGCTGTGGCAAGCTTTATGCGTGTGCTTGAGTGCTTATTATGGCTATGTAGGCAATTAAAGGCTCATTATAATGATTTGAACATTTTATTAATAGACGTGCGATTAGTCGACTAATGCTTCAAATGAACGACTAGTCGACCAGAAAAATCCTTAGTCAAGGGCAGCCCTAATTAATATAAAGCTATCTTAAAATGTCATGGAAATGTTTATAATGATAATACATTTTCTAGTTATTTCATGCTGTAAGATATTTCATTTTGTAGGAATTGCTGAGAAATTGGTATTTGTGAGTAAAAAAAACAACAACCTTTAATAATGACGAAAAGTAATAGAAAAGTCAATTAAATATATTAATTATAAAAAGTGTAAATGTTAAAGAACATTCAGTTATTAAAACTTCTGAAATGATAGCGTTTAATGATTTTAATTACTAAAATAATTATAAATATAGTTACACTCCTTATTTATTTAAATTCAAAATAGTTAAATGAAAATGAGCAGCTTTGTCATTACAAACAAATACCAAAAATATTTTTATAAGCCTTCAAATATTGTCTTTCATAATGGGGGCTCTTGAAGTCAAGGTTGAAAAATTATGGTTAACATGTAAGTACTTTTGATTTTATGCAGCTTTGTTTAATATATATGCATATGTTAATCAGACTACACTTGAATATTTCATCCTTAAAATATTCAATTAAATTTCGGTTGCACTTTGACAGACAGACTACACAAAAACCTGCAGTAGCTTGTATATGTAATTGTGCATATAAACATGCTTTATGTGTACTTTTTAGTAGTAGCATTTTATGTATTTAAGAGTTTCTTCTGTGTAGTAAAGTATTATTTAAGAGGTGGTAACAAACTTCTATAATTCCAGCTAGCTATAAGAAACTGCTATAATACAGCAACTAATTAAAACAGACTATATTAGCGATGTAGCAAGTACATCGGGTGTTATGGAAAGTGTTCCGGTTGACCTAATTAATGCAGCCTAAAAATCCTTTAACGGATTTGAATATTAGAAATGTGTTGGTGTGTTATGTGTAAGCCAGGTTTAAGAGATGGCCTTTAATCTAGATTTAAACTGACGGAGTGTGTCTGCCTCCCGAACAATGTTAGGTAGGTTATTCCAGAGTTTGGGTGCTAAATAGGAAAGGGATTTCCGCCCGCAGTTGATTTTGATATTCTTGGTATTATCAAATTGCCAGAGTTTTGAGAATGCAGCGGACGTGGAGGACTATAATGTAATAAGAGCTCGTTCAAATACTGAGGTGCTAAACCATTCAGGGCTTTATAAGTAATAAGCAAGATTTTAAAATCTATACAATGTTTATTAAAATGTTATTTTATAATTAAAATGTTAATGCAGTCTCCTTACGGTTTTTCACTGACACATTACTTCTGCCGGTGCGCTGTGGCAAGCTTTATGCGTGTGCTTGAGTGCTTATTATGGCTATGTAGGCAATTAAAGGCTCATTATAATGATTTGAACATTTTATTAATAGACGTGCGATTAGTCGACTAATGCTTCAAATGAACGACTAGTCGACCAGAAAAATCCTTAGTCAAGGGCAGCCCTAATTAATATAAAGCTATCTTAAAATGTCATGGAAATGTTTATAATGATAATACATTTTCTAGTTATTTCATGCTGTAAGATATTTCATTTTGTAGGAATTGCTGAGAAATTGGTATTTGTGAGTAAAAAAAACAACAACCTTTAATAATGACGAAAAGTAATAGAAAAGTCAATTAAATATATTAATTATAAAAAGTGTAAATGTTAAAGAACATTCAGTTATTAAAACTTCTGAAATGATAGCGTTTAATGATTTTAATTACTAAAATAATTATAAATATAGTTACACTCCTTATTTATTTAAATTCAAAATAGTTAAATGAAAATGAGCAGCTTTGTCATTACAAACAAATACCAAAAATATTTTTATAAGCCTTCAAATATTGTCTTTCATAATGGGGGCTCTTGAAGTCAAGGTTGAAAAATTATGGTTAACATGTAAGTACTTTTGATTTTATGCAGCTTTGTTTAATATATATGCATATGTTAATCAGACTACACTTGAATATTTCATCCTTAAAATATTCAATTAAATTTCGGTTGCACTTTGACAGACAGACTACACAAAAACCTGCAGTAGCTTGTATATGTAATTGTGCATATAAACATGCTTTATGTGTACTTTTTAGTAGTAGCATTTTATGTATTTAAGAGTTTCTTCTGTGTAGTAAAGTATTATTTAAGAGGTGGTAACAAACTTCTATAATTCCAGCTAGCTATAAGAAACTGCTATAATACAGCAACTAATTAAAACAGACTATATTAGTTCTACAGTTTGTGGTGGACAGTTCAGCAATAGCATCAAAGTAGCTGCCTGCCACACATGTATATAGTGATTTGATTTTCAGTGCCGTGGATGGCAGATGAGATTTATTTCCCGTGTAGTTAATCCACTCATCTCAGTGTCTCATGCATTGAAGAGCACTCATAATTGCAGCATGGCGATAAAGGGGCAGCAGTACCCAGCTTACGGCCCTGTAAAGAAAAGGCCGATCTGCTGGAACAATGACAATCGGACTGGAGAATTAAACGCGTCACTGACCCACTGCATTTATCTGATAAAAATACAATAAAAACAGTAATAGTCTGAAATAATATTACAATTTAAAATAACTGCTTTCTATATTAATGTATTTTATAATGCAACTTATCCCTGTGATGGCAAAGCTGAATTTTCAGCAGTGATGTTCACATGATCTTTCAGCAATCATTCTAATATGCTGATTTGCACTAAAGAAACAGTTCTTACTATTATCAGTGTTGAGAACAATTCTGCTGCTTAATATTTTTATGGATTTTTAATGAATTGAAAGTTTAAAAGAACAGCATTTATGTGAAATAGAAATGTCTTGTAACATTAAATGTCTTCACTGTTACTTTTGATGAATGTAATGCTTCCTTGCTGAATAAAAGTGTTAATAAAAAAAATCATTCTGACCCAAAACCTTTGAAGAGTAGTATACTAAATACTCAAAATCAGTGTTTTTATTTTATTTTATTTTATTTTTTTATATAAACTTTATTTTTAATTCTGTCCTCATTTACTCACCCTCATGTTGTTCCAAACCTGTATGAGTTTCTTATGTTGAACATGCAGGAAGATATTTGAAAGAATGCTGGTATTCAAACAGTTGATGAAACGGCTTAAACTACAGTACTATGAAATTCAACAACTATTTGTTTCTTAGAAATTCTTCAAAATATCTTCTTTTGTGTTCAACATAAGAAAGAAACTGATACAAGTTTGAAACGACATGAGGGTGAGTAAATGATGACACCATTTACAGTTTTGAGTGAACTATTCCTTTAAATAATTGTTAAAAATGCTGAGTGAAAATGGAGGGAAAGTGCCAGTTGTAGAGTGTTCTTTAAGAAACGAGAATATGTTTTCTTCCCCTTCACTCATTAACTCCGCATCTCTATTGTGCCCTGTGGTACTGTTGCCTGCTGACTGACAGCTGACAGGATGCTTTTGGAGAGTTACCACATGGTGGGTCTCTTAACAGAGAACGTAGTGCATCACCGCACTTCACAGAGCTTCCTGTCCACATATCACTTTACACCGCCGCTGCTTGCTGTTTAAATATTACAGCTTATTCAGGTGACAGTTGTTGTAGTGAATTGTGTAATAGCTTTTGGCAGTAGAGATCTTCATCTGAGCCTGTGATGAAGCCTTTTGATTTGCGTGTGCGGTTAAAGTCTGTGAAAGTGTGCCGTTGCACGTTCTCGTGTGTGTGCATTTGAGTGACAGGACCGTGGGAGCTGTATTGAGTAGTTTAGCTAACTTTGGCACTTCAGACTTTGGAGCCCCTATTCACACACCCCCAAACCCCCCCTTACACTCACACACGGCTCCATGCGGACTCAAGGCAACACGCTCTGACTCACGCTCATGCATAGGCGCACACTCTCACGCACGCAGAACACGTCTCTCTGAATTCCAGTAGGGCCAGGAGGCAGAGAGGAGGCTGATGGGGGACAATGGGCAGGACATCTGTCATGTGTGGCTGCACTCCGTCCACTCACAATGGAGAGAGGGGACCGGCGAGTGGTGCCTTTCTTTCCTCTCTCTCCTTTCCGGGGAGACTTCTGCATCTCACAATGGTCCTTTTGTCCCCTCACTGCTATTTTTCCAGCGTTTAACCCTTTAAATTGGCTCCTTCAGCAAAATCAGCCTTTCTTTCTGTTCTGAAAAAGAAAGCAAAATCCGAGAAGCTCCCTTCAGCTCAGTACATGCATATATGTTGTTAACACTTAGAATGTTAAAAAAAAATTTTTGTTATATATTATTATAATTAAATATGTAGTTAAATTACTTGAATAAATGTATTTAAATATTAAAAATATTCAAATGTAGTAATATTATAAATATTTTGAAATACTTAAAGAAAACTTTTTGTATATTTCAAATTCTCAAATGTCATTTTTTTTTTAAATTGGAGTGTTTCTGTTTGAAACAGAATAATTTGTAGTATTTTTGGAATATTGATTCTACATTTTGCATTTTTACACATTGCTTTTTTTTT
>NW_015505208.1:697176-697748 GCF_001515645.1 Sinocyclocheilus grahami | reverse complement strand
TCGGCATCGGCTGTCAAAAAAACAATATCGGTCGACCACTACTTTTAATCCAAAGTATCCTCTCTTTTTTTTTGTCTCACACTCACTTTTGTCTTTCTGTCTCTTTCTGTCCTCCATCCTATTTCTCTCCATGGGAAGTCTCATTATAGACAAGTTTTCACACACTCAACTGTAGTCATTTCTCCTTGGTTGATACCTTTCAGCTTATTGACCACCACATGCATATGAGCGACAGTCTTGCAGATGTCCAGAACTGTCCTGAGCACCATTGATTGGCCAATCCAGCAGCGTTTGTAGTGAGAGGCCTCTAATTACCGCCGGCTCTTCTGAGCTATAGGTTTTAGCCTGTTTTCAACACACTGCCGCTCATGTAAATTGCAGATTGATTTATCAGCCTGCCTCCCTTTCTTAAGGACTTAAGGGGTTCAAGACAGTCCACCATTGATTGAAGTCAGACTGCAATGTTTTATTGCTGTCAGCCATAAGGCTTTTCAAGGGGAAAACTTCAATAAAGACTTTTGGGTTTTGAATTCAAGGACTTTGGAAAAGTCCCAGAAACTTTGTTTCTTACA
>NW_015505208.1:696171-697166 GCF_001515645.1 Sinocyclocheilus grahami | reverse complement strand
ATCATGTGACACGGAAGACTGGAGTAATGATGCTGAAAATTCAGCGTTGCCATCATATGAATAAATTACTTTTAAATTTTTTTTATAGAAAATTGTTATTTTAAATTGTAAAAATATTTCATTATAAATAAATACAGATAAAAAATAAAAAACTTACAACCCCAAATTTTGAACAGTTGTGTAGATGAACTTCATATTTTCATATTATAGAATTTAGTTTTTAAAATTTCTTTACCACACCGCGTTTGTAATTTAGTGTATATATCTCACTAAAAACAAGCCCTACAGTATGTTTATTCTAACAAATATTAGAGATGCATGTGGGCTGACAGTGACCCCCCACTCATTGATCTATTGATCTGAAATCTAGAGGTGAGGTTTTCCAATAATCCATCATGTATTGTACATTCTATAGAGAGACTATAAGAGATGGCCAAATATGTTGTTTTTATAATATCCTGATATCTTAGTTTTATTAGTCTTATTAATGTATCTCCATCATAAGTCATGTAGTAGAGATCTTCTGAGAAAGTCCATGGCTTGTCTTAGAGGGTGTGTGTGCATGTGTGACCTGTCTTTGTTGTGTCCATTAGTCTTTGTCTCCTTCGAGGTCCGCAGCAGTACGGAGAACAGCTCCAGTGCTGGAATAGAGCACATGATACTCTGTATCACACTCCACAAACAGCAGCTGTAAGAGCTTGAATGCTCAAATGGGCGGTCACACTGTTTCCAGAGTCACTGCTAAATGTTTAATCCTCGTTAGCTTTGTATTTAAATGATTCCATAATGTTCTTGTTTGAAAGCTGAAGTAATTGGCACTGCAAATCTACAGTGTTTATGGTTTTCAGGAAATCATCCCACGAATAAGAAATTACACTCTTAGCTTTAAATTACATGCATTTTATGCTCACCAAGGCTGCATTTATCTGATAAAAATACAATAAAAACAGTAATAGTCTGAAATAATATTACAATTTAAAATAACTGCTTTCTAT
>NW_015505208.1:694077-694527 GCF_001515645.1 Sinocyclocheilus grahami | reverse complement strand
GGCTGATTGATTTTGACTGGGGTCACCTAAGCCCGTGCTGGGAGGCATAGTGCGCTGTGCACTGGGCTAAACGTTTACATGCATTCATTTAAACACACATGCATGAGCACATACGCACAGGCACGAACGCTTGCCAGGGCAACATGGGGACAGCAGCCTGTGATGGTTTTACTGTATCAGATGTGTATGTGTCAGTTTGGATTCGTGGGTAATTTTTTGAGTATGCATGCATATACTATAGCTCAAATGTTTGGGGGTCAGAGTTTTTCATTTATTTATTAGCATTTATAATGCTAAAAGATTTCTATTTCAATTAAACAATTCTTTAAAACTTTATAAGCTGCAAAACTGTTTTCAACATTGATAATAATAATAAATTTCTTGAGCATCCGCATATGTGAATGCTTTCTGAAGGATCATGTGACACGGAAGACTGGAGTAATGATGCTG
>NW_015505208.1:689178-689705 GCF_001515645.1 Sinocyclocheilus grahami | reverse complement strand
AATTCAAGGACTTTGGAAAAGTCCCAGAAACTTTGTTTCTTACATGCAGTGTGATTCAAATGTTGTCTAAAGCCAAACATATTGCAAGGTTAGCAGCACAGGTGAGTCAGCTAATGAATTAATACTTTTTTGAGGAAAAAAATTTAAACCCTGGTGGACTGATTTACTGCTTCAGCATGGAAGTTGAGGCTCCCTTGCTTGGCCAGGCATTATAATACACTGACGTGCAACCCTTACTGCTGTGTACTGGCAGTTAATTGTTCCCAGCTGTTGTGGCTCAGGGAACAAAGACACTTTTGAAAAGGTGATCTGTTGATTGGGGCACCAGCCTGACTTCCTTTAATGGGATGTGGATCACAGGAAAGGTGGCATCTGTGTACAGCGTTGCTGGTTCATGTGGCCCAGGGCTAACACACACACTCTAACAACAGTGGCCCATCTGTGTGTGTTTGTTTAAATCAGAGTGCATATTGTTCATGTTTCAGAGGGAAAATACAACGCAAGTGAGGAAGAGAAATGAAGTGGTT
>NW_015505208.1:678902-683148 GCF_001515645.1 Sinocyclocheilus grahami | reverse complement strand
TAAGTGAAAATGTCCAAATTGGGCCCAATTAGCCATTTTCTCGCCATGGTGTCATGTGACTCATTAGTGTTACAAGTCGGTGCGAATGCAACCCTTTAAATGGTACTGGAAAAATTCACGCAAAATCGTCCCAGTACTTTAGTACTGTACATTTAGTTCTGGAACTAAAGCAGTGCGAAAGGCCCTAATGTCTCAGGTGTGAATGGCGAGCAGGTGTGTTAAATTTGGTGTTATCGCTCTCACTCTCTCATACTGGTCACTGGAAGTTCAACATGGCAGCTCATGGCAAAGAACTCTCTGAGGATCTAAAAAAAAAAATGTTGCTCTACATAAAGATGGCGTAGGCTATAAGAAGATTGCCAAGACCCTGAAACTGAGCTGCAGCACGGTGGCCAAGACCTTACAGCAGTTTAACAGGACAGGTTCCATTCACAACAGGCCTCGCCATGGTTGACCAAAGAAGTTGTGTGCATGTGCTCAGCATCATATCCAGAGGTTGTGTTTGGGAAATAGACGTGTGAGTGCTGCCAGCATTGCTGCAGAGGTTGAAGGGGTGGGGGGTCAGCCTGTCAGTGCTCAGACTATACACCTCACACTGCATCAAATTGGTCTGTATGGCTGTCGTCCCAGAAGGAATCCTCTTCTAAAGATGATGCACAAGAAAGCCCGCAAACAGTTTGCTGAAGACAATCAGACTAAGGACATGGATTACTGGAACCATGTCCTGTGGTCTGATGAGACCAAGATAAACTTATTTGGTTCAGATGGTGTCAAGCGTGTGTGGCGGCAACCAGGTGAGGAGTACAAAGACAAGTGTGTCTTGCCTATAGCCAAGCATGTGGGTGGGAGTGTCATGGTCTGGGGCTGTATGAGTGCTGCCGGCACTGGGGAGCTATACAGTTCATTGAGGGAACCATGAATGCCAACATGTACTGTACATACTGAAGCAGAGCATTATCCCCTCCCTTCGGAGACTGGGGCGCAGGGCAGTATTCCAACATGATAACGACCCCAAACACACCTGAGGGTAAAGGTGATGGATTGGCCAAGCATGTCTCCAGACTTAAACCCTATTGAGCATCTGTGGGGCATCCTCAAACGAAAGGTAGAGGAGTGCAAGGTCTCTAATATCCACCAGCTCCGTGATGTCATCATGGAGGAGTGGAAGAGGACTCCAGTGGCAACCTGTGAAGCTCTGGTGAACTCCATGCCCAAGAGGGTTAAGGCAGTGCTGGAAAATAATGATGGCCATACAAAATATTGTCACTTTGGGCCCAATTTGGACATTTTCATTTAGGGGTGTGCTCACTTTTGTGACCAGCGGTTTAGACATTAATGGCTGTGTGTTGAGTTATTTTGAGGGGACAGCAAATTTACACTGTTATACAAACTGTACACTCACTACTTTACATTGTAGCAAAGTGTCATTTCTCCAGTGTTGTCACATGAAAAGATATAATAAAATATTTACAAAAATGTGAGGGGTGTACTCACTTCTGTGAGATACTGTATCTCTGTGTGTATGTGTGTGTGTGTGTATGTGTGTATATATATACAGTATATATATATATATATATATATATATACACGCACACTAGATAGATAGAAATCCTACATCATATTTTTTCTCAGTGTAGAAACTTTTTTGTTACTGGTATTTCCTCATAAATCTTCCTCTTTTATTGAGTGATGTACAAGCATGAGGATAGAATTGTGTTGAAACAGAAGATAAAGAAACATACTGTAGGACAGAGGACCTGAGTGAACACAGGCAGACCTACAGAAGCACATATAGAAGACATTCTGCTCACTTCTCTCTTAACACCAGGATAAATATTTAACAGAGCCTGTCAGCAGGACTTCACTCTGTCTTCTCTCTCTCTGGGATGGAGGGAAGGAGTGGAGAAATGTTGGCTTTGTAGCAGAGAGGGATTGTTAGAGAGGAAGAAAGAGGGGGAGATAGAATAACAAAGACAACGGGATACAGAGAAAGACAGAAAGTGACAGAAAGATTTCACATTCTAGACTTGTGTGACTGGTTCAAACTTCCCTTTAGGCCAGTGTTCAGTATCAGACAGCCCGTCTGCTGCATGTCCTGACACGGCTGTGGCCTCCATTAGCTGTGAAGGTGAAGCAAAGAACAGACTGAAATGTTGGCCGAAATGCTTTTACCAGACATTCATGTTCTTGTAACTCTGAAGAAGTGCAAAAATGTTCACAGATGATCAAAAACAGAAAGTTAACCATGTTTGATTACAACTGTTATGATTGCCACCATTGTTATTACTCAAAAAAAGTTTTTAATTATTTTATCCAATATGGCAAAAATATATATTTAAATACATTTAAAAATATACAAATATATTATATGTAAAGATTTGAATCTATATTTACATAAATATATTTATACTGTCCAAAATAATGTATTTAAAAAATTTAACTGAAATGTATTTTAAGATTGGAAATGTTTTTATTTTATTTTAATTTAGTTATTTTCATTTCTTTTTGTAATTTGGCATTTAAAGCTTTATCCTTTTTTTCACTTTTTTTTTTCAAGGAGAGGTGCATTATTATTTTTCAAAGTGATTGTACTTGATATTTACACCTACTGGATGATAAAACGTTTAAAAATTGCCTTATCCATATTCCGGAACTGGAATTTCATATACAGTGGTGTGAAAAAGTGTCCTGATTTTTTATTTTTTTGCATGTTTGTCACACTTTAATGTTTCAGATCATCAAACAAATTTAAATATTAGTCAAAGATAACACAAGTGAACACAACATGCAGTTTTTAAATGAAGGTTTTTATTATTAAGGGAAAACAAAATCCAAAACTACATGGCCCTGTGTGAAAAAGTGTTTGCCCCCCTAAACCTAATTAACAGTTTGGGCCACCCTTAGCAGCAACAACTGCAATCAAGCGTTTGCGATAACTTGCAATGAGGCTGTTACAGCGCTGTGGAGGAATTTTGGTCCACTCATCTATGCAGAATTTGGAGTCCCAAAGCTTTAGAAATGACTTTATAACCTTTTCCAGACTGACTGATCTCAATTACTTTCTTTCTCATTTGTTTCTGAATTTCTTTGGATCTCGGCATGATGTCTAGCTTTTGAGGATCTTTTGGTCTACTTCACTTTGTTAGGCAGGTCCTATTTAAGAGATTTCTTGATTGTGAACAGGTGTGGCAGTAATCAGGCCTGGGTGTGGCTAGAGAAATTGAACTCAGGTGTGATAAACCACAGTTTTAACAGGGGGACAAACACTTCTTCACACAGGGCCATGTAGTTTTGGATTTTGTTTTCCCTTAATAATAAAAACCTTCATTTAAAAACTGCATGTTGTGTTTACTTGTGTTATCTTTGACTAATATTTAAATTTGTTTGATGATCTGAAACATTAAAGTGTGACAAACATGCAAAAAAATAAGAAATCAGGAAGGAGGCCAACACTTTTTCAAACCACTGTATATTTTATTTTATTTGGGAAAGGACACTTTTGATTTGGGACAGTTAGTAACCTAAATATTAATCACTCAGAACAACTACAGTAGCATCATTGCAGTGAGTTTTGCATGGGCATGCAGTTTAGTTTTACATAATGGTGCATATCAGTATCATTATCTTTGCACAGCTTATTTGGATTAATAATGTATCAATTATAGTTTGCTAATTCAGTGTTACAGCTGATGGATGTCAGATAAGTAACATCCACAGTGATTGTTTGACTACAGAACGTCTAGGTTACTTGTGTAACCCTCGTTCCCTGAAGGAGGGAACGGAGACGTTACGTCAGTGACTGATGAATTGGGATCTCGCTCGAGAGCCCAATCACCTTCGAGTGTTAACTAAACTTGCTGACCCCCTCCAGCGCCCTGCAGAAGCCGGCAAGTCCCCCCACACCAGCTGGGGCGGAAGATAGGACAGCGGCTAGCACATCAGTTAGCCACTGCTGTTCCATACAGTGGTACATTGGATAACACTGGGAAAGCGTACTCAGTTGGGACGCTACGGAAGCCACATCCCGCACATTGGAGGTATCATGTGGAATTACACATATGGACTGGCCCAGGGCAGTACTACATATGGAAGTCTCTGCGGTAGACTCAACCCGCCTGGGGTGAGATCACTACACAGCAGAGATGGCAGTGACGACTGCCAGGGAAAGACACGGGCTTACCGTGAGGGGAGCCGTACCGTGGAAGAATACACATGTGGGATCACCCGAAGGGGGAATCACTACACA
>NW_015505208.1:614975-678025 GCF_001515645.1 Sinocyclocheilus grahami | reverse complement strand
TCGTGAAGCTCTTTTAGAATTTGCTCTTTTAGAAGGAAAAAACATTCTTTTAGAGAAAGCGCTGAAACGCCCAGGGGAGGTCGCGGCGAGACCCCAGAATGGAAGCTGCAGCCCGCAGAGGTTTCAGCAGCCTGGATGGCAACCCCCGCTGATACGCCGTCACACCAACGGCAGCTGTTTCTCTCGAACACTCGCGGAGATTCATCCTGTAGAAGGCTCGGCTCCGAAGCGAAAAGCTGATGTGCGTTTGCACGCGCTCTCCTTTTATACCCACGCTGCGGGGCGGGGTGAAACACGCACGCCAACTGTCATTGGCTTGTTTAGTTAACACTCGAAGGTGATTGGGCTCTCGGGCGAGATCCCAATTCGTCAGTCACTGACGTAACGTAGAACGTGACTGACTGAATGGGAACCCCACTTACATAACAGTAAATATCAGTGTACCGCTCTACATTTAGACAAGCACATGATATCATTCCAGACACAGTGGTCCAGTGCATTGTGACGCTCCAGTTTGGACAGAGGAGGGCTTTGAATGAAGCTGACTGTAGCTGAAACTGAAACCGAAACCAGAGAAAGTAAGATAACACGAGCAGTCGGACCAGGCTTGGGTGTCCGTATCCAGTACAGCGTATAGGTTTAAATAGGAACTGGATCACTGGAATGGGAGCCAATTAAATAGTAGATCAGCAGGTGACTTTCCTCAGTATTCAAACACAGCCTGTGGTATTAGCAAGTCCCTGTTTCTGTTTTTCTACATTATATCACAGCACTGTTTGACACGGTAAGATTTTAACATGTAAACCACTGTTTGTAAACAAATGCTGAATGTGAAGAGGGTGCTATATAGTTCGCCCAATAGGAAGAATTGCAGTAAATGGATAACCATGATAGTAGAGTCACTGAGATGTGGTTCACAGTTGAAGCAGCCCCAACTGTTCTAGCAAAAAGCAATTACCCTTTACAACATCTGCACTGCCACAGCTTCATAATAAAAAAATATCCACAACACCTGTGATTACCCTCTAGCCCTGCCTCCTACAGCTCGTTCCACAGGCCCAATTGTATGGACACAGTTCAGGGTCAGTCTATCCAAGCTCTGTATTCAGAGTTATGCTAGTAAATCTAATAAACGAAGCAGTCTATACTGAGTACTAGTCATCAGATGAAGAGTCAAGCTGAGAAAGCTTAAAAGGTTACAGGAGCTCTCTGTTAAACTAGTTGCCAAAATTGTCATACGATTTTTATTTTATTGTTCCAAAATAATTAGTTTTTATGTGTTCAGTTTAATTTATGATTTAATATCAATAATGGATCTCTTTTAAAACATTGTGATAATTAGCTGTAATGAGTTAATGTAAACCTTATTTACCTTCATTACACATTTGACCCGGCTACTTTGTCAACTAGTAAAATAATTAGTGTTTGTTGCTGCCATAATAATGGACTATTTCAGAAGTTTACGTATTTTTGTTCTCTTTTTCTTCTTAATAGTAATATACATTTGGGCGGCATTATGCTAATATTTCCACATAGTGAGGTAGATATGTGGGGGCGTGTTAGAACGAGCCGTTTTAGGGGGGCATGGCAGAGTCTTAACTTTTATAAAGAATATCTCTTTGGTTTTGAGACTTTAGTCTTTGCAACTTCAGGGATCTTATCTATGCACAATCAGCTTGTAACACTCCAAAGAGAAAGGAAAACTTGAAATCGCATCATATGACCCCTTTAAAGTTAAAATGATCTTTCGTCCCCATGATAAACAATTACCATCCAAATAAAGATTAACACCACAAAAAATGTAGGATTCTTTTTTTAGAAGTATTGTATAGTATTTGCTTGTCTAATTAGTATATCAATTATTTGTTTAACATAATTGGTGGATATTGGATACCTTTGACCTTGTGGAAGTTAATGTTGGACTTTATGCTAACAGTTTATGTGCTTAACAGCTTTATGCTGAGGTGAAACATGCTTCAAATAATGTTTGTAGTCCCCCATTTCTCCCTCTTAAAAAGTATAAAAGAACCAGAAAATACAAGGTTTGCAAATCAAACCAAACATAAAGCAAAATAAAAATAAAAATAAACAAAAACAAAGCAAAATCTAAAAACATAATAAAAAACAAAAAAAACAACAACAAAGTGTTCTGTCGAATCTGTCCAAATAAAGGCCTTGCGTTTTGACGAACAGCAGGCATGGAGAGAACAAAAGTGGCCAAATTTTCAGTTGTGATGTTTACATGGCTGAGGCTGTTTTTTTCCCCCTCTGTTATGGAGTATGTTTACATGGACAACAATACTCCAATTTTAATACGATTAAGACAATATTCTGTTTAAGAATCTACCATGTAAACAGAGATTTTTGATTACCTTAATCCGGCTAAAGTCATAATCGAAGTAAATTAAAATCGAATTAAGACATGTGGAGTATTCCTATTTTAGTCGCATTACTGAAGTGCAGAATAGACATGTAAACACCTTAATCACATTTTTACCGTCGTGTAGGACTTTTCGCCGCATTTTGCGACAGAATACACACACGGCAGTGCTCAACCGTTTGACGGCAAATAAAAGAGCTTCAACACCCACCATCGTCTGTATGCGCGTACAAATAATTAACTGCACTTGAAGCTTTCATAAAATAAAAAATGAAACACCCAAAACTGTACATGGCATCATCACGAAGACGAACTATGTTTATACGTGAAATTCCGTAAGGGGATGACGGATGGCATCACGTGGGGATGTAGTGACATGTGCCATTAATCGAACTATGTACTAAACATGTAAAACGGGAACATGAAAGGAATATTCTAAAAGCAACTAGTGTAAACGCCATAATCATCATATTGGCTTATTTAGAATAATACGTATTGTTAGCGCTGTGTGTGCATGTTTGAAATGAATGGTTGACCAATGAAACCCAGCTTTGTATAATAATAAATACTAATTGAAATTGAAGTGTTTTTTTCTTTCCATCTTTTGACAAACCCCATTCTCATGTGGCCTTGTGTGAACAGCATCATCTCATAGTCTTTCTCTATGATAATTAAAGTCACAGGCCTTTCTTCCTACAAACCTCCAAATTCTCTGTTGTACTAGCAATTTCATCTGACAGTTCTCCAAACAGACCAGATCCCTTTTAAATGGGAACAATAATATGGAAAATTACTTCTATGTTGACTCACTCACCTGTCATTCTCTCCCTGCATATTTTCTTCAATGCAGGGCCATTAAGCTATCATGGACTAGGCTTAGGGGAAATGAAACATTGTCCAGAGCTGAAGGATTCCTGCGTGCCGAAGGGAGGACAGGCGGAGGGAGGGGTGTGTGATAGGATGATGAGGGGCAGACGTGGGGAAAGCGTGCTATCAAAGCTGAAGGAATGCAGAAGTAAACTGATGGAGTCTGGAGTTCAGTCTGTCCTCTAAACACCTAATTACAACCAACAGACCAAAGACAGAGAGACACTCTCCATACGATGACCTCCACATGGCAGTTTGGACACCATTGCTGGAAACTGTCCCATCAGAAAGGAAAATCAGTAATGAGAGATCTTTAATATCGTTGTTGTTTCTTCTAGATAGCAAAGAGATAACATGGAGATCAATTTGACAAGTGAATCATCTGTCATCAGTTCACTCACTATTATGTCCTTCCATTTTGATGAGATATTCTGAAATTTGCATTCTGTTTTTTTCCCCAGTTGTGCCGCACCAAAATAATAATGCATAAGATTCAGAGGCCAGTATAACCTTGTAATAAACTCATCTGAGCTGCCCTCCATATGAAGACAAAATGTCCTTAAGAGAAAATGGCAAACTGTCAAAGGATTTTACTCTTTTCAGGTATGCAGTGGGACATGACTGAAGAATTACTTTGAAGAGTTTAAAGAGATCATTCACTCAAAAATGAAAACACTGTCATTAATTACTCTCCCTCTTGTCGTTGCAAACCTGTAAGACCTTTGTTCATCTTCACAGCTACCACTTTCAAGGCCGAGAAAGGCAGTAAGGACATGTGACATCATTGGTTCAGCCTTAATTTTATGAAGCTACGTGAATAATTTTTGTGTGCAAAACAAAAATAATGACTTTATTCAACAATTTCTTCTCTTTCCTGTCAGTCTTCATTGTGGTATTATCGCTAACAAAAATGACAAAAATACAAAACAAAAGAAAAAAAAAAGACTGACAGGGAAGTGAAGAAATGGTTGAATAAATTTTTTATTTTTGTTTTCTTTGAGCTTCATAAAATTACGGTTGAACCACTGATGTCTCATGGACTATTTTAACAATATCCTTACTAAGTTTCTGGGCCTTGAACGTGTCAGTTGTGTTGCTGTCTATGCAGGGTCAGAAAGCTCTCGGATTTCGCCAAAAATATCGTAATTTGTGTTCTGAAGATGAAGGTCTTATGGGGTTTGGAACGACATGAGTATGAGTAATTAATGACAGAATTTTCATTTTTGGGTGAACTATCCCTTTAATTGAGATCTTGAGTCATATGGGTCACTTTTATGATTCTTTTGCTGTACTTGTCATTTAGGTTTCAAAGCTATTCATTTTTTTTTCTTTGTTTTCCATGGATGACAAAGAAATTCATACTGCTTTTGAACAACATGAGGATGAGTAAAAAAGGACACTTTTCCTTTTCAAGTAAATTATTTCTCTAATGAGCTTACTTTACCAATGTAATCCTCATTTATTTATTTATTTCAAATTCTAGTAAAATTCTTTAAATGGCCTCTTTACTATGATTTTTTACCTACAGTACTTGCTTTTCTTATTGTATATACTTATGACTAAGTGCTCCTTTTTTCTCTTCATATAATCTTCCAAGTACTGCCCTATTTATTTTATTTTCATGTTACGTAGTGCCTTTTTCTTTTTCTTTGACACCCACAGATGCACTCATGTACAATAGTGTCATTGGAATGCACATGTTGTCGTCTTTCTCAATCATTATCTTGCCAAAATTTTGGGTTTTTACCACCTCCATTGTGTGAGCGAGAGCAACATTCAATAATTATTGATCTGTGGACATACAACTTTTACTGGAGCGCCCATTTAATCACAAAAGCTGATTTATTGTTGCCTCTGTGACAATCCCATTAAAATGCTGTCTAGCTAATCAAGTCCATTCACTCTCCTGGAGGACTAATCTTTTACAGGGCTGCCAGAACAAATCCCTGTGGTAACAGGATTGCCAGGGAGTGAGGAGGACTATTCATCTGCTTTACCCCGTAAAAAAAAAAAAATAAAGTTTACAGTTTTGTGATTCCACACCTGATCCTAGTGTTTTACCCTGGTGAAATATACAATCATTGTTCTGTTATAATTATTGTTTTGTCAATTATTGTCGGTTCTCTACATAGAGGATTGAAAAATTGCACACCACATTTACAGACTGCATAACTAACTTCTTGATTCAGTGTATTTCATATTTTTCTGTTAAAAAAGTGCATTCTCTCAGCTGATATAGAAGCCAAGGCCGGCATGTCTATTTTCTTAGAACAATGACAGTCTGCACTCTAAAAAATGTAAAAAGTGTTAATTATGAACACCTGATAATACTGAATACAATTTCTAAAAAGGCTGTAAGCTAAAACGTCTGTTGGCTTATTTTATCCTCCGAGTAAGATTGAATATACTTACCTTAAATTGCATTTTTAGAGTGCAGTGCTGCTTTGTTTTTGGAAAATATTTTTCTATTCCGTCATGTTATTGAATTATCTGTGTTCAGACCATTATGCAGCCATACTTGTGTGGCTCAGTAACATGATGCATCGTTGACAGTAAGCCGTCTTTGTGGCCGTTCTTTGACCTTGAAGTGTTTGTTACAAAGCCTTTTGTGAGGGAATTGGTTTGAGGGCTTTTAGGTTTGGACTCTGCAGTATTTGCGCTGTGATAAGATGCTGTGCAGTGCTCTCTGTGATGGGTTAGGTGTGGCAAACTTCACTGCACACGTATCTGGACCATATACATTCCAGAGTCATGCAGTTATCTGAACTATTTGGTTGGAGGCAGTGCAGGCTCAAATGTGCCGATGGTTGTGCTTGGGTTGTTTTGTTCACTATAAAGGTTTATAATTGTGCATGTGCATCTTGGTGTTTTTTAAGAGGCTCCGGTTTGAGGTCAAAACAAATTG
Organism: Sinocyclocheilus grahami; assembly: GCF_001515645.1. NCBI lineage: Eukaryota > Metazoa > Chordata > Actinopteri > Cypriniformes > Cyprinidae > Sinocyclocheilus > Sinocyclocheilus grahami. The sequence goes on along the minus strand of NW_015505208.1, from coordinate 671,873 downwards.
ATGCTCCTCTTTGAGATAAAAACAAATTGATTCCAGTGGAGGCACATAAGGTCCTAAAGCTTGCTATAATGAAATTGAACTTTTAAAGCCTTCGGGTTTCTCCTGCGTGGATATATTTGAGGGGGAGCTGTGTTTTATGAGTTTTTCATTGTGTGTGGGGCGTCATCCGCTAAATGAATTGAGAAGCCAGTTGAGAGTGACAGTGAAACCCTGAAGATGCTTGGGCGAGCTTTATGGCAGATTTTCACTTTAGACTTGTATTCGAGTCTTATTCTATATAAAGATCGAACAAGGATTATCTTCAATCTGTCAATCTGTCAGCTTTACAAATCTATGAAAATTAAAAGGTTTTGCATCTTAAAATCCTAGCTTGAAAAATGTGAATCAGGTGGGGTTATGAAATCGCTGGAGTGAGATCTCGGTCTTTAAGTCCAACTGGATTATGTAGAGTGCGTATCTCACACTGGCTTTTCTAATGAAAAAAATACCTTTTTGTGAGGTGTTGGTGATTGCACTTTTGTGTTTCAGCCTCTCTGACCCACAATGCAATCTGATATGTCCATTGTTCTGATATGCAGGCTCTATGGAGAGAGTTATTAAAGTAACGTGTAATATCGGCATTTTCCTGCTGCCTCTAGCTGTGTTTATATTGCGTTATTTTATCGGAGAAAACCTTTTCAGCCAATTGTACATGATAAAGGGACTTCATATGTGCTTAGTGATCAATGCGTATTATAGGAAGAGTTATTGACTCTCTTCTCATTGTGACTTGACGGAAAGGTGATTGTTCCCCTTCCATATGCATATTCTTCTGCTGATATTAGAGTTAAATAGTGGAAGGTGATCATTAAATGGGGTGTTTCTTGTCTTACAGAGATGCATGCAAATGCTGTCTCACGGGCCACTGCGCTGACGTGCTGCAACAAACTCTTCATTAGAACGATATGCCGAAAAGCGGCCCGTCCATTGATCTCACTGGTATTATAGTTCCTCTCAATGCTTGGATCTCATCTCCGGTGAAGCGTATCGTCAGCTGGCTGGTATTGTTACAGACAGGCAGTGGAACATGAGCCTGCGGTCTGGACAGGAAACCGTCAGCGAGAAGCGTCCTCGTTTTACCATTTTATATTTATTTCTTTTGTTTCTCACAGATCATTGGATTGTTGAGGATCTTAAAACGAAACATTCTTTTCGATCGCTGCTTGCATAGAAGCTCAAGTCTTGTACAATTTAAGTAAATACTGTATACCTTTCGATTTACAGCATCGGTTGCAGGCGCTTGCTTCATTTACTTTCACTGCTTTGCTCTAAAAGATTGTCAATCTGGGAATGGCTGCTGCCGGTGGAGTGCCAGTAAAGTCTTGTCGATTTCATTAAAAATGGGGACAGATGTTTGTCATTACCCTTATTGATAAGTGCATGGTCAATAGTGTGATTTATTCAGGAGGCTCAGGCTAAGCTTTAGTCACAAGTTTTACAGTGGTTTGATCAAAAGCGCACAATGAACGCAAGAGTGTATAAGCAAAGGGTTTTGGTGCGTTTACGATCAGTCAGGGCCAATAACTGAGCTGCCTGAGCTACATTAGTAATAATGTGATGGTTGCATAAGTTATAGTCAAGCTTACTATTGGTATACAATGAATTTGACATGCTTACATCTGTCTGAAATAACCATTAAATGATCAGGTTATAGGTTCTATAAGAATAGCGTGGTACAAAAGAAAGGGATTTTGCTTGACGTGGGTGCCACAGTCTAGTTTGTCAAAGCCTTTAGTCCAAAAGTAGATCAGGACTATGTGGTGAAAATCTCCCACAGACGTCACTGTGTTAAAGAAGATGGATCTATTACACAATTCGTGACAGTGAAAATTGCAAGCACCCCTCACCGCAAGCCCAAAGCTTGTCAGAACCTGTGCTGCCAGATCCAAAAATAGAGCCTCAAGGCACTTCAAATTGTAGATCAGGCACAATGGATTTAGTATATTATGAGTATAATATTCTCTAGATATTATGCAAAACCCAATGTTCAAGTCACTGAGAGTTCAAGGGCATCTTTCAAATCTGAGGATACTCTACTGTTTGAAAATGTGTTAGTAACATTATTTGACGTTTTTTATAAAGTATATGCATACACCACCATTAAAAACATCGGGGTCAATAAGAATTTAAAGGAAGCATTTAATTCTTTTATTTCAGCAAGGTTGCAATAAATTGTTTAGAAGTGACTGTGAAGACTGTTTTAAAAAAAACTATTGCAAATAAATGCTGTTCTTTTGAGCTTTATAATCTGAAAAAAGTATCAAATGTATCATCTGTAAATAAATGACATTTAAATATATTAAAATAGGAAAGATTTATTTAAAATTGTAATAATATTTCACAATATTAAGTTTTTACTGTATTTTTGATTAAAAAAAGCCGTGGTGAGCACATACATACAAAAAATTTACATGCAAATGTGATATGTATGGGCCTATAGATGTTTTGACATCTCTGTTCCCATGAACAATGCTGTTTGATCTAAAGCAAATATCTAGCGCTCGTTGTGCCTTGGGGGTGGCGGCACAGCCATCTGTTTGTCTGATCAGCTCGTTTCTGGTTCCCTGGACCAGTCTGACCAGAGAGATGCACATTCCTCTGACTGATATAGAGCCTGAAGATGCTGCGGCTCTGGGTTCCAGCGCAAATGCAATTACAGCAGCCTTACAATGTCAGGGCAGACATGACCCTGACAGCGGCTAAAGAATGAGCAGTTTAGAGATTGAATTATCCTGCTGCAGCACCGCTGCCTGTCTGGGGTGTGAGGGATGATATAGAGCTGAGCTACATCTAATTTTCTCTCTCTTTCACTCTTGTCTTTTTTATGTATAGGCTATATGTGTTGTGAAATAGCTGACATCTTTAATGTAAAATAAAGGGACAAAAATTAAAATGCTGTCATCCTTTATTAACCCTAATGTTGTTCCAAACCTGTATGTTACGTTTTTTCTTTGGAACGCATGCTATATGTAGCTAATGCTATGTAACAACAGTTCATAATGCCTTTGGCTGTCAAAAACCCCAAAAAGGTTTAATTTTAATTCCTCAATGCTATAATAGAGCTTCATTCCAATTGTAAGAATTTTTTTTTTATTAGATTTTTTTCAATACGTTTCTGTGTAAAGGCTGTGTTTATTTAATCGAAAACAAATAAATGTTATTACAATTTTAAATACTAAATTTTCTATTTTAATATACTTTAAAATGTAATTTATTTGTGCGATGGCAAGGCTTCAGTGTCGCAAGATCCTTCCGATATAATTCTAATATGCCGATTTGGTGCTCGAGAAACATTTCTTGTTATCAATGTTGAATATTTTTGTGGAAATGGTGATTTTTTTTTTATTCCTTGAATAAAATGCTCAAAAGAACATAATTCCTTTTCTTTTCTTTTTTTTTTCTTGCTGACCTTAGTTTTTTGAACATTACTGTATTTTTATGTTTTCCACAGGGAAAAAACCCCATTGACAATTATTTGGAATATCATGAGAGTACATAAGCCAAAATTTTCATTTTGGGCAAACTTCCTTTACATACTTTGAATATGCCATAATTGTTTGTCTCTTTTGCATTTGACAGGAAGGAAGAAGGCACAGAATTATTGGCAGAAGAAGGGTTAATGGAATCAAGAAATGCCACAAGCTGTTCTCAAACACGGTATGTCTGTTTGAACTTGTATTTTCCCAGTATTTCTCGAGTTGTGTAAACTTTCATACATTTTAAAAAGCAATTACTGTGATATTATTTGAGACAAGGCCGATGTCAGGAAGCACCTTGTTGTGCAGAATCTAGTGCTAATGAATTTGAACCTCAACACTGACAGAAATCAATGGACATTTTCTCTTTACTATCATATTCACAACGTGTGCTTGCAGTAAGAACCTTCTCCTGTCCTCTGACTGCTCTGTAGTCTGTCCTTTACCTCATTTCATTCTCTAAAGTCACTTTCACAGTTTAATTAATGTTCCTGTAATGGCTTTTATAATGTTTGCAGTGTAGTACATATGTGCCATAGAGTCAGTCATGTAATGGAGGCTTAAATTTACTATTAATTCATGTGGCTGAAGGATAAAGGGATGATGCAAATGGCTATAGATCATAACAAGCCCTTATGTATAACAGTCCTACAGGTGGACTGCTGTAGGATCTAATCGTGTTCCATATGCAAATCCATTGTAAATACATATTGCACATGTAAGTCCTGCTATCAGTCTGTGTTGCAGTGTATGCACTCATTGGTAAGCACAGAATAGTGACAGATGATTCAAAATTCTGTGTGTCTGTAATAGGGGAGGAGAGTTTAATGAAAATCATTCAGACAGTTGTGCAGTTTAACCTTGAAACAGCATTGTCATGTGCAAGAAAACAGCATTAATTGGTGCCTAAGTCGCTGAAAAAAGAGTGGGAGACGTATGTCAGTGTTGTATGGTGAAAGACTGGTCTTTTTATATGAGCTAATGTGCCATTGTGAGTAATGCATTTGCTTGAGGGATTGCAATATTGACCGTAGATAATTTGACAATGTATCAGCCTGTCTCATAATACTGGACTCACAAGACCTCACAGTAGATTTCTAGTCTGATCACCAAAGCTTTACATTGATGTCCTACTGGTGAAGATAACCTTGGCTTAATATTTGCTTAGATTTTATGTACAGAATCAGTAGAAATATTATATACTTATATATTTTATTTAATTAAAAAATTTTTTTAAATGTTGTAGTATTTGATTTTACTCTTAAATTTGTATATTTATTTTATTTTAATAGAATTCAATTTTTTTAGTATTTGATTTTACACTTACTCTTATTTTATGTATTATTTATTATTTATTTTATTTTATATAAGTTCAGAATGTTGCAGTGTTTGATTTTACTTAAATTTTGTTCAAATCTTTTTTTATCTTTTATTTTAAAATGATAAATGAATTATACATTATACGTGAGTACAAAGTTTTGTAATATTTTATTTTATTTTATATGAAGTTTTAAATGTTGTAGAATTTGATTTTACTCTTAGGTTTTGCTCTTATTTTATTTTTGTAAATTTATTTTATTTTAATTGAATTCAGAATTGTTTAGTATTTGAATTATGCTTTTACTCTTTATTTTATTGAAATGAATTGTAAAATTTTGTAGTATTTGATTTTACTCCTGAATTTTGCTCATATGTACTTTTATTTTTATTTTGTTTTATATAAATTCAGAATGTTGTAGTATCATATTTTACTTCAATTTTATTCTTACTAATTTTTTTTTTCATTTAAAAATGATAAATTAATTGTACATTATATGTAAATACAAAGTTTTGTAATATTTGATTTTACTCCCAAATTTTGCACTTACAATTTTATTTTATTTTAAATGAATTTCAGAATTGTATTTGATTTTACTCTTAAATATTTATTTTTACATTATATCACCTTGTTTATTGTCGGATTTTTAAAACTCAGCGATTATCAATGTGGTTTCGGACTTCAAGATCCCATTTAAAACCCAAGAAATTCATTATCAAACAAACATATTAGTACTTCAAGACATTTACTAAAGATTTTAAGCAATCAATGTATTACTTACCTCCAGCCAACATGGCAATGAAACATTTTTCTAAATAGAGACTGTGCTAGTTAATGACTAAGATATTTTTCCCAGTTGTGTGAGCTTAGGACAGTAGCTTTGAAGAACTGGACTGTAACCCAGTGATGGCAGTTCTGGGAGCACTAATAGATCTGCGCTGTGCCAAAATGGATCCCGTCTCCTCCCAGGCCGCTGTGTTGTCACTGTATTTGTGGATCAAATAAATTATTGATGGATAGCTGATCAGGAACTCAATTACAGGCAGATCACTGAGGAAGGCGGACACCAGGAAACTGACGGCCTGATTGAATTAGCACCCTCACATACACAGAGAAAGTGTCCTTCAGACTCTGCCCTCCTTCCAAGACCACATGGGGATCTCAACTGCCGTTTCTGCCCTCCTCTTATGTTCCTTCCAGCACTCTTAAGATGCAGTTTCTATATTATAAGGAAATATGTATGTGCTTGTTCCCATATTTTGAAGCACAATCGCTTTGAATGGCCTGTATGAGGTGTGTCTGTATGGAAGGATCTAATCAGAGATGCCAGTATTCAGAAGCATTAATGTTTTTTGGAGTGTTGTTAATATGGAGCTGCTGTGCTGTATACGTCTATGGCTATGTTTACATCCATTTATGTGCACAGACCTTGACACATCTGTTGAATATGTCTGTTGCAGCTGCTTCCATCCGAACTTCAATAGGAGCAACAATGAGCCCAATGTGGGCTGAAAATATATGTGCATAAATATAGGCATTTATAGGAATCTCATTCATATAACATGATACGTTGAATTGGAATCTTGCCTCCCAAGGAAAGAAGCTATTACAAAGCTCCGGATAGAGAGCTAGAGGCTGAATTGGGTGCATTTATCTTTTTCCACTGGTCAGCAATTGAAAGGAGAAAAAAGTGAAAGAAAAAAGCTTGCTGATACGAAGAAACCCCTTTATTGAACAGATCAATTTGCTTCAGTCATCAGACATTTTTTTCTAAACTGTTCTATATGACTTTTTCTGCACCCATGGTCAGAAATCCATTTGTATTTGACTAGTTCACATATAACGAGACTTTAGGTTAAAACTGATTGAATGTAACTTTACAATGAGCAAAAAGTAACATGAAATAACAATACACAATACTTTATAGCATTTATTAATCTTGGTTAATGATAATTTCTACATATAAAGCAACATTTTAACATCCCTAAATTGTATATATTAGTTAATGTAATGAATTAATGAGCAAAAGTATCTATTTTTAAATTAATCTAGATTAGAAAATACTGTAAAAATAAAAGTTAATGTAAACTTTATTGCATTATTTATTGTTTTGTTAATCATTGTTAACCATCTTTTTTTATTATATAATTTAAAATAATTATTTAATCATTATTTTAGCTTTTAATGGTTTGTGTGGTTCTTAAAATGCATTTAAAATATATTGAATATATTAAAAAATGTTTAAAATAGAAAATCTGCAAGCATAATACTATAATACTATAATGCAATACAACTATAATTTATTACCAAAATGCTATAATTACAGTTTGTCATAAACTTCCCTAGAGTACTTAATACCTACAACCTATTTATCCTCATTTAAATTGTACTATACTTGCACTATATATATATATAAGTCTATATGTGACCCTGGACCACTAAACCAGTCTTATGTCGCTGGGGTATATTTGTAGTAATAGCCAAAAATACATTGTATGGGTCAAAATTATAGATTTTTATTTTATACCAAAAATAGGATATTAAGTGAAGATCATGTTCCATGAAGATATTTTGTAAATTTCCTACTGTAAATATATTAAAACTTAATTTTTGATTAGTAATATGCTTTGCTAAGAACTTCATTTGGACAACTTTAAAGGCGTTTTTAAAGGCTCAATATTTTGATTATTTTGCACCCTCAGATTCCAGATTTTCAAATAGTTGTATCTCAGCCAAATATGGTCAGATCCTAACAACCCATACATCAATGGAAAGCTTATTTATGCAGCTTTCAGATGATGTATAAATCTCAATTTCGAAAAATGTACCCTTATGACTGGTTTTGTGGTTCAGGGTCACATATATATATACTTTTGTTGATTTGCCATTATTTAAATTGCAAACAAAATCCTGAATGAGGACACCTGTTTGTGGCTTTTATTGTCGTTGGAGATGATATAGCTGGACAAGAGGCTTTTGTTGCTGCTCTGTTGTGTCTGTTTTTCTGGAATATTCTGAGACTTTCCTGAATGTTTCTGTGCTTGGTCTTGGGCTAGATGGTGTACTCAAATGCAGTCTATGTCATACTGCTCTGATACATATACACATTTATTGATAGACTATAAAGAACACGCTGATGTCAGCTTTACTAACAGCCTTGGGCAAACAGGCACCAGCAATATGGCTCACCACCACAGTTTTCCATGCAGTGTGGGTGGGTTGTATCACACTGTCTCCGTTTCTCCCTCCAGACGCCATTCTGGCTCCTTCGTGCCCTCCCCCCTCCCCCGAGGGTTTCAGGCTGTGCAATTTATTGCAGCTTCAGGCTCTCGCCCTTTTGGCCCCCCCCCCCCCCCCCCCCCCGTGCTTCAGCCTGTTCAGTTTATTGCAGCTTCAGGCTCTCTGTTAGAGCCCCAAACCTTCACCCAGCTAGTTATATATTGTACTCATGTCAATCAAAATTTTCATATAGCTGAATATTTTCAGCCACACGTGCTCCAGCCATTGATCACTGCTGCTTAACGTTGTGCATCTGATAAACCACCTGACAGATTAATTTTTTATTTTTTTTTTACAAACCGAATCATCTCTGATCAATACATCGACCGAGTCGCTGCTTGGAAACTATCAATCACATAGAAGCAGAAAGGAAATCAACAGTGCTGCCTTTATGCCTTTTAAAGCCAATGTAAACAAAGTAAGCACCTCGAATGCTAAACAGTCACTTTGTGATTTGTCAAGTGCAGTGACATTGATCGGATGAGTGGCAACTGTGAACTTTATGACTCACGCAAGTGAGAATCGGCTGGTGTGTGTCCATCTCTCTCTCCGTGACTCATCTGTGCCAACTCAGAGCTGCAGCTATATATAGAGTTCCTGACATCAGGCGCTGTTGAGGGAAGAGTTGGTGGAAACGTTATCCCGACACAACGGGCCTGTCGAGGTTTGAATAGACAGAGGAGCTCAAGTGACACACAGAGTTGCAGACTGAAAGTTATTGTTCACATGTTGCCTAGGGGGAAAAACATTGGAATGTTTATACCTCATGTTCTGTTGAGATGTCACATTTGTGACTGCTTCAGATATGTTTTCATAACATTAGGAATAAGTCTTTAGGCCATTAATATTTTATTTTATTTTATCTAATGAGCGGTGGTATTTTTGATTTTTCCATTTTAATTTCCATTTTTAAGTTTTAGTAATTTTGATGTGTTTTCATAACATTAATAAGTCTTTATGCCATTAATATTTTATTTTGCTTTATTTTATTTTATTTCATTTTATCTTGCCTAATGACCAGTGGTATTTTTGAATTTCTATTTTCATTTTAAAGTTTTAGTAATTTTCATGTGTTTGTTTTTTAACGTCTACATAGTTTTTATTAATTTTTCTTTCAGTTTTAGTTATTGTAGTTCAAATTGTAAAAAGTAAATCACAATGAGAAATGTTGACACAAAATAATTTTTTAAAAATATTTTATTTATATAATTTTCTAAATTTTAGTTAACTATAATAACCAGGCTAATATCCAAATAACTCATTTCTGTATGACATTTAAATTGTTAGGTGACTTAAAGGTGAGTTTAAAAAGCTCTGACATGTAATTATGTGAACCAACACAAAAGTGAGTTATATTTAATACACACACAATTGCGGTCTTGTTCTGCGACACATGAATGGCAACAATGTGAGTGGTTAGCCACAGTAACCAGAGTTCCCCCCTGCAGCTAGTGGATTAACCCACCTCTGTCTTTAATTAGCGCTCTAAAGCACTCTCATCTGACTCCTCTTGCAGCCTCAGAAATGCTGTGGCACTCTAATCAAAGAAATTTAAAACCACACACTTCCCCTGAAGTCTTTGCAGGTATAGTTTGCAATATTTCTGTAAGCTGTTTTTTAACACAGCTCTAATAACAATATGACTAGTATGTCATGGAATTCACTTTTATTTATTTTTTCTATTTTCGTTTTCTTTTTTTTGCAGTAGTAGGGAATCTTCTAGGCTGCTCCAGTCTAAACTAGTCTGGGCATGCATATATTGTGTTTGGAATGGCATTATAATCTAAATTCATCATAGGTGACCTTTTGTATGCACAACGGCCTGCTTGTGCTGCCCTAAACGCCATGCCTGCACTACATAGAAAGTTCATGTTTCTCTGTGGGCTGTGTCACATGCAGCCAGATTAGCAGCCTTGCATGGACGTGACTGGGCGTCTGTGGGAAAGAAAGGTGTAAAAATGGAGCCCAGTTGCTTCTACTGCTTCAGACCGAAATTAATTCCACCCCTGCTATTGCAGAAACTTCAGTGATGTGAAACTTGATTATACATTGCTATTGTTCTGTTAGTACTCACTGGTTGTTCTTTCATATTTTCATAGATTTAGAGTTCTCTTACAGGTTTGTTTTAATGTTGATGGTACAGCTCAAATAATCAGTTGATGATTATGTTTGAGTTCATACTGAAATCTTTGAATTATGATTGTAGACTTTGGTATCTTGTTTTTTACATTTGTTTAGCACACTTCTGAAACTTTTTTTTTTAAGATTTCATGGTTCTTTTTCTCAGGAGCCTCCATTTAATCCCATTGCAGTCTTTGAGATACTGAAATTGAGAGTTTTATAATAGAAGAGTGGCAATGAAAGGCAGGAATTAACAAAAAAAAATCATTCAGCTAGTGTCTTTCTGTCTGTCTTGCTTTCTGTCTTCTTCTATTGACTCAAGACTCCAACTGTGTGGAAGCACAGAGCATAAATAGCTGAAAAAATGTCCAAAGTGCTGGATTTAACTCCTCCGTACTGATCCCCCAGGCTGCTGCTTAATTCTCCAATTTTCAGCTGTTAGAGATAGAATAGGAATAATAAACATCTGAAACACCCAGTAATAATCCATCTGACCCCACTCCCCTCCTCTGTATGGACACCGAGGCCAGGCTAGAGTTTCAGTCCATTCTAATCTCTGCCAAAGACTCTGCACTCGCCCGGCCGGCTAATGAACCCATATCACCAAACTTGAGCAGCCTGGGTCTGATTATCCCCACATTCATGCACACCCCCCCCCCCCCCCCCCCCAAAATCTCTCTCACGCACACATTTTGAACTCTGAGATTGCATAGAATGTGATAGCATTTTTGTATGCAATATGTTTTCCAGCCTCATTCAGTTCAAACCAACTGAATCATTTGTATGGATTTATTTCTCTCCATGTGGAATTCAAAAGTAACCCAGTATATATGTCAAATCCAATGAGTTCTTAAAAAGTTGTCCAGACACAGTTTATGATCATGTCATGCTATTGATTATAAATATCAAACCAAATATATTGCTTTTAGCTTGATATGTTTTGTGTATGTTCCTGACATTTTTCCAATCTTACCTTCCAATCTAAGGCTTTTACCTTATTTTTTTCTTTTTTAATGATTGACGTATTCTATATTTGTTCAGCTATGGTAGAGAATGAACACTTGTCTTCAGGAGTGCCATTCTCTCTGGCTCTAAAATGGCATTGTCTAATTATAGACTCATTTTATTTTAGTTGGCTGCTGGAAAAAAAGCATGACAATATTTCCTCTGTCAGCCATGTGTACCACTCAGCAGTGTACAGCTGTCACCTAAAATGAGACCTGAAAATTAGCTCATTCAACCGAATAGTGCAGCAACAGCAGATACACACACGCGCACATTTTATATACAGTGGGTACGGAAAGTATTCAGACCCCCTTAAATTTTTCACTCTTTGTTATATTGCAGCCATTTGCTAAAATCATTTAAGTTAATTTTTTTTCCTCATTAATGTACACACAGCACCCCATATTGACAGAAAAACACAGAATTTATATATATATATATATATATATATATATATATATATATCAACAGCTTGGAGTTGGTAAGATATTTAATGTTTTTGAAAAAAGTCTCAAATGCTCACAAAGCAGCATTTATTGAGCAAAAACTACAGTAAAACAGTGTTATATTATTAGAATTTTAAATAATTATTTTCTATCTTAATATATATTTTAAATGTAATTTATTTCTGTGATGCATTGTTGAATTTTTAGCACCCATTACTCCAGTTTTCAGTGTCACGTGATCCTTTAGAAATCATTCTAATATTCTAATTTGAATAAGAAGATTTAGTCTTATCAATGCTGAAGACAGTTGTGCTGCTTAAAAATTTTAGTAGAAACCCTGATACATTTTTTTCAGGATTCTTTGATGAATAGAAAGTTCAAAAGAACAGCATTTATTTGAAATAGAAATCTTTAAATGTCTTTACTGTCACGTTTGATCAATTTAAATATTTTCTGAATAAAACATATCTTACTGACCCCAACCATTAGTATGAATTAATAGTAGAAATTAATAAGTAGATTAATTAATAAGTAGAAATGACTGGGAAAGTCATGGACATTTATTGGTCATAAAGCGTGGTATCACTGTAACATAGATGAGCGCAGCCTATTTTATTTAAAACTGAAAATCACTAGCATGTCATCTTCATTAAGAGGTATGCTGGAGTAGTCCTGCTCTTTTGCTCGCTTAATGAGTACCAGCGGGGGACGACTGCAAGGCTTGCAGCTTCTCATTCAACCAAATTACTTATTACCCTGATTCATCACTGGGCCGTCATTTGTGCACCTGTACCCCCTGCACTGACCAGGCAGAAGACGGCAAAGCTGCTAAAAACTGGCATGACCTCTAACAATAAGGTCAGATTGAGATTTTCAGCGTTTTAGGTCATTAGCCGTGTTTCTCATCCTTTGTATTTATTTCGGACTCCTGCATTAAGTAAGCTCAGCTGCTCAGTTCTTTACTGCTTATAATCTAATAGGCTCAAGATATCATGGGGTCAGTGGACATGTGGTGTTTGAGGTTGTGCTGGGTGGTGAATTGTACACGCTTGAGGTTGATTTTATGAGTGACACCTGTCAAACTCACTCTTCCCCTCTCTGTCCCTCCGTTTCTAGCTCCGAAGTAAGACTGCTTTGTGGTCATTAGTGCTACACTCAGCAGGCTTGCAGTTGCCAGACTGCTTGCCTCAGCATTAATGGTTAATTTTTTTCTCTTCTTGTGGGCGATAGAGTGATTGGCCTGCATCCTCACAAGGCCCTGCCAATCATCTCCCAATTATAGTCAGCCTGGGAAGAAAAACTGCACTGTTAATAGAGACTGATGCACAGTTAAATGGCGTTTCCGCAGCACACATGGCATTGTGAATGCTTGTATTTAGCATTTCCACTTTTTAAATGGTTGCTTGCGCACTTTTGTGCTACAAAGAGTTGAAATAAAAGGATGAAAATGGCCAGCTACCATTTCACCCCATGCTTTGTGCTGAGCTACAGTGATTTCCACTGGAGCGCCACTAAGAATAGTACCGGTTAAGGCTTTTTGTGAGGAAGTTTCTTTTGAACGGGGGTGGTGCTGAATGGCAGCATTAGGGATAAAAGACCTTTGTTGGACAAAGGATAGTTTTATAGATGCTGATGGAGCAAGTTGCTGTGTAGAGTTGACTTGGTTACTGGTTGCATGGTGGGCTCTTTTCCTTAGGGGTGTCGAACCCTTGCTTTTTTTCCCTTTTGCTTGAAAACCTTCCCACTGTTTTTAAACACTGAAGTCTGCATTCTTTCTGGTTTTTAGGTGTATTTCAAATGAGATTCACCACCAGTGCCATGATTTGGATGCGATGGATTTGGGTGCACATGGCTGAACACAGCGGTCTAAAAACAGATCATCAGCTGTGCAGAAATGCTCCATACATAACCTCACACACTCTTTACACTCCTCGCAAATTGCTGAGGAGCTCCAAAAATAAAGGCATAGGACTCTCCAGTCCACCTGTGAAAATGTGGGAGTCCGTATAGAATGTAGGTTCCATTACTTCAGACCCCTCCTATGCTAACATGCTAAATGGTCAGTGTGGCAGCTGCAGTCATATCATGTGTTCACACACAAACATTTGAACTGACACTTTATGCTAAACTGATTTGTAATCTTCAAATGAAATTCATTATGGTATTGAGTGAATCATTCAGTCATTCAGCATTTTCTTATATGTTGAAATAGGTACAAAAGCAGAGACAAAATTTTTTTGTCATTAAACCAAAAGTTACATGAACTGAAAGAGAACATCTACATAAAAATATACTGTATTAAGTAAAGTGTCACACAATATCTAATTTTTGTCATGAAGCCAGCATGAACTGTAAGAGAACATCTACAGAAAAATATACATTATTAACTGAAGTTTCATTCATTTTCTATTTTTTGTTGTAAAACCAGCAGTTACATGAAGTGTAAGTGAACATAAACATAAAATATGCTATATTGTTCTTTAGCATATATTATAGCATACATAGTTCTTTAGCATATATTTTGTTATCACTCATTTACAGGTATATATATATTAACCTGACCAGTTTAGGTTCATTAATAAACTGACCATTAAAACACTTATGTGATTTAAAAAAAGAAATTACACATTAACAAAAATTAATTCTGTACATTTGAAGTTGTTTGTATCATTATTTAATGTCTAATTTTGTATTGAATGGTGTGCCAGTTGCCATTTCATTTCCTGAAAGCAGAGCTGGAAGTCACACTGTTTGACTACCATTATTATGTAATATTTTTCATTCATGTGTGAGCTTTCCTACATGCTCACTTGAGAAGAAATTACCATTCTCCTTTGAAGTACACCAAGCAAATTGTTCATGCTGCGTTTTGTGATGAACTAAATTCACTTGATATTGAATTTTTATTATTCATTATTATTTTTAAATGGTTGAGTCTTTGCATTTTCATTTCCAAGAATATTTTTTTAATAATTTATTGTATTATCATCATATAGGTTTTAAAACCTATATGATAGTAAAATAAAAAACGATCAAAAAAATACCCTTCTGGATATATATTTTTTTTTTTTCTTTTTACATCTGTCATAGAAAAAAAGAGAGATAATTGAACCAGGAGAGTGTGTGGCTAGGGATGAAATTAGCTTAATTTTGTGAAAGCATGCTCTGTGCTGCCGTTATGAGGCGAGGAGAACGGCAATGGTATGCATGGTGCTTTTTGTCAGGGAGATTTAGAAAACCCTCTTTAGAAGCTGGACACAGCCATACAATCAGCTTAATGCCTGTGTGCAGGCTCTTAATGAATACCCCGTGTGTGTTCAGCCCACAGTGAGAGTGTCTGTGTCCCTGAATGTTTCGCTCCTGTCTAAAATTGAGATAATGCCTTTGAGGTTCTTGATTGTTAGTTGTATGTAACTTATTCACGTTTATGCATCATAAACTTGTTTGTTTACATGTAAAAATTATGCAGTGTAGTGTATGAGTGATGACCGTTCACCCTTGCTGATCACTGCTGCTCCTCTTTTCTTTTTCTTTTTCTTTTTTCTTTCAGAAACACGTTTTTTAGAGTCCCAATGCGAGTACAGGCCAGCGATGGACTACAGCCGTACAGACGCTAACCTGGGTTTCCCCGCAGAACTGTTACCGTAATCGAGGCCAGATCCACAGAATGCTGAGTCCCATTGTTCCCTATAGTAAGTTTAACCTTTTTGACATAACTTTTAAAATAACTTTTTGTCAACTCTAGACTAGTCAAAAATTCCCCTACAGCTACTTAAAATGTTCCCAGGTGTCCTCTTCACAATGTTTTAAGCCATTATTATTATTAGGTATATGTCATGGTTGGTAGGACAGGTGTGGGGGGTGAGCTGATGGCTCTACCAGGAGAAACCCTGTGGTTCTGCCAGTGTCATCTCACCATGATTAACCACCAGTGTCCAGCTTACTCGCACAGTTACTTCCTCTATCTCTGTCCCTTTCTGAATCTGTCTTTCTGTCTCTTTTTTTCTGCCTCCCCTTCTCCACTTCTCTTCCCTCTCCTCACTGTTCTCGACTGACCTAATAACTGACGTGTCCAGTTTTAGCCCCCATTCCTAACCCCCCCTGCCAGGCTTCATTTGAGCTCCGCTCTGGCTCTCTCCAAAACAGCATTGTTTGTAGGCCAGCATGGGGTTTCTTCCCCCAGTTCTGCCTGAAGAGATGCTTTTTTCTCCACTCTTTAGCTCTTCTTCTCTGTGCTTTATAGGCATGACAGTTACATGAAAAGAGGGAGGGAAATCAAACTAAAGGACCAAGGCACCTCAATTTGAGATGTAATCATGTATTAATGAGTCGCCGCCGGCTTGAATACCTTTCAGCTGGCTTGCTAGGTTGTTGCATCAACCGATTACCATTGATGTCTAATATGGTGTTATAATTCCATTTAGTGAGGCATTCAGAGGACCTTTGTCAGATGTGCCAATGGAATTACTTTTTGTTTGTTTTGATAAATTCCTTTTCTCGTGCAAACTGAATTCTGTGCATACGATTTAGAAGAAAACTTGGTTTGATGAGGGGAAGAGGTTTTACAATCAATACTAATGATAATTCCACATTTCCGTAGAAGCTAGTTAGTTGATCCTCAGAAGTTGCACACCAAGAAACATTTTATATTCAAATTTAAATCACAGTTTATGTCTAGATGTACCATTTTAGTTTATCTGTTGCAAATTCTTGAAGATCAGTTGTTAAAAAGCCACATTCTTACCTTGGCTGAAGTGATGTGACTGTAATGGCTGTCAACAATCTACTTTTACTTTTCTACGTTTTCTTTATTATATATATTCCTTCGGTATATATTATAATTTTTAATATTTATTTTATTTGTTGTGTACGACTCTAAAGAAAAATAAACATATTAAAATCTAATATAAATTTGTAATATACCTTTAAAATATTATATTTAAAAATGCATCAAAAGTTTGGGGTCAGTAATTATTTAAGATACTTATTTTAATACCTTAATTCATCATTAAATTGCATTCAGTTGATCAAAATTGACAGGAAAAGACATTTATTATGTTACAAAAGATTTCTAATTCAGATAAATTGTTCAAAAACATTTTTAAAATCGTACCGAACTCCAAAATTTAGTGCGTATATAAATTATGTATTTATTTATATTTATAATTTGTTATGATGTGCTTGTCCCAGTATAATGAATCAGTCATTTTTAAAGTAAGTTTTTAAATGTTTGCTGTCTAGTCCGTCTCTCTTTGCACACTTTATTTTCAAAAATGTCACAAAGCCCTGTCAGAATATTTTGAATTCTATGAAGATCTGGACAGTTGTTTGTGTGTTGTTTAGTGTACACACCTTTTAGCCACTAATTTTAGATGGCTAATGTCACAGATCCTGATTTTCCAGTCCTACAGCATGCATTTGGATTTAGGACCTGGTCTGCTTGTTTCTAAAGTTTGATGCTTGTAGGCTTGTACGTATGTGCGTGTGAATGTTCACCCTGAAAGTCTAGTGTGATATTAGGACAGCACACAAAGGTGTTAGATATCCCTCCTGTTTACTCTCTGAGCTTTTAAACTCAGGCAAATTCCTTTTTCTCACGGTCGTTCCCAGTCCTGATATGTCCTTCCTGTTCATTCTTCCTCATTCATAAGTCGACAGAGTCAGGTGAATGTAGGGCAGCTTATGTTATATAGATGTGAATAGTGTCACATCCATGCTGGAATTTTCTTTGTGAAGCAACTTTGTGAAGCATTCTGTTTGATTGGAGAAGACAAGCATTTTTGTACTCCATATGCGCATTTGAGGATTTTGTTTGATGTCTGTTACATGCAGTTGCATGCACTCTCGTTGCATCCACAAACAAGTATAAGTGTTGCTCTGATGAGCACGTAAGAAGGAACCGCAAGCTGAAGAGCGTTCAGAGTTGAAGGAAATCTAAGAGAGATTCCTGGGGCCATGGATACTCCTGGAGGGATTTGGTGCAAAGAATCTGTAATCTGCACTTCAAACACACCCTTAAATCAGTCCCAGGCCAGCAGAGTGCTCTAACTCTTGTTGCTCAGGGGCCCTGCTCTCCAACATATTCCTTGTTTAAAGAGAAACAAGCATAGCCTCAGCTCTCGCTTTACTATGACCTAATTTCTTTCCTTCTCCACACTGAAGGCCCAGGCCGAAGAAGCACTCTAATTGCATCTGTTAAGTAATTAAGGCTTTGAATTGGGTCTATGGGAAGGGGCGCGCTGGATGCCTCAGAAGAAGCGATTAACAACGAGCATCCAACACATCTATTCTAATGAGAGCGACGGAGTGAATGCAGCTCTGGAGGGGCATGCGGACCCTTGAGTAAACAGGCAAGGTGCTGAAGTGTTTGTGTGAATGAGCGCGGGGTCATTAGCGGCGGGTGTGAATGGACTTTAATTAGCCCGCAGTGTAGTCAGTGAGATGGAAGAGAAACGGCGGCTGTAGGGAAAGGGGCTTAGAGATGCACATTCTGCCTGGGACCCCCCCCGCCCCACCTCTGCTCATCATCTCACCGTCGTTGAAGACAGCTCATTAGGCCCGTTGCTGCCACATTTACGCTTCCAATTAAGTCCCGGGCTTCTGAGGGTTATTGGGCGTCAAGCTTCTCTGCTTCAAGATATCCCTCAAAGGGCTTGTCCGTGGTTTTCTAATTTAAGATGTAGTTCACTCAAAAGTGAAAATTGTGTCATCACCTTTACTGTATGTTGTTGCAAACCAGTATGACTTTAGAACAGTTAATAAAATGTTGCAGTGTGTTTTTTTTGCACATACAGTGAAAGTCAATGAGGTCCAATGTTGGTTTTGGACCCCATTGACTTTCATTATATGAACAAAAACAGTTGAAACATTCTTCCAAATATATTTAAATCATAATTTCTCACAGAAGATGGCTTCAACATTCTGTAGCTTCAGCAGCAGAGCATATTGCTAGCAACACAAAGGTCATGGGTTTGATTCCCTAAAAAAAAGCAAGATAAAATAAGTGTTTGGCCAAATGCATAAATGTAAATATAAGGTTATACAGGTTTAGAACAATATGAGAAAATGTTTATTTTTGGGTGAACTGTTCGTGTAAGCTGGAATGAGTTTTTACAAATCAGGCATTTGTGTAACATCACAGCATTGTCCAATCTGTAGTCAGCAAAGTCAATATACGTCTACTCATACTATATGTCCTGCATCCAATTCAGTGTTATTTTAGTATAATTTTTTATACTATTATAGTTTTTGTTAATATTTTGAATTAGATTTTTTTTTCTTTATACTAGTTTTTGTTTGTCTATATTATTGTCTATGTTTGTCTATATTTTGTTGATGCTTTTTAAGTTTTAGTACTTTAGCTTAAACCAAACAAAAATAAGAAATATTGCCTTGGCAACTATATGTTTAATTTTTTATGTTTTATTTAGTTTCAGTTAATATTGATTTCGGTTACACTTTAATTGAAGGTGTCATTGTTACAGTGTAATTATACAGTTAATTACTGAGTAATATGAATTAACTACATGTACTTACTATACGGTTAGGGTTAGGATTAGGGTTTGTCTTAGGGTTACATGCATATAACTATGCATAATTAATTGTTATTGTAATCGTAAGTACATGTAACCTGTGTAACAAGGACACATTAAAATAATGTGTTACCTTGATTTCAAGTAATAATTTTTTTGAGTGTTTAGTTGTACTTAACTATAATAAACCTGATCCATTCCAAGTCACATTTTTCAGTGTGCACACAGAAAATCCCAACACGGTTGTAGGGTCATTCAATAACAACATTCAATAAACAACGCAGTACGGGAACGCCGTGAGGGGGCAGGGTTGAAAGGAAGGAGGGAGAGGGGGGAAAGAGAGAGATTGGAAGAAGGGGATGGAGGAGAACAGGGGGAGATGGAGGAGAGATTGGGTAAGAGAGACAGATGGAAGGGGGTGATTGGTCATCACAGAGCCTTAGGACAGCTGTTCTTTGATATATTAGTGGACACAATGACCTAAACCTGGCCTGCGGACACAGAAAATAGGAACCCTGTTTTTCCTAAAGGGGGGCATTTGGCCATTTGTGGACAAGAATTAGCTGGTCAGGGGGATGGGGATGTTGTTTCTAAAATTATGAGCATCTAATCATTCATTCAAACCACCAAGGCTGTGTGTTTCTCTCATTTTTAGCTCAATGTCATCTGAAATGTGCACAAGTAATGATACATATAGATTACAGATATTGTGCTTGACAACATGCACTTTCATTTCCCCCCTAATGTGCCTTTATAATTGTTTTGATTTCAGACTTAAAGGAAAATATGTATACAATCTGAAATGTTCAAATTTTCAAAATGTGTAATCATTTTCTCATGAGTAATAGCCTACATTATGTAATGCATTTGTCACAATTGCTGATTTTTCATTATTCTTATGCTGTTAGACTCAATATTTACTGTAGTCATCATCAACATGAACCCACAGAGTGCAACACTTACGGTGTCCCAAAAGGCCAAGCAATAACAACTTCAAAGCTCAGAGATTATGGACTGCAGCTCAAATGGAGAACTGGTGACAGAGAGAGAGAGAGAGAGAGAAATCAGATCCTTCACTGCCATTCTAGCAGATAGGCTTCTTCCTCTAGGGACCCCATGGGGCCTGGCTGAAAAGAGCCATGGTGTCTGGCAGTGCGCTGAGGAGCAGGTGTGAAAACTCATAAGGCCCACCGCCTCTTCTGCTATTACATCTTTTTAGGCCCATGAAAAGGGAGCAGATGAGCAGAACGAAAGAGCAACAGAAAGAGACAGAGAGATCATATTAACCACACTTCTGTAACTAATGCATCACTTTATAAAAATTGTCAAAGTTATGGCCTATTATGCATGCCTTGTAAATTATGAGGAGCTGTTGTCAGGATTTTTGAGGAAGGATCTCACACTTGTTTCTTTATTATTTTCCATCCAAAGATATTTGAAAACTGGATATTCAAAGCCTTTTTTGTTTTTTTAATTACGATTTTTTGTTCAATATATTGAAATATTAAGTATTGTATATCTCAATGCCATTTATTTCTTTAGAATTTTAATTATTATTAAAAAGTATACAAATAAACCCGGTATTTGATTTTCAATAACTACTGTAAAGGCTCTGCATGACTTTAAAGTGTCCGATATAGGCTTCATCATTGACATTTTGCAGTCCCTCTGCCTAAAGCATTGATTTAGAGACATCTGTTTATGGAATACAAATCAGCTGATGATTAGAACACAGGGTGTCATCTTATCTGCAGTGAGGTGATTAATTCATGTAAACGCAATCCTCCCTCTGCACTCTTTTCAACCAGATCTACTCTCATCTTTCTCCCTCTCTCTCTCCCTCCTTCATCTTTATTCTCTCTTGAAAGAGCCCTTCTTTTGTGGCATCTGCGTCCTTCAAAGGAGTTCCACACATACCAGCACTGTGGGCTGAAGTTTCGGGACATAATTCCTAACAGGATGCTCACTGTTGAACCGGACAACTACCTCTTTTAGGTTGTTTTGATGTTTTACTGACAGAGATGGATCGGAATTAATCAAATTCTCAGGACTGAGAATTTGTGTATGTGTGTGTGTTGTTATTTCCCATCGCTTGCCTTTAAAGTTGTCTCCTATTTCAACAGTTTTTGGGCAGATAAATGCAAGTACACTCTTGTCTGTGTGTCGTTTAGTTGAAGACGCAAACGTTGTTTGTAGATTTATATTTGAATATGCAATGAGGGGGGTGTCTTTTTGTAGATAAACCTACTTAAATCTATGTGTGGGGTTTAGGGAGTGGGTGCCCACAATAATGCCTGATAGGATTGATTCAGGCTGCTCCTGTTTACAACTGGCCCCTGTGCAATCTGCCTGGTTTAATGGCCCCGTGTCCCAGAAGGCTTGTTGCATCCATGTAGGTTTTGTTCCTCAGGGCAGGAAAACAAAAGTGACGCTGCCTGAAAGTGCACACGGACCCCTGGGGAGCTGTGAAAAGCTGAGCATCCTATGGCAGCCGGGCCTGTTCGGCTCTCACATTGCAGAACCTTCTGCCTCTCGCAACCTGCTTGTAGTAACATAGTGGTCGAGTCAAAATCATAACTAATATTTTGGTTATCCTGACTTCCTAGCAGCACTTTATTGTAATCTACTGATATTAACTGATTAGTTATTTTATTCAGTTCACATTTATGAAATCAAGATGGCGCACACAAACAAACACACACACACACATTTACAAAAGAACCCTCAATAAATCCCAGGATGGCACAAAGGCTGTCAGTGCACTGCTGCTGAATAGATTAATAAGATTTCCATAATTAGGCAGGCCTCTGACAATAGGATCCCTCAGCTTTTGTCTCAGGACCAACAGGATTGTCAGGCCAGGAGGACGTCTGCTGGATGGGCTGTGCTACAATGGACACACAGGCAGTAAGACGGTCGTGGAAACATCTGTCTCCCGGCCAGCCTCGGACCTGCACAGAGCCACCACAGCAAACCACTAGTCGCGGTTCACACAAAGCAATGGCCAGGAAGCTCCCATACGGAGAAAAAAGTTTTGTTTAAATGGCCCTTGAGAATGAAACCTGGTTGCGTCCATGTTGAGACAAAGCTGCACTTTCTCTGGCATGTATCCAGCATAACATTTCAACTAATAACATATTTTGCCGTTTTGTTTATCTGTCTTAATTACCTTTTCAATGAAATCTCTCTTTTCTCCAATTATTTATTTTTGTTTAAAGGCGCACTTCATAATTTTTCTCTCATTATTTAAGTTTAAACGGAATGAGTTAGTTATGGCTTATAGCTAGAAAGTTTTGATAAAGAAAATTATTGAATTATACTGCTATATTGACCAACATAAAAAAAAAAACTTGCAGTGCATTGCACCTTTCAATTTGTTAATTGCTACTTTCTTTGTATAAAATCTAAAAAAACGAAACTAAAATAAAATGTTTTGTGCTACTTTAAATTTTTTTTATTAATATTATTGATATTAGTTATTATAATCAGTAGTATAATCAGTATATTACTTTATTTTACAGTGCATAATTTCTCATATTTATGCTGCAAATGTTTTGGCAAGACAAATAATATTACATAACCATAAAATGTAAACTGAGAGAATTTAAGAGATATTTTTAATAGAATATTTTTTGTTCTTGTGTGACTGCAGCTATATTTCTCAAAACGTATCATCTCACTCTTTATTGGCGTACTTTATAAATGATTCCTTGGCTTGATTCTGTCATTTATTCACAGAAATAAATGGCCTTCAGTGGTCATTTGCACTTCTACTGGTGTAATTGGGCCATCTATTCTCAAATGCCCAGAATGAGTTAAGCTCAGCAGCTGTTGTGATTTAAATAGAAACACAGATTAAATCACATCTAGATTATTAGAATCCCTGCTGAGGCATAGCTCTAATTGCATACCAGCTCATCTGTGGTTTATTGCATGCTAATGGATAGTATTTTTAGTTGGGTAGTGAGATATTAAGGTTAACTCTTCTTCTTGAAGCAGCCTGCCCCAAATGGCACTTCCATGTCCGGTTTGGCAGCGCTTTCCCATGTCTTGGTGCATGCACAGTCATGTAAATTGATGGAGTGGACAGCAGTTTGGCCGCCTGAATGACTTCCCTAATGTCAAACCCCATCCTTTCAGATAGACTCATGCGCGTGCATGCACACGCACGCACAGTGGCCGGAGCGCCTGCTGTCCTTTCCCCCTCCTCATTCTCTACCCGTTGCAGGTTTTATGAGCTCCCCTGGGCTGCCATCCATCTCTGTCACACACTGGCCCCATTATTGTGCTCCATATAGCACCTCACAAACCAGTCTGCAGATGGGCTTGTCCTGCTGGACTTATACTGTTTCTACTGACTTTACAATGACCAGATGCTTTACCTGTGTTCATCTTGTTTACAAATTCTGATGATTTTTTTTTTATCTTGTAGTTATATTAGAAATCAGCAATAGCAGTAAGGTGCTAGTTGGGGAACTTAAGGCTCTAGATATGAATATGAAGGACATGGTAATCCAATGGCCATCTGGTCTGTTGGTGTGATCTTTTGGAATAAATAGCAGGCGTAATTTGAAGACACACATGGGAAGGTTTGCCAACGGGAGGGGCGAGAGTTCGAGAAACAGAAAGAGCACACAAAGAGGGAGGGACGAGTTTTGGGAGAAAAAGAGTGAGGTGGAACATAGCACACAGGACTGAAACTTGATTTAAATGGCAATAAAGCAGCAGCTTGCACACTCTGACAGAAGAGTGAATAACTAATCATCACTTTCTCCTCAGATTGCAGCCTATGATGAAGATTTGCAGTTTATTCCTTTTACCTCCTCATTTCCCCCTGTAGCCATCACCCCAGGCTGATTCCTGACAGTTCAATAATGCTAAGCTATGTGTGGAATTTAGCTAATGCCTCTGGAAGGAGCAGTTGTAGACCCTCATGAAATGGATGGTTTTTAAACTATTCTCTGCTCCCTGAAATTCTCAAGACCAAGAAAAAAAATTTACTTCCTATTGAAGGATTTAAATCTTTTAACTATTATAACAGACATTAATTATTCATATTGCTAAATAATTATATTTCTCATGCTGTTAAGATGAATTTTGATTCATTGTGATGGTTCATTTTAGTAAATTTTCTTATGAAGTGCCTTTGAACTAGGATGCTGTCAAGTGTATTGCACTTTTAGAAGCTCAGAAAAGCTCATTTGTTTTATGAGGGGGAAGGGACAGGGTGTGGAAAAGAACACTTTTTTTATTTTTTATTCAGATTTATTTTTCCTCATGTGCATTATGATCCCCTTCATATTAGGCCAGCATAATTAATCACAGGATAGCTAGAGGAAAGGGCATTCCAATCTCCCAGTGCTTATGGGAAGTGGCCAATGAATAGCACAACTATTTTGTCCACCAGTCCCAACCCCCCCTTTTCCCCCAAATCGTCCCCTCCCTCTCCCCCTCTGTTCCTTCTTTCCTCTCTTTCCCTCCCTCTGTCAAGCTGGCCACAGAGGCCTTTTGGAGAATTGCTTTGTGGGTGGACTGTGGTGGTGGGAGGGGATGTATTGAGGGAAACATGCACAGGCTGATAACAGTTTCTCCTCTGGGAGAACTGCAGATGGCAACACAAGGCTGCTACATGGCTGAGGGCTTGAAAGGAGCAAATTCACAGCCCTTTTCTTTTACTCCCTCTGCATGCATGCACAATACCAAAAGAGTCCTGTCACCAAGCAAAAAAGCTCTGCAATCAGCCATAATGTGTCTTTAGTCATTTTGACTAGTCTTATAATTCTTTGATAGGAAAAAAAATCACTGGATCTAAGACTGGTTTGTGAATGGTATGAATATATGCTGTTGACATATATATAAAGTTCTTGCATAATCTGACAAATTGCTGTCTCCGGCAGGACTATTGAAGATGCACTGGAACCCGGAGCATACACAGCCCCTGAGCCAGTGGCCTGAGCAGCATTTGGACGTGTCCTCCACCACCTCATCCCCTGCCCACAAGTCTGAGCTCTACCCCAGCCGTAGCTCCTACAGCTACGCCTGGGCAAATGATGACATCTCAGCCCTTACTGCCTCCAACCTGCTGAAGCGCTATGCTGAGAAATACTCTGGCATGCTAGACTCACCATACGAACGCCCTGCTGTGGGCACATACCCTGAGCCTGGAGCCTTTGGGGCCCTTAACGGAGGCCAGAAAAGCGAACTGGAACCTTGGCCTCTAACGCACAGCACTGATGGGGGGTATCCCTTGGTGCCTCCTCCTTCTCATGATGGTCTGTCGGGACCAAAGGTGGTTCCCACATCAGCAGGTCCACCAGGCTCGGGCAATGTGTCAGCAGTTAACAGCAACCTTTCGGACTCGGGATACAGCGGGAGCAGCTCCTGCAGTGGGCCCCATTCCAGTGACTACCCGCCCAGTTACAATGGCACCTACCTCTCATCAGGGTACTGCCCCCAACCCAGTTCAGCACTTCCAACAGCGTCGTTACATGCCCTTCAGCCTAGCCCCACACTTCTCCCCAGTTACACACATTCTACCCCCATTTACAACTACCCCCCTAGCACCTACCCTCACCAGACTAGCCTTGCTCCTAGCTACACCCATCCAACAGGCCCTTACATCCCCTCGGGCATAGCCGCCCCCTCTCCACTTCCATCGAGACCCACAGTGGTTGGTGGCAGCTATGGCTATCAGAATAGCAGTCTAGGGGGCTCAGAGCCTGGTGGCTCTCTGAAGAGAAAAGCATTTGAGATGACCCTGGATGAGGAAGATGGAGACAGTTCACGCTATAGGAAATATAGCTATGACCCCATAAAAGCTGGGGGAGATTCTCCATATGGGGTCACTGATAAAGCTGAGTGCCGTGGAAATGGCTTTGGAACAGGCAACACAGATCCTCAATCCTTTAAGCCTAGTAAACCTTCATCTCAGTCAAGCCTGGAAGGAGACGAAGTGGGGAAGTACAGTGGGCTAAAGCCCTTGGTTTCACCAACGTATGGAGCTGCAGGGGACTACAGTCCATCGGCAGCCATAACTGGGGAGAACGGAAGTTCGGAGCAAGGCTTCTCCCAACATCGATCTCAGAAGCGCTCCGATCCCATGAAAAGCATGGAGCCCCAAATGCTGGAGCTAGTAAGCCAGGAACTGCAAGATTGCAGTCCGGCTTTGCTTTGGAGTGAACTGGCTGGGAACTGTCATATCAAAGCAGCGCTGGAGGAGGACATGCTGTGGCCTGTCCTGCGACCCAACCCTGCCATCCACCCACCCAGAACCGTCCTGCTGTTTGGTCCTCAAGGAGGGGGCAAAACCACACTGGTACGATCCATGGCATCTCAACTGGGTGCTACCTTCTATAGGCTGAGTTGTGCAACTTTGGCCTCTAAATTGAAAGGAGAAGCAGAGCAACTTCTTGCCACTCTGTTCTCGGTGGCAACAGCCCGACAACCTGCAGTGGTGCTGCTCAGCGAGCTGGAGGCCGTTGAGGAGGAAGGTCTCGGACAGCAACTGCAGGCCCAGCTAGAGAAGATTCAACATGGTCAGAGCAACCTAGTTCTGGTTGTGTGCACCACGAGACGGCCTGATTTGATCAAAGATCCCCTTATGCGCTGCTTCTCCAAGCGTTACCACATAGGCCTGCCAGATGGAAACACACGCAGACATGTGCTTCTGCAGGCACTGGCGCCCCAAGGCTGCAGTCTGGGCGAAAGGGAGATGTCAGCAGTACTGCAGCGTTCAGAAGGCTTCTCCATCTGGGAGCTGCTGCAGCTCTGCCAGCAGGCTCTGGCATCAGCTTCTGCCTCTGCACCCATGCCCTTGCATGGCCTCCCTTCATCCCTTTCTTCCCCTACCTTCCAAGACTTTGAAAATGCTTTCTGCAAGGTTCGCCCTCACAGCACCCCCAAAGAACTGGACACTTGTATGGAGTGGAGCAAGGTTTATAGCCACTGAAAAACTAGTCAGCCACTGGTTGGGGACTGCTAAATGTTTTTCTTTTTTTTCTTTAACTATTTGTTGCAGCCAAAAGAGTGGGACTTGAAATTACAGTTTATGGTGGGGAAATTTTTTTGATTGAATGCATTTAATCTAGGGAACATGCCTGTGTGTTGTTTTTCTATAAATATACATATACTTTATTTTTTCCCAAAGAAATGAAATATTAGGCCTTTCTTGAAGGGGCATTTATTAGTTGCCTGGCATATCTGATAGAAAGTCTGAATTATATTTTGGAATTTCACTGGAATTCCAATTAGCCTTGATCCTGGACTAAACCTGCAGGTTATAGATAACTTGACTTTTCCCGAAAAATACCCCTATTAATTACAACTCTCAGGATCCTATTTATTGCCAGTCTACTCCAGGGGTGTTGTTTTATTTGTTGATTTACTTTAAAGATCATTTGGTGTTAAAGGGTTTAGGATAAATCAAAACTACTTTGTTTGCACCAAAAATGCTCACCAACATTATAATGTCCAAGTCACAGCATTCACCAAAATGTATTTACTGTAATGCAACCTCTTAGGGAAGAAAGCAACAGTATTTTACAAAGTTGATTGTTAGGCCGCGGTCAAATCTTGTGCACTTTGTCAAAATGGTCATTTTACCAAAAGAGTATGCATTGCTACCCAAAAAGTATTAAAATGCTAATCCATAGAAACTCAGATAATAGAAAGACATACTTTTACTGTTGGTACACTTCATTCAGAACACTTTGTTGAAGATAATGCATATTTTCCCAAATACAACAATATGTAAACAACCCATCACATTCCTCACAATCTTGTGAGAGCCTTTGCTCAGGACCCTCAAACACAAAAACAAACAAGGGTCCATGAATGACTATTTTCTCTCTTCTGCTTTACTCAGTTTATTTTATTAGTATATGTAGTCTTGTTTGAAATACTCAGGAAGAATTTCTTTACCTCAGAAATGATAAATAAATAATGTATGTAATCTTAGGTTCTTAGTAGTAAGCATTGAGGTTGGAGGTGAGCAACAGACCTAACACAGACCTGTATACACACTGCATCTGTGCTGTTACCTCTTAGGTGAAACTTGAAAATGCTACAAAGACAAACAATGAATGTAATTCAGGTATTTCAGAGAATATCTGATGCCATAAATCCATGTTTTTAACTCTCTATGAAAACATTTTCCCTTATCCTTACCCTTTATTTTTGATGTAGATTTTGGTGGAGTGATGATTGTCTTCATGAAGTGTTATTGTAGATGGCAAACAAGACGTTTGATTTTGTTGGACAAACTGTTTTCAGAAACCAAGGTACAAAGCATATATCAGTGCCCTTTTAAAACAACCAATGTAAGAACTTGAGGAGCAAAAAAGAAACAACCCAAAGATCAGAATGAGAATGTTTATATATATATATATATATATATATATATATATATATATATATATATATGCATATATATATATATGTGCATATATAATTGGCAGCTAATCATGTCTAATCATAAATTGTGTTATACCATCATGTGTAATGTATAAAAATTGTTAACGCTCATCATGTAGACAATCCAGATGGAGCAGACTCTACCAATGTTTAAAATGTTCATCTGGAGTGATTAGATGTCTTCAAATCACCACTGCTGAAGAAACTGAGATTATTACGTTTATTTATAATGTCTGTAGATTGGCTTTTGTGGATTGTTGAATTTTGATCAACTGTGATGTAACAGCCGCTGATCACTCCTTTACCCCCAGCACACCCCATGCTCTTAGCACAATGGTTTGTCCCCTTGGTTGCTGGCCCTGTACAGCCATGTGGTGAGCTGATTTCCCATCCCCCGTTCCTTTATCTTACACATTGCCTTTTGGAGAAGCCATATTCTGACTGATGTCTAGTAACCCTATAGCACTGTTCGGCTCTTCAAGTACAGCTGGTGGCTTCACTCATGCCACACAGGTCAATCAGAATGACCCCAGGAGCACATATTGATCAGTCCTGAAGAGGCAAAAACCTACAGAACCTGACAGACTCAGGGACATCCAACATGCACAAATACATCATCTTGTGTAGAAAAATTCAGCACCAATTTCCCTTCATTCAAACTGAGATACGCCATTTTTATTAAGATATCAGAGGCAAAAACAGATATTTAGCTGATTTCAAAACAGGAACACAAAGATACTGAGCAGTTTAACAGTTTGTCCAACAACATTGTCATAATTAGTTGTTTTGAATCTATTAGTACAGTAACTTTGTTCTTGGATCTTGTTCTTGTACATTATCTGTAACCATTTCTACCTCATTTTTGCAGCATATTGTACATGAAAATATTTATTTCATGTCATTTTTTGATGTCTGTTATAAAAATGATAATGTTCTTGAACTGTAATGGTCTACCTCAGAAAAGACTGTATTTTAAGAAAAAAAAAAGTATAACACAATATTAAAGAGAATATGTTGAAAAACTTTAATGGCTCATCTTCCCGTACATGTCAAGTGGTAGAATGCCTTCACTTTACATGCACATGATTTCAAAATATCAGTGAGATTATCAAGTGATGTATTAAAACTAAGTTTTGTGGAATATTGAAGGTCATGTGGCTATTCTACAATCTCAGAAAAATGCTGTCACTGAGACACTACCTTTTCAAACGGACACTTTTGTACCTTTTAGATACCAATACAGACCCTTTAGTTACAAAAGGGAACCTTTTGAAAAGGTACTACCCAAGTGACAGCTTTTGTACCTTTTTTTCTGAGTGCGCACATATAAAAAATAAGTTAATATTATAGCTTCCACATAAAACAGTTAGAGCTGGATAGTTCAACAAATGAAAAGGATATTTTTTCATAGTTTAGTACTTTGTTGCTTAATTTCAATCAACGTTTAACATTTAAACACTGCTCAGTGATCAGGAGTGGCTTCAGGGTGGAGTGTCAAATAAAGGTGCTCTGTGGTCAAGGGTTCAATATAGTACAAAAAGAAAAGCTAGATAATTTATCTTATGGCTGCATGAAATAATGTCCATACAGATATGATGGGAATTGACTTAATTACTTACGTTTGATTGCAACCGTTGTCTTAAACTATAGGACATGCATCAAAATATTGACCCTCAACATAACCCTCATTTAGTCCAATGTATTTTTATAGTATGGAGATTAATATCATATTTAATGTAAAGTACTGATGGATGCTGATGATTAAGTCTCTGATTAAGATGAATAATGCAGGGTTATACACAGTCCTTGCCCTCCAGTCCCTATCTAAAGGATAATTAATCTCCAGCTACCAGTAGAATAAAATAACATCCTTCAATTCATACATTCAATAACACACTCACCTTGTGGTGGCACTAAGGGTTAATAATATGAACTTGACGGTCAATAATTACCTTTCCACTGAAACTAAATCTTCTGTATCTTCTGTGAATAAGGCTGTGGACTTATTATGATGTAATTTTTTGAACAGCTCATTGAATATCTAAATACACTGCTTTTTATTTACTTTCACTTTTAAATTAAATAATGTTTTTAGTGTTAAAAAATTGTAGATCTCAGTAGATAGACTGATATCAGTTTCATGAGTTATAATTACACAACAGTTTGTTTACATAATGTTAATTAGCACCAAAATTTCATTCACTAAGAATTGGATAATTGGATAAGGATTGGAGTGTTATTTTTTTCCAGCTCTACCTCTATTTGGTTATCCAGTGACATGCTTGTATTTCACATATTAATGGGCAATTCTGGATGTTCCTAATTATATTTTTACTTAGTTTAAACAAAAAAAAAAAAAAAGTGTATGTTTTGTGTCCTGTTGAGGATTTACTTGAAATTTTATTTGAGCAAGCAAAAATTCCTCATCAATCCCCATATCTCTTCCACCATAACCCTCACCATAGCAACCATCCATGCTGGTGCACTCTGAGTGATGTGACCTGATCAGCTTGAATTCGACCTCTCTGACTCCAGAGCTAGAGCAGAATCTAAATTACAGAGTGATAAAGTGTTCAGATTCAGCGTTAAGGAAAAGCTTAAAATGTCTACTGTTAAGTTTAGCATGTAAAAAACTGTTAAGATAGCAAATAAACACATTAATATGTGCTAATACACAAAGGTGCATGTGTAATATAAAAACAATAAAAATAATATAATACTTAATATGAATACCTCAGTGTGTAACGTAAAATCCCTCAGTTGCACCTACATAACTAGTCTGTCAATTTACACCTTTCATAAGACCTTCCCAACAATTTCTCAAATGATATTCATGATTATTGCTAAATTTATTCTGTATTTTAGTGGAACATATGTGGCTGTGAGCATCAAGAGTCTGAAAGATGAAAGCTGTAGATAGAATATAAAAGTTGTAAAAATAATTGCAAAGAATATTGCATTCCCTTAAGTATATTATAATCCATCAAAGTTTTATATAATGTTCTATTATTATATTTAGTTTAGTATTAATATACAGTATATATTATAAAAATATACACAATACACACACACATATTCAAGTTACAGTTCTATAATGAATATGGGCTTAAAGTGCATACTCTGAGCTTTAATTTGAGGGTATTCTCATCCAAATTGGAGGAAAGTTTAAGGAATTACAGCTCTTTAATAAACGCCCCCCTTTTTCAAGGGACCATAAGTAATTGGACAACTGACTCAAAAGCTGTTTCATGGACAGGCGTGGGCTATTCTTTCATTATTTATTACATCAATTAAGCAAGTAAAAGGTCTGGATTTTATTCTAAGTGTGCCATTTGCATTTTGAAGCTGTTGTTCTGAACCCACATCATGTAGTCAAAGGATCAATCCATACAAGTGAAACAGACAATTGTTAGGCTTCAAAAACAAAACAAATCCATCAGAGAGACAGCAGGAACATTAGGAGTGGCCAAATCAACTGTTTGGTACATTCTGAGAAAAAAAGAACACACTGGTGAGCTCAGCAACATAAAAAGCAATGGACACCCACGGAGGACAACAGTGGTGGATGATTGGAGGATCCTCTCCATGGTAAAGAAAAACCCTTTCACAACATCCAGCCAAGAGAAGAACACTCTCCAGGAGGCAGGCGTGTCACTGTCAAAGTCTACAATCAAGAGAAGACTTCACGAGAGCAAGTACAGAGGGTTCACCATAAGGTGCAAACAAGGCCAGATTAGACTTTGCCTAAAAACATCTAAAAAAGCCAGAATACTTCTGGAAAGCATTTTTTGACAGCTGAAATTTTTTGTCATCAACTTGTACCAGAATGACGGGAAGCAAAAGGGTATGGAGAAGGCTTGGAACAAAGCATACAACATCATCTGTGAAACATGGTGGAGCAGTGTGATGGCATGGGCATGCATGGCTTCCAGTGGCACTGGGTTACTGGTGTTTATTGATGACGTGACAGAAGACAGAAGCAGCCGGAAGAATTCTGAAGTGTACAGGGATATACTGTCTGCCCAGGGCGGCACTTCATAGTACAAATGGACGATGACCCAATGCATACAGCAAAAGCAAAATATTACATCTAAGAGTGGTCTTGGCATATGAAAAAGAATGAGTGTTTTTAAAGGTCAAATAATTTTGCTTGTGGTCCTAAAAAATGACAGGATTTTTTTTCTGAAAAATGCAAATGCAGAAGCATTTTGAATTGGTCATGTCTTCTGCAGTCAGTCTCTGTGATTTGAGCTTTGATATATTCATATATTTGAGCCTTTTAAGAGCATATTATGCTTTAAGGTCCCCACAAAAAGCATTACATGCATTACATCCAATTCAAATCTATTTTGTTCTACTTTTAAATGGAATTTGTCCTCCATTTTTTCACATAAAGGCAGAAATGTTTGTGACGCAAACCAGAGAGTTCACATGCAGTGCAGCAAGTTTTCCCATAGCTCAGTCTCTGCCTACACCTCTGTTCATAACTGCTCGTGTCTTACTCTCCTTTGTCCTGTCTAGCCTTGATACTGACAAGGTTGACATCAGAGGAGATCCCAGACACAGGGTGAGTTAAGGCTGCCAGCTGGTAGCAATCAAGTCTATTTAGGAGTCAGGGACACATGGACCCCCAGGGCCAAAACCGTAACTAGCCCAACCCTTAGCTCTAACTCCCCCAAAACCCTCTAGTTACCCAGTTCAGCTGTATTGATTCCAGATGTGCTGCCATCGGTGCTACTCGGCACTAGGCCTTTACCTAAGAGGACACCAAAATAATGACAAGCTGTGACCGAGGGAAGAAAAATGCAGAATAAACAAACAAGAGGTGAGTCCACCAACAATTTGCTGATTTTTGCCTTCCTTTTAAAATATGAATCAGTGTATTTATAATTTTGCTATATATATTTATATTTATATATATATATAAAAACAAGTATCACTACTAACTCAATATTTACTATGACTTTTCCACAATAAACTCATAATTTGCTGCTTATTACTAGTTAGTAAGGTAGTTGTTAAGTTTAGGTATGGGTTACGATTAAGGGATCTAAAATAGGGACGTGCAGAATAAGGCATTAATATGTGCTGTAAGTACTAATAAACAGCAAATAAACAGCAGATATGCTAGTAACATGCATGCTAATAAAGCAACTAGTTAACAGGGAGAATTGGCCACTAAAGTGTTACCCAAAAAAAAAATCAGATATTCTATCAGTTTTTATGCCATCAATTTTTAAGTTGAAATTGGCTCACAAAAATATAAACCATCATTCATGCATTCATGTTTTTGAACAATTTCTGATAATGTCTTATAAAGTTTTTTTGTAAACTTTCCATAGGCCTATGTTTATTTTCACAGTTGTTACTTTTCAAAACAGCTGCAAATGGGTTGTTGCGATAGAAATTAAACACTTTGCACAACTATTATGGGATTTTTATTGATAACATTTGCTACTTCAGAATTCCATTTCGGGTCTGTCAAACTCTATCAGCGGGAGACTGATCAAGTCAACTCTGACTTTGTTTAAATTAAGGCTGGACATGAAAACAACCCCTGAAGCTCATACAGCATTCTCAACAGCCCTCAGAAAGGCCAAATGTATCATGACCTGTCAGGAAATGGACTTTGATATGAGGAATGCCTGAAGCTTGAAACAAACTTCACTGCATGAACATGGACCACATGGGACGAGTTTGATTTCATCTAATCTTTAAAACTTGTAAATTTGGAATTATTTTACATTTACTATCTTTCATTTTTGACCGTTTAGTTTGATTGCATAACTTAAACTTAACGTGACCAACACAGCTCGCTTTTCACATAGTGACCCATTGCCCTCTAGTGGTAGCACAAAATAATGTTTTTTTTGGGGAGGAGTAAAAATCTTGTTTTATTAATGTTCTATACGCCTACACTATCCTATAGTCATTTCTGAGATATCAGCGAACAAAAGAAAATGTTATTTTGAGTGTGAGATTAGAAATAATTCTATATAGTCGTACTAATGACTATGCAATTTCCTGACTTCAATATTTCCTGATGTAAACGATGATCTGCTGCCAGATCCACTTCAAATCAAGCAAACTAGACTGATAAAATTAGCGACTTTCTTCACAAAACAATAATCGTGAGTACGCCAAACTGCTTATTTCTATTATTCTAGAGAAAGGAGCAGAAAACCTGTAAGCAACTTGTACATACAAAGTAGCTTATAAACCGCAGACAAGGCAACACCTCACGAGATTCCAATGTTCATGAATGATTCAGAATGCGGTATATTGTTACATACATTCATTGTTGAATTTGCCTGTTTTAAAGTCGTAAACATTCTTTCTTTTTTTTTATTCAATGAAAAAAATGGAACATATTGGATTCTTAATTCTTTGTAGTGAAACACTGCTGAACTGCCGGCTTTTTGTTTTAGTGCATTAAATATAAAATATCTCCTCCGTTTTTTTTTATGAAAACGCAAAAGAAATCTATCTTATTTGAGAAAACGGAAACCTCTTTCGAAACTTCTTACTGGAAATCAAGCGTTTCGAGCAGAAATGGCGTTGTTTCCCCGCCTACAAGTGACGTTTTGTCTTGATAAATAGAAAGTTATGTTCTCTTATGAACAAGCATGATGCACAAAATGTTGTCTTGCTAGCTCTCTAGATTTTGATACGCAACCAACGAGAATTTGTAGGCCTAGATATATTAATCTGCGTTGTGCTCATTGGCGGTGATCCCACAGTTGAATTTGTCCTTCTGTAGTTATCACTGCTTCACTGATTTTCAGCACAATTTCCGTAGCGCTGCCTTGTTCATTAAATATATTAAGTACAACAATTTAATATCTGACCATTTTAATACGTTTTCCTTGTAATTATGATTTTTTTATTATTATTTTCAGTTGAGTTAGAATTCATAGTGTGAATAGTAGGCCTATATTTGTCATTTATAATACCTATATTTACAATATATTCGTTGTTGGTCAATTATTTATTCCTAGGTGAATAGGCTAAGCAATATGAATTTAATAAAAAATATTCAGGCTCACAAAAGTAAGACGAAAAATGCTAAAGCAGGAAGACAATTAAAAAAAACGAAGATACTTACAAAAGTGTAAAGATACTCCCTTTATTCATGAAGATAACATTCTGAACATACTAAAATAAATAAGCATATTCTGGCACACATAAAACTGGATTTAAAAACGATGACATAGCTAATGTTCTGTGTATATACAAATAATATATATAGCCTATATTTGTAATAATGTCCAGCCGGATAAAGCTTCTTATTCACCTGGTAGAAGAGCTGCATCAGGGTGGCCAGTAGGCAGCAGCTCCAGTGTCAGAGTGAAAGTAGGTGGATAGAAAGAAAAAAAACAACAAACGCACACGGAAGGCGCTGGCTTATATCTCTTTACGCGTGAGCTGGGGTCGAAATCAGGTAAATTATATTCTAACTGCTTTGTATTTTTGCTATATAAACTTCGGACGGTGAGTTTATCGCGACCTGAATTTGTTTATCGCTTAATGTTGTTGTAAGGAGGAAACATGAGTTTTGTAAAAGCCTACTTTCCTCTACTGTAACTGTTGCACGAAAATTCGCAGTCGTGCGAAGCGAACGAGCAAAAACAGGCTAAAAAGCCATCAAAGAGCTCTCTTACGAATAAAAATCTCACTTTATAATCATTTAATCTCAGTATGATTGTGAAGTCGGTTTAGCTAGGCCATTATATATACTAGCCTACTTAAACGACACCAAAATGGCATGACCATATTTTTGCCTGGATACTCCATGACAAAATACGCGAGGGACATTGCCTTCATGTGAATTCACATATTCAACAAGTTTCCTGTATTTGACTCTACTGGAAATAGCAATAAAGGAAGGCCTACTTATATGGCTAAAACGTAGCGGACTTCCATATGATTGTGCTAAATGTCACGTAATATATATGTTTTAGTTTGATAGTGGAAAATACTTAAGTGTTTAGCACAAGCGCCTACACGAATTCACGCCCTACTTTCTGTTCCCCATTGGCTGTTTGGGGCATTGGTGTGTTACGCTTTTTTGTGTGTGTGCACTAGAGAGTGGTCTGTTCTTTGTAAACCCTCCTCACTGTTGTTGTAACGTTGCTTGTGTCAGCTTCAGACTTTAGGATGTAACACCCTCATGCTGTTATTTGTCATAAATATTGTATGAATACTAATGGTTGGCTTTGCTGTGGCCTTTTGAAATGCACTAAAAGGCTTAGTGAAGTGTTTATTTCTGTGCAAAGTGGATTAGTTGAAGTAAATCAATCTATCTATCTATATGTCAATCATTTGTTTCATGCTATTTGTCAATGGGTAGTTTTTGACATGGATGTGGTTCAATTGATTAATTGCAATGATTCAGTCAATAATAAAGGTTAATGTAAAGTTGAATTAGGAAACAGTGATTGTATGCACACTTCTGTGCAAAAAAATAAAAATAAAATAAATAGTATTCCCTATTGTATTCTAAAGAAATAATGAATGCTTTCTCAGTTTTTAGGTTGTTTGCTTACATCCTTTGTGTTATTATTAGTCACAGCATTTCAAGTAGTATCAACAGTAAGTAGATGAGTGTAAAACTCTATGAGTTTGTTCATTTCTGTTTATTTGTTCATTTCTGCAGTATGACATGATCATTATGAATGCAGTCATCCATTCAATGAAAAAAGATCAAATAAAGTGGATGAGTGGTAAAGTGGTCCAAGAGTCAGGTGCCAACTGCTGTCTAAGTTTCAGTGTGAGGCAGGTTTGATGTTGAGAGATTGCTTTCTGTTTTCCATCACAGAGAATTAACTTTATAGGAAAGAAAATACACAAATCAAACATCAGAGATTTCAATGTCAACAGATTTCTCCTAACCCAAATGATCAGAGCTATCTCTTCCATATTTATTTTAGATGCTTACTGTACAGTTGTCCCATTTGTATTTTAATTTCTTAAATTTCTGTTTTTATTTCTTTCAGTATATTTTAGGACATCTAAGACCATGATGATACCTTAACAAGACAGGACTATGAAAGAGCAGTCTTTGCAATAATTAAGGCCAATTCACACTAGATTACAATCCATAACACTGTAGACATTCCAAGACCTGACAAACACTAATTCAGCATGTTTAATTGGTGAAAACAAGCTCTGACAAATGCCAACAGAGACTGACAGGCGTGACACACTGATCAGACAAAATGGTGTGAATGGACCTTTAAACAAAATGTTTGAAATAAAATGTCTTCTCTGCAAATACATAAAGCATTACATAGAGCATTGATCTATAAAGTCCACCTGCAGTCACTAATTTTATCCCTTAAAACGTATCTTTAATAATAAAAATGACTTATTTTAAAAGTTTGGCTTAACTATGTTATCAAACAGCTAATAATTTATTGATAATGTTATACAAACCATGTTCCTGTTTTCCATCTGAGACAGCTAATGATATGAAATGCCCCATCTTGCAAGTTGATGGGATTGGGTACATGTTTGAGGGCTGTTTCAAAACACATTTTTGAGACTGTAGAGATTTTTGAGACAATGCACTTTTAAGGAGAAAATGCCCAGCAGTGGTCGATGAATTTGCACATGGTTTGTCTTTAAGCATATTAAAAATACAAGACAAACATTTAAACTTGATTTTCAACAGAGGGGGTCTTTAAATAAGATCCAGAGAATATGACCTTGTTTTGCAGCCCTTTAGCGCATAAGGATCAGCGCAGTGCTGGAAAAATTTTTTATTTAATGCAATAAAATGCAAAGAGATAATAAACATGAGCAAAATATTTTGGTAACACTTTAATTAAAGCCTTTATGTATAATGCATTATAAGGTATTCATTATGTGTGTTGTAATGCATTATATCCATTCATAAATAATTATAACCAAATTTATTTTACCATAAGTTAGCATAATCCATGCATTAAAACTTATAAAACTTATATAATGCTTTTTTGGTAAGGCTTTAGGTAAAGTGTTACCAATAAGTCTTTTTTATGTTAGAGAGAGAGCATATCATATTTATAAATGCCAAAAACTAAGAGGTAAAGAGTGAACACATCTGCATTAGTAGTACCATCAATGTTCATATATATATATATATATATGAACATTAATGGAACTACTAATGCAGATATATATATATATATATATATATATATATATATATATATATATATATATATATATATACACACACACACACACATAGATGTATTTTACACACATAGAAACAAACAAAATTAAAATATATTATATATTATATACCCAAGTATGCCATACCAATAAAGCAATATGAATTTAATTTAATTGAACTGAATTGAATTGAGATAAACAGTTCAAGTTCTTCAGATAATGACGAGTTGTTAGAAAATATACCTCTGACCTTTTGTCAATGACCTGCTGTGTTGAAGCGATAAAAAAAGCAATGCTATAGGACTCATTTATATCGCTATATAACTATTTAGAGGCCATAAAACCCTTCCATGAATATGCCATCCTATTTAATCAAGATCCTCTTATATTTTATTTGGGTTGTTCTACACCGTAGAAAGTGAAAACCTGATTTCTACATGATTTAATCCATAACATTTTGTTTGTATAAATCGATGCATTTAGGTTGATTTAGTGATGTTAAATAATATTTTACACTTGAAGTAAACCAGTTAATTTAGATGTTACTATTTTTTTTATCAGTGTGCCTGCTACAGAAATAAGCACTGTTTTTTTTTTTTTTTACCAGACCTGTTTTTCCTGCACAGCTTCCAGTGTTCGTACAGTAGCAATCTAACACACCTGATCAACACAG
Source organism: Sinocyclocheilus grahami (assembly GCF_001515645.1). Lineage (NCBI taxonomy): Eukaryota > Metazoa > Chordata > Actinopteri > Cypriniformes > Cyprinidae > Sinocyclocheilus > Sinocyclocheilus grahami. The sequence goes on along the minus strand of NW_015505208.1, from coordinate 632,415 downwards.
TGGTCAAGTTTAACTGGCTGTTGTCACTTATCTGATACATGTCGTTAATGTATAAAGCATGGTCTTGAATTTCCATGATTCATCTGTTAGTCCTGTATGTTAGTGTAACATGACGTATTTCCCTTGAATGATTTATCTTCAGATATTATGTCGGCACATAGGTGTGGTCTTTTTCACCTACGCTGCTCCAATCCCTTTGTTAAAAATAAGTACCGGTATACCTTTACAAGTACATTAGTAGGCATGGTGCAGATTAGCCAGAAAAAAAATGAGGAAATATTATTTGGAACAGAGGGATTTACAAATGCAGGATGAGTCATGAGCTTTAGATTCACACTAATTAGTTATCTAGTAATCATTTTAAAAAGTTTTATTGGGAATTGTCTTATCTTTGATAATATAAAGTACTTTAAATACTCTATGATTACGCCCTATGATTTTACAGTGAATGTGTAGATTGAAACTAGTAATTAATATGTTGTAGTTTACTATAGAAACCTTTGCTCACTTGTACAATGTACTGGCTAAACTACATATTTTGAAGCTGGTTATTGAACCTTGACAGGTCTTGGAGAGTGAGTGTAGGTGGTTATTAAAAATCTTTATTAGAATGACATGGTTTTACACTCCAGTTTTCCTGGCTCAAGTGTAGTTCCTATGAAAAAACATCCTGTTTTTCTGCTAAATCGATATTTGATTACCGTATAAAATAGAAAAGTACAAATTGTCTATTTAGATGGTTACTACTGAAGTTATCTCCTTAGTTGTATGTTTTCTTATATAGTTTAAAGGAATTGTTTACAAAAGAAGATATTTTAAAAATCTTTTTGTACATATAATGGAAGTTCAAAGTTGTCTGGAAGTGTGCTTGTTGGCAACTCTACTAGACAGAACTGGAATCTGTCATCAACTAGAATCATAACAGTGGGATCTCATTTGTGTTGAAGGTATTTGTATGTAAAGTGCATTTGATTTTTTTATTTTTATTGCATTGCTTTTATTGTATTTATCATACATGAAATTAAATATGTTTGACGCCATCACATTTATTTTACACAGTTAACATAATTACCTAACTTGACGTTATAACTGGGTTTATGTTTCTTAACAGAAGGTTTTCAATTTAAGATCCTGAAAATTAACATTTTATGTTTCACTGTCTATTCAAACATACAGAAATATATGTGTACACCTTACATACAAATAAAAATAATTCAGTTCCATTACAAACCATTAAAGAAATGAAATGGTCAGCAGCATTATCATATTAAATATGTTCTACTTTGTTACAATGCAGCATAAAGCTAAATTATAAAATTACAAACTATGTAAGTAAACATGTTATATTAATGATGGTTGGGTTGCCAGGCTGTTGTTTTGTCAAGTGTGTTGTGGTATACAGTGTCTTCTGTCCCCTTATGTTGGTGAGAGATAAGGCAGGCATACTGTCTTTTCTCCCTTGTCCAAACAAAAGTCTGAACATTAATAACAAACCCTGCTCTCTCCCCAATGCATCTGCCTGTGGTCTTTGCACCAAATAAAAAAAGCCCCTATTAAGCCTGAAATACAATATGGTATAAAAGGTTGGGCTTTTCTTCACTTATTTTATCCAGCCGTCAGATGCTATTTATGAATCAGCTTCTATAAATGTCATTCATTTTGCATTGAAGAATTCAGTGTTTCAATTCAGTTTGTTCAGAATAAGGAACTTGTTATAAACTCAATGTTTAGTTGTTTTTATATAAAGATTGTGTATTGTGTTTTGTCCTAAATACATGCATGGATAGTTTTCTAGCCTGTATGATAGGTAAACCTAGCAACAGCAATATTCAATGTCCCACTTTAAAGGTGTTAAACCATGGATAAGTAGGGCATTAGTGCGGATTAGTGTGTCATCATCTGTGTGTCATTACAGAATTGTCTGATTAATAGCTCAATGTGGTATTTCAGAATTAAAGGGACATTTTACCCAAAAATAGAAATGTTATAATAGTTTTTTCACCCTCATGAGTGATGAAACATGAAACACAACATATTTTTCAGAAAGAAGCACCATTAAATATTGAATTCCTTCTGAAGATAGACAGGTGAAATTATTTGCTCACAACTTGAGAAAAAATGATTCTGATTTATGATGATAAGTGCTTAACCAAAACCATTTTTTTTATTCTTGAATCTTGACTGATATGGTCACTTTTTACTGATGTTGTATGGACAACAGCTATTGTTTAGCAAACAGTAACATTACATGGTTGAGTAATCTTTTTCAGTTAACAACTCTGAAGAATTCCAGTTCCAAAGAACTGAAAATGTAGTTTTTCCAGTGCAGTGGTAATGTTGTGATTTTTTTTTTTACAGTTGCAGTGCTTGCATACTATGGCGCTGTGGGCGCAAATGACCCCGCAGTTACAGTACCTGCCAACTCAGACACTGAATGAACTCTACCCGGACACATTCCCTCTGGACGTCAGGCACTATCTGGCCAGCTGGATAGAGGAACAGAGATGGTATGACATCACTGTTACAAATTAAATGGATGCTTTTTATGTTGTATTAAGATTAACACAGTATTGTTTATCCTAAGTTTGCACTGAACTGACACCTACAGTAGTACCGTGAATACAAAATCACAGGCAGTGTAGAAATGCTTTGTTCACAGCTAGCCAGGATTAATTTATTCCATAAAGAAAGTGTCTGAAAATTAGAGAAGTGAGTAGTATTAGGACTGAAGATAATGACTGAAAAGTAGTTTGACCAATAGCATGCAGGCATTGTACATAATCAACAAATCATGGTGTGTGAGAAGGTGGAATCTACAGAGAACGGTCAAGCAATGCAAGTATGGGTACATATAATGGGAAGACTGTAGAGAGCACCGCAATAGGAAAACAAAGCCAAAATCAGGACATTTTAGGCAATTTATAAATCCTATCCAGGACATGTCCGGGAAAAAGAGGATGTAGTAATCCCTATATGGTGGCATCCATAAGGTGACCCACTCTGATATTAAACATGTCAAAAGTTCATTTCTTATAATGGTTTTTCATTAAGATCAAATGACTGAGTGCACATTTAATATGTACTGGTGACTGAGTAAAACAAATGAAATAGAAACATGAGCGACTATTGTCTAAGGCATACAATTTAGGGTAGTTCACTGCTTAGGAATTTCCTGTGACAGGGAACTGAATCATTCTTATAATGAGAATTGGGATGACGGTTGGAGAACAGCACAGGACAAGCTAGATTTGAAAGGCTTTGTTCCATGTCAGTTTGCGACATTTACTAAGGATGATTCTATGCAGCAGGGCTTTAAAAATGTCATGCCTGTGTAATGTTTTATTTAGGGAGAACTTTGATGTGGACAACATGGAGCAGAAGCCTCAGGCCCGAAGGCTGTTGGATCAGATGGTGCATTTGCTGCAGGAGGTGGCCCAACACAACCCTAACGTGGTGGAGAGGGTCAAGCTTCAACATATCAGCCGGAACTTGGTGTGCATAACAAATATTCCTAACCTTCATGATTTCTGCTGGCTTAAAGCTACTGGGTCATTCCGTGTCAAATCAACCAAATTTCAAAAAAATCCCCAGCTCAAATTTCTGATTTTGCTACTATTGTTTCTGAAGAAAGACAGACATTTATAGTGATGAAAGCCAAAATATTAAATGTCATGGATAAATATTTACTGAGTAATCCACTATTTTGTGGGGGTTGGGGGTTAAAAATGTAGTACTGGTAGTGTTTTACTGGTAGTAAAATCGGTTGACTTTAGCAATCTTTGTTGCATTATGTACCAATGGTAACCATTCAAAAATGGGGAAACAGCACTTTTCAAGTTTTTTCTCCAAAGTTTGCATGCCGGTAACTCAAGAAGTATTAAAGATATCTTAATGTCCTTTTAGATATTGGGTCTTAACAAACTTTCCTTTTGGTATCTTAATTTTTAAGGTCCTATTTGTTTCGGTTCCAGAGATATTGGAATTTGGGTATGGCTCCAGGAGTAAATTGTTAAAATGTAAAATTTTCAGTGGTCAAAAACCAAATGTGGGTCAATCTGCACAGAAAGAAGCACCATTAAATATTGAATTCCTTCTGAAGATAGACAGGTGAAATTATTTGCTCACAACTTGAGAAAAAATGATTCTGATTTATGATGATAAGTGCTTAACCAAAACCATTTTTTTTATTCTTGAATCTTGACTGATATGGTCACTTTTTACTGATGTTGTATGGACAACAGCTATTGTTTAGCAAACAGTAACATTACATGGTTGAGTAATCTTTTTCAGTTAACAACTCTGAAGAATTCCAGTTCCAAAGAACTGAAAATGTAGTTTTTCCAGTGCAGTGGTAATGTTGTGATTTTTTTTTTTTACAGTTGCAGTGCTTGCATACTATGGCGCTGTGGGCGCAAATGACCCCGCAGTTACAGTACCTGCCAACTCAGACACTGAATGAACTCTACCCGGACACATTCCCTCTGGACGTCAGGCACTATCTGGCCAGCTGGATAGAGGAACAGAGATGGTATGACATCACTGTTACAAATTAAATGGATGCTTTTTATGTTGTATTAAGATTAACACAGTATTGTTTATCCTAAGTTTGCACTGAACTGACACCTACAGTAGTACCGTGAATACAAAATCACAGGCAGTGTAGAAATGCTTTGTTCACAGCTAGCCAGGATTAATTTATTCCATAAAGAAAGTGTCTGAAAATTAGAGAAGTGAGTAGTATTAGGACTGAAGATAATGACTGAAAAGTAGTTTGACCAATAGCATGCAGGCATTGTACATAATCAACAAATCATGGTGTGTGAGAAGGTGGAATCTACAGAGAACGGTCAAGCAATGCAAGTATGGGTACATATAATGGGAAGACTGTAGAGAGCACCGCAATAGGAAAACAAAGCCAAAATCAGGACATTTTAGGCAATTTATAAATCCTATCCAGGACATGTCCGGGAAAAAGAGGATGTAGTAATCCCTATATGGTGGCATCCATAAGGTGACCCACTCTGATATTAAACATGTCAAAAGTTCATTTCTTATAATGGTTTTTCATTAAGATCAAATGACTGAGTGCACATTTAATATGTACTGGTGACTGAGTAAAACAAATGAAATAGAAACATGAGCGACTATTGTCTAAGGCATACAATTTAGGGTAGTTCACTGCTTAGGAATTTCCTGTGACAGGGAACTGAATCATTCTTATAATGAGAATTGGGATGACGGTTGGAGAACAGCACAGGACAAGCTAGATTTGAAAGGCTTTGTTCCATGTCAGTTTGCGACATTATGATTCTATGATTCTATGCAGCAGGGCTTTAAAAATGTCATGCCTGTGTAATGTTTTATTTAGGGAGAACTTTGATGTGGGAGCAGAAGCGCAGAAGCCTCAGGCCCGAAGGCTGTTGGATCAGATGGTGCATTTGCTGCAGGAGGTGGCCCAACACAACCCTAACGTGGTGGAGAGGGTCAAGCTTCAACATATCAGCCGGAACTTGGTGTGCATAACAAATATTCCTAACCTTCATGATTTCTGCTGGCTTAAAGCTACTGGGTCATTCCGTGTCAAATCAACCAAATTTCAAAAAAATCCCCAGCTCAAATTTCTGATTTTGCTACTATTGTTTCTGAAGAAAGACAGACATTTATAGTGATGAAAGCCAAAATATTAAATGTCATGGATAAATATTTACTGAGTAATCCACTATTTTGTGGGGGTTGGGGGTTAAAAATGTAGTACTGGTAGTGTTTTACTGGTAGTAAAATCGGTTGACTTTAGCAATCTTTGTTGCATTATGTACCAATGGTAACCATTCAAAAATGGGGAAACAGCACTTTTCAAGTTTTTTCTCCAAAGTTTGCATGCCGGTAACTCAAGAAGTATTAAAGATATCTTAATGTCCTTTTAGATATTGGGTCTTAACAAACTTTCCTTTTGGTATCTTAATTTTTAAGGTCCTATTTGTTTCGGTTCCAGAGATATTGGAATTTGGGTATGGCTCCAGGAGTAAATTGTTAAAATGTAAAATTTTCAGTGGTCAAAAACCAAATGTGGGTCAATCTGCAAAAATGTGATACTTCTTTTCTTTTAAAGAGGAATGTCTGAAGAACAAATAATGTTGAAACTAGAGATGTATCTCCTTTACTTCTGTCAAAACAACTGCATTGAACACACCTGAGTGCCATAAATATTATTTTTCAAACATTTGCATGCCTATAACTCAAGAAGTGTCAAAGATATTGCAATATGATTTTAGATTCTAGTTCTTAATAAACTTTTCTTTTGGAATCTTAATTTTCAAGGCCCTACATTGTTCAGTCCCAGAGATATGGGGATCACAATGAGGCTCCATGTCCAGAATGTCTCATTATTTTTAGTGGTTGAAAACCAAATGTTGGTCGATTTATATACAGCTGATACTTATTGTATTTAAAACAGTGTCTGAAGAATAAGAAATGTTGAAACTAGGAATGCATCTTGTTTCCCTCTATCAAAACAATATGCACAGAACATACCTGTCAGAGTGCTAAAAATGCACTGAAATGGTCAAGTTGAGGGACATTATCTTTCTCTCAGTAGTCTATTCATAAGATTCTATTTTTGAATCAGTTTCAGGGATATTTGGAAGAAGGGATTTTGTTCATTTTAACTGCGAAGAGTTACCAAGCTACCAAGAGTTCAAACACACAGTATTGTAACATGTTTGAATCAAATCCCACACCTCGTAGGAAAAAGTGGTTACTTTTGCCACACATTGCATTCCAATCAATAAACCAAGATTTGCCTAATCTGGATTAATAATTTCTTTCTCTTTTTTTATTGTTATATAATGTGAGCATAGTGATAGATCAAGTAGTATCTACTGCTAAAGGGCATATTTGGCAGAATCATTTTCATGATAGTGAAAATGTGTACATTTTAACAATTTACTCCTGGAGCCATATTGAAAATCCAATATCTCTGGAACCGAAACATATAGGGCCTTAAAAATGACGATGCCAAAAGGAAAGTTTGTTAAGATCCAAAATCTAAAAAGGCATTAAGATATCTTTTAATACTTCTTTAGTTACAGGCATGCAAACTTTGGAGAAAAAACTTGTGCTGTTTCCCCATCCCCACAATATTTGAATGGTCACCATTGGCACATAATGCAACAAAGATTGCTAAAGTCAACATATTTTACTACCAGACCTACCGATCTCTGTGTAAAAATAACATTATGATGCTGCCATCTTTCTGAAGTCATTTTTACCCCCCTGTAATTTGGCTTTGAATCCCAGGTGAAAATTGCCATTTTGACCCCCCCCTCTACAAAATAGTGGATTACTCAGTAAATATTCATCCATGACATTTAATATTTTGGCTTTCATCACTATACATGTCTGTCTTTCTTCAGAAAAAATATTAGCAAAATCAAACATTTGAGCTGGGGATCTCTGGTTGAGTTGACACGGAATGATCCTACTGTATCATTTAAAATCAGTTAAAATAATGACTTTTAATGCAGGGTTTTTAAAGTGGGGTGCTGGGGACCCCAAGAGGGTTTATGGGGTCCATTATTGTGTACATTTAAATTGAATTAATAAAGTTTCTCTTTGGGATTATGTATCTAACATTGATATTTTCTATATTTGATCATTTGCTTTGGCTTCAATACTGTGACAATATAAAAGCTCATTATTTAATTTACAAGCAACAAGAAGTCTATAATGTCTATATGATCTACATGTGGAATATTTAGGACTGTTGTGCTACTTATGCCAATTTACATAAAAAAAACAATCCTTATTGCACTACGATGCAATAAGGATTGGTTTTTGGTTTTTAAATTAAGAGTCAGGTAACACTTTAGTATAGGGACCAATTCTCACTATTAACTAGTTGCTTATTAGCATGCATATTAATAACATATTGGCAGTTTATTAGCACGTATAAAGCACATATTCTGCATGACCTTATTCTACATCCCTAATCCTACACAATACCTTAATTTAACATCTACCTTACTAACTATTAATAAGCAGTAAATTAGGAGTTTGTTGAGGCAAAAATCGTAGTAAAAAAAGTCGTAGATAAAGTGTGACCAAGAATCATTGTTTATTGTATGTTATATAACCTCATCTTGAGTTACATTTCTTTGGCATTGTGAACACATATGTATCTCTTTCTTACTTTTATATTTCTGTATTTGTCACTCTTGGCAGCCTGCCATGTTGACACATGTTGTGACAAAGCACACTGTATGTATTTCTGACTATTTACTATGTAACCTTGTGTAACTGCTTTTCAGAGTGTGTTCCAGCCACAACCCATGCAACTTGTGAGGACAGTTCGAGATATTCTAAGGAAAGAAAGACACATATTAGCACAGGCGGTAAGCACAAAACCCTTTATTCTGCGATATTTTACATTTGTTTGGAAAATGCAACAGCAATCTTAACTTATGAGTTAAGTTATGCATAATGTAAATGTTCAGTATGTCATTGTTCTTGGTGTTTGTGTGCTTGTCTGTAGGGTATGCACCCTAACTTCTCACCCTTCCAGCAAATTCCTCAGGGTCCTCCAGCTACCAATGGCACCCCAAAACCTGCAAGGGAGGATGGGAAGACTGATGTGGACAATCTGGTGCTCAAAGTTTTGGAAATTCAGAACTGCCGCCAAACAATTCATCAGCTTGAAGAGGATTTGAACTGGGAAAAGCAGGAAATGGAGTCGATACAAGGTAAGAGATCTAAATCGTTTTTTAATATCAGTCAGACTAGTGTTTCACATTGGACTGAATTAACTGGTGTTCATTATGAAGATGAAAATAGTCTAAAACATTAGGAAATAATCAATCCATCTGGAGTTCCACAAGGCCAAGTTTGCCTTGTTCAAAGCACAAAGGGTGTGAAATACTTTTTCAAACCCACCTTGTTAAAAAAGCTTTTGTTTAAATGAAAACAGAGGAGGAAGTGCTGCTCGCCAGTCATCAATTCCATATGTATAAAACTCTTTTCAGTTTTTAACATGTTTTCCTCTTTCATTGGTTCCTTCTCCCATAGCACATTCAATTATTATGATCAAGATATTTGTGAACTGCTAATCATCATATAATACTTTTGTAGTATTCATTGTTTTTGACAATACATATTATTCCAAGTTTTGTATTGATAACACTAGAGAAGGATTCTGGGGGAGAATGTAAACTGTGCAAAATTTTGGGAACAGAATGTAAACTATGTGCAAAACTAAAGGTCAGTTTATTCTGAATCTTGTGACGCTTGTTTTCTCTGACAATCTTTAGGAAGCAGCGACTATACAGTCCCCTATTAACATATGCATGTGCATGTCTACATACAGGTCCTTCATGGGGGGGGTGCTGTGCTCGTCAAGTTTACACAAATTTATCAACCGATCCTCACAGTGGCTTTTGGAATTCTTCCTTCTTTTTAATTTTTTTCTTTTTAAACTTTTCCTCATGAGTCATGTTTACAAAACTGGTTACACTCTTATGGCGCCTTCTTTCTTGTGGTCAGACACAGACGTCTTTATTTATCAAATGATATGTGAAAAAAACGGCAGTATTGCAGGCCAGGCATTTGGCACTGTGTGGTTGCACACTTGGCACAGTCCATGCAACGGTTCTGTCTACTGTACGTAGCTGCTTTGATACGGTTAACACAAAGCTATGCAGCAATTCCAGAGGGAGAAATGCAATAAGACAAGCCTTAGAGCAGCAGATGTGTAAATAGTTGTTTCCGTCATGAGGGCTCCAACAAGTCTAGCCTTGATTTTAATTTTGGACGAGTATTTGATGTCACAGCACAGCAATGCAAAATACATTATAAAGCATAGGCTCAAAAGTTAGAGTTAATTTATATGAATGATCAGTTTAACTGTTTTTGTCTTTTTGTAGTAGTCTTTGTATGAAATGCACTGAAAACAGAATAAATGTGCATATATGTGAAAGTCTCTGCACTGGAAAAACTGCAATTTCAGTTCTTTGGAATTGGAAGTCTGTATAGCCTTCAGTATTTGCAAATATATACAATCCATTATACAGCTCTTATAACTCTTAAAATGTCATAATTTGGTACTCTAGAATAATTTTTAGATTAACCTGGATCAATTATTTATTATCTTACATTTAATTAATTAATTAATTAATTTAAAAGTTATTAATAATAATTAGGACTGTCAAAATGAATGAGTTAATAACGCATTAACGCAAAATCATTTTAACGGCACTAATTTTATTAACGCGCAATTATTGCAGCGTGCATTATCTGTTTGACCCGTGGCTTCGCCCGTAGTTGGAGAAATGGAGATGCACAGTGTTGGCAACTTAGCGACTTAAAAAATAAAATAAAACGCCAAGCAACAATTCGAGCGATTTCTTTGACAAACCTTATAGTTTCTGAGCGCGAGGTCTTGCTTTCCCAGCGTGCGCACACCTCTGCGTCTGATCTTTTCAGTGAGCAGCTGAGAGGAGCAGCGCTTTCCGTTAACAGATATTATGTTGCATATCTAATTTTACATGCAAGTTTTGCCCGAAATCACAGCACAGCTATTGTCTTTATCTTTTTTTATTTGATTTCATCAGACGACGACTCGATTATCAGGATTTTTGTGCAGATTTACATCTTGGAAGGGAGAGCTGTAAAGGTCCGCGTTTCAGTCACTATTTCTTATTCATTCTGTTGTCTGAATGAATAAGATTCAAAAATATATTGATGAAAACTATTTTATCGAGAATTTGGCTGCATCAAAATACAGCATGGGCACAGAGAGACTAACAAATGTATAGCCTAATAATAAATAATTATTATTTTGCATGTTCAGAAGAAGTGAGCTGCCCTGTCTTGCAAAAATGTAAACAGGTTTGTGTAAGTAAATTGCTCAGTGCAAAGAAAGAGAAGTAAAGGGAGCCTGGTATTTCTATATTCTTTTTTCATGTGTCAAATAGACATGAACAAGTTATTTGAAAAACATCTATGACCTTTGAAACATGTCTAGTCTTCATGCTCTGTTGAGTATGGTTTCACTAAGAATAAACATACATCTGCATAAAGCATCAATATTTGTCCATGCCCATGTTGATTAGAGTATTAAATACTTGAAAAGTATTATTTTAAGGTACATTTGGAACAGATAAAAATGTGTGATTAAGTTGTGATTAATCACGAGTTAACTCATGACAATCATGCGATTAATCGCGATTAAATATTTTTATAGATTGACAGCCCTAATAATAATTCATAATTAGTCAGTGTTTTTCTACGCTTACTAAATGCTACTGTATATCATACTATTATATTTAATATTTATATAAATTGTTAAAATTTATATAAATTTTTACATGTAACAAAAACATAACACTAATCATAGGAGTGACAGTTATTGATTTCATTTACATTGTTTATTACATTTAAAACTTGTACTTGTACACTATTAACATATTGGTGAGCTAACAATCTTTAAAAGGTACTGTAAGCAGATTTTTACCATATTATATGCAGAACATTATCATAATGCTTAAGAGATATCACTTAAAAATCTGTCCTGAGATATCACAACCCTAGTTTCTACGAACAGTAAAGTGATTTTTTGATTGGCCAGTCAGATGGCTTTTTTGCACTTACTTCCCGTCAATCATCCTAAAAGGAAAAGGAAGCAAAAAGCAAAACGGACCAAAAATTGCGTGAGCATTTTTAAAGGATTCATCACTGGAGTGAGCTGAGAGTTTAAGAGGGCTTGATGTCTTCAAGCACAGATGCCAATCTTAATACAGATATAGTAAGCAAACACCATTTTAAACTGTACTCCGTAGTAGGTGAAAACCAAAGATTATTAATTTACATACATTTGTGAACATACAATGAACATCATGAAGAACCACAACACCAGTGAACTGTTTCACATAATGATTTAATAGATGTGCACACAGGCAAACATTCATATCAGTATATCTAATGAATTTTTCCTTGTCTGCTTACAGGTCAAAATGAGTTGGATCCACAGCATTCGGATCAAGTTGCTAGACAGACTCGTATACAGCAGCTTGAATACAACTATTCAGTCTGTGCAAAGGTAAATGCTCAAATGCATCATAAAGAGGTCATGACATGGAAGAGAGTGTTTTTCATGGTTTGTATGTGTCTGTGTGTGTTTATAGAAGCGCGTGCAGCTCCTTCACGAGGCCGTGTGCGCTCTGGAGCAGTGCCAGTCCTGTCTTATTCTCAGAATTAAGTCCTGGAGGTGGGAACAGCACCGAGCAACCATTGGTGTGCACTTCGATGACAACCTTGGCCCTCTTCAGACATGGTGATGTTTTTGTTTCATTTGTGTTACTGCATGAATGTTATCAGCTAAATCATTCCCTTTCATTTGATTTCCTTTCATTTTCATATTTACTTTTGCCTCTTCTGCCTGTTTGAACATTGGGCTCTGTGCCACACATAGTTTCTTCATGGTCACATTATTTCTATCACTGCTTTTTTTCGATGTCTCTTCTTGAATGTTATCTACCAATTGACCCGCTTTCCAATTATTTTATGTATTATTAAACAGTTTTTGAATAATTCAGTCTAGCCTTTTTGAAATGTGGAGCATGAAGAGAATTGTATCTAATAGAATGCCTAGAGATCAGTGTTTCTAAACTAGTTTGGGATTCAAATTGGATAGTGGTGAACTCAATTTTCTCAAACTCTTAAAATATAAAATACAGGAGACCTTAAAGAGGATATAAAGTTTACTTGAAATTAAAACTTGTCTTCTAAAATTCTTCATCTATTTGAGTTTAACAGTCAAAAAATCTGTCAAAGGATTTTGGTTGTGTAGTTTTTTGGGGGGGATCTCAATTACTAGACTGTTAGACAAGGGTTTGAGAAAAAGGCAGAGGAAGTACATAGCCCGATACTGAGCTCCTGTACTCGTACTCGTACTCGTTAAAATCCCCCGATACCACACAGCATGTGATAAGTGCCATATTCAGACAAAGAAACACCGACAACAGACAGCAGAATGGAGTTATTAGAGATTAAGGATGTCTACGAAGTACAGTGCACAGCATAAATGAGTACACCCCCTCTGAATAAATATAAAAGATGTATTTTCTAAATGATCACTAATATAATTCATGGAAAGATGGCAAAATTGAAACATAGTAAACATATACTTAATAAAAACAACAAAATATATGCCAATATTTTCTGTAAGATAAGTCAATTAGCCAATTTTGTTTAAATGAAGGATTGCAGAAATGAGTACACCCTAGATTTAATTCAGAATATTTATAATATTCTAGTACTTAGTGTGTCTGAGTGTACAAGTTCATGACAAATTTTCACATCTGTGCTGTTTAACTCCTGGAGGACGACCTCCTTGAATTGAGTGATGCTCTTCTCGTCTCTACAGAATCTCTCACAGCTGCTCAAGAGTGTTAAGATTGAGTGAAATACATTTCCACTGAAGGATTTTCAACTCAGGAGAATGAATATCTTCATTGTCATGCTGAAAAAATGCCCAGTAATGCAGGGAATGAGGGGAGGGTAGCATCTTCTGTTTCAAGTTTTTGTACTACATCACACAGTGGTGTATATGAATTCATGCCAGCGTTGATAAAGCACAACTCCCTCACACCTTCAGCACTCATACATCCCTATAGAAGAGCTTTACTAGCTTTTACTGCCTCTTGTACAATTGTCCTCTTTTATGCTAAGAAATAAGTCACCTGGCAGTTCTCTCCCAAGGGGTTCCACTGCTGCCAGCATTAAGTCTGAGTATGATTAAGTGGGCTATATAACACTTTTAATTGTCAGGAAATTACTTGTCTTTAAAAGTTTTGGTTCAATATACTTACTTTTTGATCAAAAATAGCCTTAAACCTATACACTTTTTTTATTTAATTTTTTTTTATTTAGTATCTTTCAGGAGGGTGTACTCATTTTTGCAACACAACATTCTATCACTTTGATAAGAAAATCTTATTTTGCTGAATAATTTTGGCATTCTTCTTTGGTAATTGATCAAGCAGGCTTGTTGGAACTAGGGATGCTCCGATCCGCCTTTTTCGCATCCGATACCGATTCCGATACCTAGAGTTCGGTATTGGCCGATACCGATCCGATACCAGTTGTTTTTTTCCCTCATTTAAATAAATGTAGAATGTATATATCTCTTTGTGTGGAACGTCTAGGTTACTTGTGTAACCCTCGTTCCCTGAAGGAGGGAACGGAGACGTTACGTCAGTCGTGACTGACGAATTGGGATCTCGCCCGAGAGCCCAATCACCTTCGAGTGTTAACTAAACAAGCCAATGACAGTTGGCGTGGGTGTTACGCACATCCGTTTTTCGCTGAGGAGCCGAGACTACGTGCCCCGGCCATACAGCGGTGATACAGCAACTGTGACGACGTAACGTAACGTCTCCGTTCCCTCCTTCAGGGAACGAGGGTTACACAAGTAACCTAGATGGTCCCATTCAGTCAGTCACGTTCTACGTTACGTCAGTCGTGACTGACGAATTGGGATCCGTATGGAAAACGCCACTATTGCTGACCCCCTCCAGTGCCCTGCGGAAGCCGGCAAGTCCCCCCACACCAGCTGGGGCGGAAGATAGGACAGCGGCTAGGCAGAGGTGTCCGCCACTGCTGTTCCATACAGTGGTACATTGGATAACACTGGGAAAGCGTACCCAGTTGGGACACTACGGAAGCCACATCCCGCACATAGGAGGTATCATGTGGAAATTACACATATGGACTGGCCCAGGGCAGTACTACATATGGAAGTCCCTGCGGTAGACTCAACCCGCCTGGGGTGAGATAACTACGCAGTAGAGATGGCAGCGAACGACTGCCAGGGAAATACACAGGCTTACCATGAGGGGAGCCGTACCGTGGAAGAATACACATGTGGGATCACCCAAAGGGGGAATCACCACACGGGCACCCCTAGCCCAGCACAAGGGCTGACCTTAGGCATGCACACGAGTGCTGAGCCTGCCGTCTGGCGCTCCGCCACGCCTGACCGCCGAGGGTGCGGGAGGAACTCCACCAGGGCGCTTTGCGGGCAGAGCTGCATGGCAATAGCTCGCTCAACCGGAGGGATGTCCACATACCCTTGGGCCGCCCCCCCGTCGAGGGTGGTGAGGACGGAGGAGGCACCAAGTCTATTTCGGGGAGAAAAAGGTGCCTTCCAAGACTTAGTAACCTCCTCATGCACTTTCGGGAAGAATGGAACTGGAGGCGGCTGCCGATGCCCGGCCTGCGCCCCCAGGAACCAATCATCCAGCCTCGAGCGTTGAGGCTGTAACCTCTCGTTCAGAGGTTTTGGGTCGGTATGTTTCTGAAAGAAGTCTCTTCTGCTCACCAAGGCTGCATTTCTTTAACCAAAAATACAGTAAAAAAAAAAGATAAATTGTTAAAATATTTCACAACACATTTCTATTTGAATATATTGTAAAATGCTAATTTTTCCTGTGATCAAAGCTGAAGTTTCAGCATCATTACTCCAGTAATTGCTTTCAGATATGAAACCGGTTCTTTCACATTTGTATAAAATTTTTTGTAAGCCAAAATAGCTAAAAATCACAGCTGGTTTATTTAAATAATAAATACTGCAAAAAGAGATGCCCATAATAAAGCTTTAAGCCCCAAGAAGCCATGGTTTACAGTGAATTTATAACAGCTAAGGGGCGTTGTTAGGTACGACATGAAGCTAACCCCCTTAGAGCGCACGTATCCGGTCCGTAGAGGGGAATGGCGCAGCAAGCGTGATCGACACCGAGCCGGTCCGGTGTTACTGCCTACCTGAGGCGAGTACACGAGAGGACACGGGCTCTACACGGAGATTATAGAATCTCGCAAACGTTCGCCCAGCCGCCCAGCCGGCAGCTCTACAGATCTCGTAGAGTGAGCTCTCACTCCGAGGGGGCATGGTAAACGTTGGGGCCAAGACTACCAAGACTATAGCCTCCACTAACCAGTGGGCAAGTCTTTGTTTGGAGACAGCCTTTCCCTTCTGCTGGCCTCCAAAGCAGACAAAGAGCTGGTCTGAGGTCCTGAAGCTCCGCGTACGGTCCACGTAAATGCGCAGAGCGCGAACGGGACAAAGCAGAGCGATGGCTGGGTCTGCCTCCTCCCGGGGCAGCGCTTGCAAGTTCACCACCTGATCCCTGAAAGGCGTGGTGGGAACTTTGGGCACATATCGGGGCCGGGGTCTCAGGACAATGTGAGAGTTACCCGTTCTGAATTCTAGGCACGAATCGTCGACCGAAAATGCCTGAAGGTCCCCTACCCTCTTGACCGAGGCCAATGCGGTGAGGAGCGCTGTCTTTAATGACAGAAACTTAAGCTCTACTGACTGCAGAGGCTCGAAGGGCTCCTCCTTCAGGGCCATCAGGAGAGGCTCGAAGGGCTCCTCCTTTAGGGCCGTCAGGACCGAGGGGAGATCCCAAGAGGGTTACAGGTGAGGGCGCGGAGGATTTAACCTCCTTGCCCCTCTGAGAAACTTGATGACCAAGTCGTGCTTCCCCACAGACTTAC
This sequence comes from Sinocyclocheilus grahami, assembly GCF_001515645.1. NCBI lineage: Eukaryota > Metazoa > Chordata > Actinopteri > Cypriniformes > Cyprinidae > Sinocyclocheilus > Sinocyclocheilus grahami. Next base: position 615,870 of record NW_015505208.1, on the reverse strand, counting down.
CGTCTACTGCATCGCGGGTGCCAGAGGGTGTCCCCTCTATGAGAACGGAGATCCCTCCTCAGAGGAATTCGCAAAGGAGGGGCTGTGGCGAGGAGCATCAGTTTGGGGAACCACGTCTGACTGGGCCAATATGGCGCTACCAAGAGGACCTGCTCCTCGTCGAGGCATCTGTTGACACAACAACATGCCTGGATACTTGCCCAAGGGACACCCCTGTCCGAAGAAAGGCAAGATCTGTCCACGGGCTGAGGGTCTGACGGCAGAACGGAGTAACAGAAACCCGGTAAGTGCCGTGTCGCCATGCCCATCTCGGGACCCGGTCGTGAAGCCAACGCTGAAGCGGTCTCATATGAAGCAACCCGAGCGGCGGGAAGTTTTGGGTACCACTGGCTGGGTGGCCAGTAGCGGAACAAAAAACAAACGGGAACATAAGATTCTCCACCCGGCCCTCCTCCGGGGGAAGGAGTGGTGCAGTCACCATCTCCTGAAGAGCAGGATCCAAGAGCTCCGGGTCGCCCGTCTCAGGGACGCCGTCTGCTCTGGCGCTTCACGGGCTTGGCAGGGGCGGAGGCGGGCTGCGCCGGTTTCCTGCGCCGGAGCGGAGGTGGAGGCTGCAGGAGGGCGTCCTCGGCGACGAACAGACAGAGGGGCTGCAGCCGGCGGTGGGGGGCAGACAGCAGCAGACCGCCGGGGCAGGATGTGTCGAAACGCCTCCGTCTGCTTCTGCGTGGCGGAGAACTGTTGGGCAAAGCCCTCCACCGCTTCGCCGAATAGGCCGGCCTGGGAGATCGGGGAGTCCAGGAAGCGATGCTTGTCGGCCTCCCTCATATCTGCCAAGGTCAGCCATAGGTGGCGCTCCTGGACCACCAATGTGGACATCGTCTGACCCAGGGCC